>NC_081568.1:141454887-141584398 GCF_022355385.1 Mustela nigripes
TTGCATCACCACTTCCTCATATCAGGGAGATCATATGATAGTTGTCTTTCTCCACTTGATTTACTTCGCTAAGCATGATACGCTCTAGTTCCATCCAAGTTGTCGCAAATGGCAAGATTTCATTTCTTTTGATGGCTGCATAGTATTCCATTGTGTATATATACACCACATCTTCCTTATCCATTCATCGATAGATGGACATCTAGGTTCCTTCCATAGTTTGGCTATTGTGGACATTGCTGCTATAAACATTTGGGTGCACGTGCCCCTTCGGATCACTACGTTTGTATCTTTAGGGTAAATACGCAGTAGTGCAATTGCTGGGTCATAGGGTAGTTCTATTTTCAACATTTTGAGGAACCTCCATGTTATTTTCCAGAGTTGTTGCACCATCTTGCATTCCCACCAATAGTGTAGGAGGGTTCCCCTTTCTCTGCATCCTCGCCAGCATCTGTCATTTCTTGACTTGTTGATTTTAGCCATTCTGACTGGTGTGAGGTGATATCTCATTGTGGTTTTGATTTGTATTTCCCGACTGATATGGAACACTTTTTCATGTGTCTGTTGGCCATTTGGATGCCTTCTTTGGATAAATGTCTGTTCATGTCCTCTGCCCATTTCTTGATTGGATTATTTGTTCTTTGGGTGTTGAGTTTGCTAAGTTCTTTATAGATTTTGGACACTAGTCCTTTACCTGATATGTCATTTGCAAATATCTTCTCCCATTCTGTCAATTGTCTTTTGGTTTTGTTAACTGTTTCCTTTGCTGTGCAAAAGCTTTTGATCTTGATAAAATTCCAATAGTTCATTTTTGCCCTTGCTTCCTTTGCCTTTGGCGATGCTCCTAGGAAGATGTTGCTGCGGCTGAGGTCGAAGAGGTTGCTGCTGTGTTCTCCTCAAGGATTTTGATGGAGTCCATTCTCACATTGAGGTCCTTAATCCATTTTGAGTCTATTTTTGTGTGTGGTGTAAGGAAATGGTCCAATTTCGTTTTTCTGCATGTGGCTGTCCAATTTTACCAACACCATTTATTGAAGAGGCTGTCTTTTTTCCATTGGACATTCTTTCCTGCTTTGTCGAAGATTAGTTGACCATAGAGTTGAGAGTCTATTTCTGGGCTCTCTATTCTGTTCCATTGATCTATCTATCTGTTTTTGTGCCAGTACCATGCTGTCTTCAAGATGACAGCTTTGTAACAGAGCTTGAAGTTCGGAATTTTGATGCCACCAACTTTGGCTTTCTTTTTCAATATCCCTTTGGCTATTCGAGGTCTTTTCTGGTTTCATATAAATTTTAGGATTATTTGTTCCATTTCTTTGAAAAAGATACATGGTTTTTTGATAGGAATTGCATTAAATGTGTAGATTGCTTTAGGTAGCATGGACATTTTCACAATATTTATTCTTCCAATCCAGGAGCATGGAACATTTTTCTATTTCTTTATGTCTTCCTCAATTTCTTTCATGAGTACTTAAAGTTTTCTGAGTATAGATTCTTAGCCTCTTTGGTTAGGTTTATTCCTAGGTATCTTATGTTTTTGGGTGCAATTGTAAATGGGATTGATTCCTTAATTTCTCTTTCTTCTGTCTGGTTGTTGGTGTAGAGAAATGCAACTGATTTCTGTGCACTGATTTTATATCCTGACACTTTACTGAATTCCTGTACAAGTTCTAGCAGTTTTGGAGTGGAGTCTTTTGGGTCTTACACATATAGTATCATGTCATCTGCGAAGAGTGATAGTTTGACTTCTTCTTTGCCGATTTGGATGCCTTTAATTTCCTTTTGTTGTCTGATTGCTGAGGCTAGGACTTTTAGTACTATGTTGAATAGCAGTGGTGATAATGGCCATCCCTGCCGTGTTCCTGACCTTAGCAGAAAAGATTTCAGTTTTTCTCCTGTGAGAATGACATTTGCGGTGGGTTTTTCATAGATGGCTTTCATGATATTGAGGTATGTGCCATCTATCCCTACACTTTTCAGATTTTTGATCAGGAAGGGATGCTGTACTTTGTCAAATGCTTTTTCAGCATCTATTGAGAGTATCATATGGTTCTTGTTCTTTCTTTTATTGATGTGTTGTATCACATGGATTGATTTGCGGATGTTGAACCAACCTTGCAGCCCTGGAATAAATCCCACTTGGTCGTGGTGAATAATCCTTTTAATGTACTGTTGAATCCTATTGGTTAGTATTTTGGTGAGAATTTTCACATCTGTGTTCATCAAGGATATTGGTCTATAGCTCTCTTTTTTGATGGGATCCTTGTATGGTTTTGGGATCAAGGTGATGTTGGCGTCATCAAATGAGTTTGGAAGTTGTCCTTCCATTTCTATTTTATGGAACAGTTTCAGGAGAATAGGAATTAGTTCTTCTTTCAATGTTTGGTAGAATTCCCCTGGGAAGCTGTCTGGCCCTGGGCTTTTGTTTGTTTGGAGATTTTTGATGACTGTTTCAATCTCTTACTGGTTATAGGTCTGTTCAGGCTTTCTATTTCTTCCTGGTTCAGTTGTGGTAGTTTATATGTTTCTAGGAATGCATCCATTTCTTCCAGATTGTCAAATTTGTTGGCGTAGAGTTGCTCATAGTATGTTCTTATAATAGTTTGTATTTCTTTGGTGTTGGTTGTGATCTCTCCTCTTTCATTCATGATTTTATTTATTTGGCTCCTTTCTCTTTTCTTTTTGATAAGTCTGGCCAGGGGTTTATCAGTTTTATTAATTCTTTCAAAGAGCCAGCTCCTAGTTTCGTTGATTTGTTCTATTGTTGTTTTGGTTTCTATTTCATTGATTTCTGCTCTGATCTTTTTGATTTCTCTTCTCCTGGTGGGCTTAGGGTTTCTTTTTGTTCTTTCTCCAGCTCCTTTAGGTGTAGGGTTAGGTTGTGTACTTGAGACCTTTCCTGTTTCTTGAGAAAGGCTTGTACTGCTATATATTTTCCTCTCAGGACTGCCTTTGTTGTGTCCCACAGATTTTGAACCGATGTGTTTTCATTATCATTTGTTTCCATGATTTTTTTCAATTCTTTTTAATTTCCAGTTGACCCATTCATTCTTTAGAAGGATGCTGTTTAGTCTCTAGATATTTGGGTTACTCCCTCACTTTAAGTCTGGAGGTGTCTTTGGGTCTAAAATGAGTCTCTTGCAGACAGCATATTGATGGGTCTTTTTTTTTGTTTGTTTGTTTGTTTGTTTTTTAAATCCATCCTGATACCCTGTGTCTTTTGATTGGGGAATTTAGCTTTTTTATATTCAGAGTAACTATTGAAAAATAGGAATTTAGTGCCATTGTATTGCCTGTAAGGTGACTGTTAAGGGTTTATTGTCTCTGTTCTTTTCTGGTCTGTGTTACCTTTAGATTCTCTCTTTGCTTAGAGGACCCCTTTCAATATTTCCTGTAGGGCTGGTTTGGTGTTTGCAAATTCTTTTAGTTTTTGTTTGTCCTGGAATCTTCTTATTTCTCCTTCCATTTTCAGTGACATCCTAGCTGGATAAAATATTCTTGGATGTGTATTTATTTTGTTTTGTGCTCTGCATATATCATGCCAGCCCTTTCTTGCCTGCCAGGTCTCTGTGGATAGGCTGCTGCCAAGCCAATATTTCTATCATTATAGGTTACAGACCTCTTGCCCCAGGCTGTTCTCTGGATTTTCTCTTTGTCTTTGAGACTTATAAGTTTTGACAGGATGTTGATCTATTTTTATTGATCTGGAGGGGGGTTCTCTGTGCCTCCTGGATTTTGATGCTTGTTTCCTTCCCTGAATTTGGGAAGTTCTCCACTATAATTTGCTCCAATATATCTTCTGTCCTCTGTCTCTTTCTTCTTCTTTTGGGATTCTAATTTCTCTAATATTTTTTTCATCTTATCTGATTACTTATCTTTCGAATGCTTCCCTTATGATCCAGGACTTTTTCTTTTTCTCGGCTTCTTTATTTTCCATCATTTGGTCTTCTATATCACAAATTCTGTCTTCTGCCTCATTTATCCTAGCAATAAAAGCCTCCATTTTTTTTCTTGCACCTCATTAATAGCTTTTTTGATTTCAACTTGGTTAGATTTTAGTTCTTTTATTTCTCCAGAAAGGGATTCTCTAGTATTTTCTATGCTTTTTTTCAAGCCCAGCTAGTATCTTCATAATCATCATTCTGAATTCTAGTTCTGACATCTTACTAATGTTTGTATTGATTAGGTCTCTAGCCCTCGGTACTGCCTCTTGTTCTTTTTTTTAAGGTGAGTTTTTTTACTTTGTCATTTTGTCCTGAGAAGAAAAGATGAATGAGATAACAAAATGCTAAATGGGTAACAATCACCCCAGAAAAATGTACACTAAATAAATTGGAAGAGACCTGAAATCAGGGGAAAAAGAAAGGGAAAAAAGTTTGATCAGGCTGGTGAATAGAACAGAGCTACAGACTTGATTTTGGGTGTATTTTGGTTTGTTAGAAGAGACTGTCTCCCAAATTTTTAACAGAAGAAAAACTTAGATATATACACAAATAAGGGTAAAGATGATGAAGGAATGGAATAGACTAAAGATGAAAATTAAAAAGGATTTAAAAATGGAATCGATACGATTAGTTGGTTGAAAAAAAGAGGGAAAAAAAGAAAAAGAAGAGAGAATGTGATTAGACAGGAGATTATAACAAAACCATACACTAGATTTAGGGTATATTTTGGTCTGTTGGAAGAAACCGTATCCCAAAATTTTAAAGATAGAAAAACATATATATACAAAAAAATAAGGTTATGTGCAATGAAGGGATAGAATATGATTGTAAAAATGAAAATTAAAGAAGATTTTTAAAAAAGGTATTGATAAATGTTCATTGAAAAGGAAAGAGGAAAATTTTAGAAAATAGAAAAAGAAAAAATAAAGAAAATTTAAAAGATTTAAGTTTGAAAGACTAAAGTATCAAGGAAAATAGCCATGAATTCTTTGTGCTATTTTCCTCTAGTGCTGGAGTTTTGTAGTTCTCATTGATCAGTGAATTTGGTCTTGGCCGAATGTTCTTACTGATCTTTTGGGGGAGGAGCCTGTTGCAGTATTTCTCATATGTTTTTGCACGAGGAGGTGGAATTTCACCACCCTTGCCAGGGGCCAGGCTAAGTCATCTGCTCAGGTTCACACTTAGGAGCTTTTGTTTCCTGAATGCTTTCTGAACAGCTTTGGAAGATGAGAATGAAGATGGCAGCCTCCCAATATCCTACCTGGAGGAACAGAGAGCTTGGGGGCCCCACTCCTCAGTACACCCTCAGAGAAAAGCAGTCAATCATTCCCATCTCCCTGGTCTCCGGCTGCACTCTGAGCTCACACAGCCTGTGACCAGGTGTTTCTATCTCTGGAAAACGGCCTGTTTGGAGTCTCCAAACCCAGCAGATTCTTGCAGTACACTGCTCTTCCCAGCGGAGGAAGGTGAGTCTCCTGGGTATGCGACTTGTGGGGTCTCTGCTCAAAGAGCAGTGGCCCAACTGTGCTGGAGATCATGGTTTATGGCAACCCCGAGCCGAGAGCCCTCCCCAGTTTCATATTTCCAGTCAGCTTCCCTGCTCCGAAACCTGGGAACTCTGCCACACTCAGACACTGCTGGTCTTTCTGTGACCCCAAGGGTCCTGAGACCACAGTGTCCCAGAGAGGGCTCCACCCCCTACCTAGCCACCAGAGCAATGTCCCTCAGCAGAGGGGACTTCTAAAAGTGCTGATTTTGTGCTCTGCTACTCTGCTGCTTGCTAGGAGCTGGCCCCTCCCCCCTGCAGTCTCTGTTCCCATATATTGCCTCAGATTCACTTCTCTGCATGTCCTACCTGTTGGGAAGTGGTCACTTTTCTACTCATAGAATTGTTGCTATTCTTCTCTTTGATCTCCTATTGAGTTTGTAGGTGTTCAGAATGGTTTGATAACTATCTAGCTGAACTCCTGGGACCAGATGAAATTTAGGCCTCCTACTCCTCCACCATCTTGCTCCTCCCAACCAATCCCAGATAAGTTTATAATGCAGTCTTTCCTGAGAATACAGACATAGAAAGATACTATGATTCACAAATTTCCTCCTGTTCATCAATCAAAATTGTTCTCTGTGGCTGTGAGAGGGCACTAGGCACTTGAGGCTGAAAATGAGAAGGTAGTATCCCATAGCCATCTCTGTCTTTTGTCAGGATATCAGTTTTGAGTAGAAGATAGAGCAAGTTCAAGAACACGTTGATTTGCTGAGAGGTGATGGTGGATGAATGTCATTAGACA
Organism: Mustela nigripes; assembly: GCF_022355385.1. Classification (NCBI taxonomy): domain Eukaryota; kingdom Metazoa; phylum Chordata; class Mammalia; order Carnivora; family Mustelidae; genus Mustela; species Mustela nigripes. Next base: position 141,461,123 of record NC_081568.1, read on the forward strand.
GTTGTAGAAACACATAGAGGGTGCAACGGGAAGAGTGAAACTTAACGTAAACTGTGGACTTCAGTTAATACTTAGATACCAGAATTGGCTTATCACTTCTAACAAATGTACCACCCTCACACAAGGTGTTAACAGGAGGTATGTGTGTATGGTGGGGGGATTTGTCATGAGTATTCTAATTTCCACCCATCTTTCTGTAATTCTAATACTAGTATTTCAAAGAGTAATAGTGTAAAAATAATCTTTCAACAAGGAAATTATATGTAACTGTCATGGTGAGCCCAATTTGTACTATATTTTAAATGGTACCTATAATGTTATTGAGTAAAATCTCTGAGATTGCTTCAGTCTTATTAATACTTGAATCCTGTAGTTGTCCCATCAAGAGACATTATGACTCCACCATGTTAAAAAAAATAATAAAAAGAAATTTCAAAAATACACACATGATTGAAGACTATTTAAATCTCCCTGTTCTGCAAGAGAAGGAAAAGATTAATCAGAGGTCTATTAGGTCAGAGTGATGCCAGTTGCTTCATGACTTAATGCTGAATCTTCTTGTAATTCCCAAATAACAAATAAGATCCTACTCACATCACATATCAAAAATCAAATCTTTTCACCCAACTGGGTGACCGGCATTAAGGCGGGGTGTGATGAGCATTGGGTATTATACACAACTGATGGATCACTGGACTCTACCTCTGAAACTAATGATGTTCTGTATGTTGGCTAATAGAATTTAAATTAAAAAAAAAATCAACAGATGAATGAACACAGCATCTGAAACTAATGAGGTACTGTATGTTAGCTAACTGAATAAAAAAAAAAAAAAGCGAACCCTTACTTTTTTTTTTCTTTTTTGTGGTTTTGATGGGAGAATCATAAAACTATTTTAAAAATGAGTATAATGAAAACAAAATGAAGATGAGAGGCCTCCAAATCCAGGTGATAGACTTGAGTGCATGATTTCTTTTCTCATCTCTCTTTGGACTTGATGGAAATGAAGGTATAGAAATATTTTTTAAAAATTCATAAACAAAGATGGATGTGAGTGTCTTTACCGATGGAATAATTTGGAAATATTAGAAGGTGTATACTTTATACATCATTGTTTATACCTCATTTCTTTAATATATTTGGTAACTCTTACTATATTACTACACACAGAGCAGACTTAACTTGTATGCTCTGTGGTAATGTTACTCATTCTCCACCGATGGACATATAGCTGTTTCCAGGTTATTGTTTTGCTTTTCACAAGTAAAGTGTTTCGGTTAGCTAGAAGCATAGTTTCAGGTGCAAGTGAAAGAATATTTATTGTATGAACTATTAGAAGTGAGTGTTGGAGTCAAATGATATATGCATTCTAAATTCTGATGCTGTTAATTCACCAATGTCCTATTTTAAAAAATCTAATGTAATATTCTATAGGTTTGGTTGACACAAATTTACGATGAGTGAATCTAATTCAATTACCAGAGAGGCCAATGTTAAGACAGTGCATTACTGCAAAGCGTGCGAAGTCTTAACTCAATGTACAGTATGTAAATAGAACAAAACATCACAACCTGACAGCTTCCACCATGATTTCCCAGCTGAAACCATTGTGCCATTGTGACTCCACTTAGGAAGTTGCATTTAATGTATGAGAATCGTGCTTCTAGAGACACAGGCAGTGTTTCCAGCTTAACTGTGTTTCTGAAGATAGAGTTTGATCCATAGTGGGTTTGGCTCATCTTCTCATTTCTTCCTACCTGACTGCTTCTTTAGTCATTGTGATGAAACCTGATTCGAAATCCTTTTTTCTGAGAAGCCAAGTCATAAATGTATTTCCTCTACCTCCATTTCCATTGGAATGACTAAGTTTGAAGAAAAAAAAATAGAGACAAAGAAAGTGATTAAATAAAAAAGGTCTGCCTTGTGCTGAGAAATTCCTCCCTGTACCAAATTTTGCCCTTGGGCTACAAATTTGCGTTGTGAATCAGAGCATTCTCTGGCATGTGTCATTTTGAAGGCTATTGGAGGGTAATGGCTGGTGGAGTTATATGCACCAGGAACAGCAGGAAGCCCCTTCTCCTGTTGGCTCTGCTCTACAAAACTTTGAAGTAAGAAAGACTGTGATTATAACACGTACTTCCTAGGGACACCATGGAGATAAAGTTGAAAACCACCATCTGGCTTCTTTAAGAGCTATGCTGAGGCATGCCTAATGATGGTAGGTCTGGTAATATACCCCATACGGTCTGGCAACAGCATAATAATTGTTTTTAATGCATGGTATGTAGGTCATACAGCTTGATTCAAACAAACTCTAAAGGTTTGCATTCTCTTGCTTTATTAAAAAAACATTAAAATGGCCTACATTCTGCTAAAAGCACACATGGCCAAATAGTTAAGCCAAACAACATGCTTGATTTATATATTCATGCCCTTTTCTCTACAAAGAACGAGCCCTTATAAAGTTTTAAGTGAACTGTGAAAAGTTTATTTCGTTATTATCCAAATGTTCTTTAACCCAAGGTTAACCATGGTAATGTGAGAACAGGCGCCACGAAGCCCTGATAGGAAGCAGGAAGGCTTTGTCTACACAGCCTGGAGTTGGCCGGCTGCTTTCCTGATGTGACCATGTGAACTCATATGGCTCAGAGCCCTGCTTTGCCATCAAACCTCAAAGGTCTTGGAGGAAAAAAGCTGAAAATGTTCTGGAGATGCTTGGAGCTTCACTCAACTCTTGGCTCCTTGACTTACCCCATAATGTTTAATGGGACAAATTCTCACCTTGTCCTTTCAGATGGAAGGTCTTATCTGGGTGTGAAGTTTAAATTCCGTTTGAACTGAATTTAAATAATAGTCCCAGATGAGCTCTGTAAAGCAGCCAGCGTGAGAGGAATTTTTCTCAGTGCATGTGTGGACAACAACATTTAATTTCAATTTATTTTTAAACTTCATTTCTTCAGGGATAAATTTTATGCATCGGCTTATACTGAATGCAGAGTACAGGGCAGCAAGACTTCCATCCTCTCTGGGAGCACAGATGGCATCTTAGAGGGTGATTTGTACAGGCTAACAATTCAGTAGAATTTCATTCACTTACTACTGTGATGCTCAATGTTTTTAGGAGTTCACAAGCCAAAAAATAGCTAGTAGCAGTGGGTTCCCCAATTGCCCCAAAGAAGTGGAGTGTGCTACTTCCTCCTCATATCTACTCCATCTATTCCTAGCTTCCCAGATGTAGAATTTAATCTAAAATCTTTGGAATAGAAGGATGTTTGCCTAATACTGGGTTACCACTGCTGTTCAGTTGTATGATCTGAAGGAGAGGAAAGAGAGTTACAGTTGGTTGGGTCATGGGTTTTCAACTCTTGCGTTGTACCTGGCATGACTCGTGGTACTTTTATATATACTATCTTATTTAGTCTTTACAACCCTCGTATCTGTAGGATTATCATCTTTGCTTTTTTTTTTTTAAGATTTTATTTATTTTTTTGGCAGACAGAGATCACAAGTAGGCAGAGAGGCAGGCAGAGAGACAGGGAAGCAGTCTCCCTGCTGTGGAGAGAGCCTGATGTGGGACTTGATCCCAGGACCCCGATCATGACCTGAGCCGAAGGCAGAGGCTTAACCCACTGAGCCACCCAGGTGCCCCATCATCTTTGCTTTAAAGATGAGGACAGTGGTTCTTAACTGATGTACTCAGAGTGTACCACTGGTAAGTGGCAGATCTAGAATATGACCCCAGTCTGGGCTTTATCCATGAAGTTCTATCTCCCTGCAACATTCCATCTGTCTTGGGCCGTGTGGACAATTGGGGGTGATGAGGAAGAAAGCTCAATGAATTATTTTCCATTATCAATAACCTTCTAAATACACACATAACATAATTGTAAAATGAAAACCTTAAATTACATTTTCAACTGGCACCTGGTTGTTATTTCGGGATGGTGAGATCACCAGGGCTTTCCTTTCTTTGCACTTTTCTATGTATTTCTAAGTTTTATATATAGAAGATATAATTCTTATAATCCAAAAAAAGCACAGAAGTAATGATATATTAAGACTTTCAGCCATGAGTGATAAATTTAAACCATTCCCTGATTCCTCTAAAGAACAGTGAGTTACTTGGTATAGTTACCTGATTATATTTTTTAGTAGTTATTTCCAACTGTATAATGTTTATAGCTAAAATGAAGTGATAAACTTTGTTTTCTTAAAATAATATTTTAATTCTTTGAAATAGTAACATTACATACTTACATATATATGTGGTTATATATATATATGTGGTTATATATATATATATGTATATATATACATATGTGTGTGTATATATGTATGTATGTATGTATTTTACATAGGTATATATGTGTGTATTTATTTATTTTCCAGACATATTGATATAGGAAATTATGTGAAAAAATACCATGGCCCATATCACCCTGTTTGTGTGTTCCAGATATTGAACCAATTGCTAAAGGTACAGGGAGGAGACATTTGTAGTCAAACCACTTTTGTTTTTCTGTTTAGCACACTAGACCCCCAAAGCATATTTTCCAAAATGACTGAGAGGAGAGATTGTTCCAGTTACACTCCTGGGAATGAGAACCAGTTTCCCACCTCTGTGTAATTGCAGGTCAGGACTTAAGAATAGCGCTCATAGGAAAATAAATTGTGATTTGTACAAGATAAACACTAAGGCTTGGAAGTCTTTTACTGGGCATCAGAATACTGTAATTTATTGAATATTATGAAATAAAATGATCTGGGCCAGAGGTTAGGCTGGCTTGATAATGGGTGAAGGTTTTGGAAGTACTCTCTAAGATGCCAAAGTTTGGAAGAATTGGTGATTTTGTGAGAGTCAACAGGAGGAATTAAGAAACCTATTTAAATGGGATTTTCCTAAAGGAATTAGTCTGCAGTTATGTTCCTTATCATCCTTAGAGAGTTGTCTGGATTCTCCATCCAGCTCTAGCTCAACTGTCCCATGGCTTGCCCTGATTAGAACGCAATCCTTTGGAGCCTGGGGAAACTCAGGGCTTTCTCAGACTGAGGGGTTTCAGTTTGGCCTGCTCTGCATGGTGGAGTGAGGGCTCCATGCGGGTGCTGAACTTGACTTGAAGCTTCCTTCAAAGTGAAAAATGTAGGCTAACTTACGAATTGTTGTTGTCATGTAGAAAAAGAAACATTCCTACAAGCCTGTCTCTTCCTCTGAATATTAAAACTGACTGGGGAATGAAGCTGAGCGAGTTAACAGTGGCTAAAAGGATCCTGCAGGCAACGACTTGGAAGGAGTGTATATAACCAAAGGGAAATTGAAGTACCCCAGTGCCTCCCTCTGAGCTAGTCATCCATGATTCACTGCGTGTTTGGAATCTGTCATTTGGATCCTAGTTTATTTTTAATCTACTATACTCTGAGATCTTCATCTTACTTTTTAACTAGTCTGCTTTTGGACCCCTGTTGCTTTCTTTCTCTATTAGTTGGTTTAAGTGCTTTGTCCTAGACTCTAGATGAAATTTTCAACCTGTTCTTTTACCCGTAGCCAAATGACAGCCCAAAGTGACTTCACCAGAAACACTTTTTTTTCTGGGGAGACCTGTGCCAAAATCTTTGATCCAAATATTAAGTCAGTGGCCCCATGGAATCATAACTCAAAATATGGAAAGTTAGAGATTTTTAACAGTTACTGTGATTTTGGACATTCTTCTTTTTGTGTGAATTCCAGTTAATGGTGATTGTCCTGTATCCTTAGTTGATTATTATTTTTTTGTATATTTTGTGGATCATCTCTAATCTCAAATCCTTGTGTTTTTTTTTTAATCTTTCACTGAAGAGTGTGCAGAATGAAGCTGTGAGAAGAACTAAAGAATGTCCATTAATTGACTTAAGGAAAAGATATCTTACTATTGAACTGCAAACACTTAATACTTATCTAGAAAATGATGAAATTTCTCTTGATATTTTAATGAATGAAATACTAACCTGCCACTCTTTCAAGTGTGGCTCGAAGCATGAATGTGTTTGAAATCTTCCATTTATGATCTACAGAGTCTAATTTTATCAAATAATTTCATTTTGACTTGTCCATAATAAGATCGTGCCTAATTATATTTTAGCCTTTTCATCAATGTATCTTCCACAGGACACTATGCTTTCATATTTATTTTTAATTTATTAAAATAAATAAGACATGTGTTTTTTTTTTTTTTCCAAGGGCTTACAATTCCTTTTTCAATATCCATAAACTGCAAGACCGGGTACCAGGGTATTGGTTTTAATACCCATAGGTCTTTCTTTTTTTTTTCTCATATGTTTTGTTTTCTTTTAGTTTGATGTTTTGATTTATGAACACCCCTCCAGGTCTTAATATGAAAATGCTTATAAAAGCTTAAATATACTCTGTGTTTCTTGAGGTTTATTAATTTCATATTATTTTTTTTCATCTACGTCTTTAGCTTCTACCCACACAAAAGTGGATCCTCCCTCTTGACTCTATTCAATAATTTTTCTCCAAAGCTAAGCTGTCTCTTACTATGCTCCCCCTGTAGGTTATGGACTACCTTTTTAAAATTGAAAACAACACTAGTGTTGAACATAGCTTGCTTGCTGAAGGTGCCTCTCACTCTGAATGATGGGCAGCCCCTGAAATCCACTTTCTACTGTAGATACAGTCTTCTCGCTTCATCATGGAGTCATCTGATTTTCGCATAGTGAGTGTGAATTAGAAGTCAGAGTTGAGGAGAAATGGCAATGAAAAGACAGCTATTTAAATATGATTACCCTTTAAAACCTCCTCTTGCTGTATTTGAATTCATGATCATTAAATCTTCCCCTCACCGTCTTCATCCTTGATGTATCTTATTATCATTTCAGGAACTCTTAAAATTTAGACTAGGTTATGTTAAATTCCTGACATTTTAGTGTTGGTCCTCCTTTTGTCTCCTTTTCTAAATTTTATACATGGTGGCTTGTATTTATTTCTTTGTTTAAGACTGAAGACATAAGTGGTTTACTTTCATGCTTTGTTTCTCAATATAGTGTTCAGTTGCTTCTTTTTTAGTCAAGGAATTTTGACTAAACATTATTGAGATTGCTAGTTTATGAGATGATTCCAAAACAGTTGGTGAGATCACAGAAAAAAAAAATCTTATTTGATTTTACCGGTCAAACATTTTGTTTCCTGCCATTTTGGTATGTTAAATTGTTAGGCCCTATTGTGTATTCAACAAACATTACAGTAGCAGCAAAATGGCAGGAAAAATTGGCTCTACTGTAAGATAGTTGGACTGGTGGTATATTCAGATACTTTCTGCTATTCAGTTTAACAGCTAAAAGACTTCCTGCTACTTACTGTGGTTCTTCTCTTTGGAATCTGATCTCATCTTCTGGGGTCAAAGTCTCTCTCCTTTTCCAGGTATAGTCTTGGATATCAAGTACTCCTTAGAAGCGAAAGACTCCTCATACAACACAGATAAATAAAATGAGTGGTTCATTGTAGTTGGAAGGGTTTTTAAAAGGTCTCTAATACCAGCTTTGGCTCACAGCATGAGTTTGAACTTTTCTGTTAGTGTTTTACCCAATCTAAGTTGATCAAATAACTTTGTAATATATTGTAAAGTAATTCTTTGCTGACAGTGTTAGCTTTCTTTTTCTCTAGATACAAGTGAACTTTAGGTACTGTGTATTGGCCATTTTCTCCTTGTTCTAATGTGATTCAATTAATTGTAATTATATGACCAGTATGAAGACTGTGTTTTTATGGACTTTAAACATTCTGTCTTTTCCTAGCCCTCTTGGTCAGATGGGCAAATCATTCCATTTGCATGAATTTGTCTTGGCTTGCTTTTAGCTCTTCTCTTACTTATTTTCATCTTGCATTTTTTTTTTTCTGCCAGAAGAATGCTTTGTTCTAGTTGTATTATTATTTCTCACTAGTCTTTCATAGTTCCATTTTTGTGAGATATTTTAGTTTTCATCTTTAGTTGTATTTGGCATTTAGACCTCAAAAACTGAATTTATTTAGATTCTTCCTCAGTATATCATTTCTAGGTTATTAATCAAAGGATGACATTTGATGTGGCTAAAACATGGGCTCCCGCACTCCACCCTGTAACTGCTACTGTATACAGCTCTTCAACTTTTTTAAAAAAAGGATATCATTGCTTTACTTTCACATTTTAAAAATCCTTTTGAGTATGTCACTTCCTTCCTTTTGAACACGCATAGTCTTATGTGAAGGGAGATACATTTCTAGGAATTTCTTCCGTTAAATTCAATTTGGTCTACTAATTCTTTGCTTGGAAAGAGTGATTGGTTCCCTGTCAGACTCCTTGGTCTGATACTCAATATGGTCTCTGCAATATGCATTTTCATATTGCTGATTTTGTTTTGTCTCTGGTAATGAAATCTAGTTGGACTACTTGTTTTGTTTGTGATTATGTCCTAATTTTGTAGCTTTAATAAAGCTTTCTTCCTACTGAATTTCTTCATTTAGATCCTCTCTTCTCCTCTCTCTTCTTTGGTATATCCATAATGCAAGGTCTTTGGGGGCCAAGAATAGCAGTGCTGAAGTCAAAGTCATGGGCCAGTTACCTGCATACAGAAAAAAAAAAAAAAAAAAAAAACCAATTTCAAGCTATTACCCTTGTTCAGGCTTCTTGGCTCTGCATGCTGCTGGTTCCTAGGGAACAGCTTCACATTCTTTGGGCAGTTCAGTATTACCCATACCGTCAGCCCAGGCAGGCAGACAGACACGCACTCATACAATTTTCAAGAAAAAAAACACAAACAAAAACCCTTTTAATAATTCGTATAAACAGGTCTTTGGTTTTCTGTTTTTACTTTTTTTGGATTACTTTTTCTGTACTTTTTATAGAAAGAACTACCTGGACAAATGTGCCATATGGAGTACATGCCACCAGAAATACACATGCTTTGAAGTATAACTCAAGGGGATAGTGTTCAAATAAATAATGTGTAGCAATAAATAAAAGCCATGTCAAAGTTGGGGAAGAGGTGGTGGCAGAGTATGGAAATGACGAGAAGAGTGGCCTGCAGGGACAAATGGAGCTGTATTAGAGCTCATCTCTCTGTCATCATGCCAGTGGCGGTGCTGAAGAGTAGCTCCGGGGCAGATAAAGAATGCACCACACACAAAAAATCTCCATTAGTTTTTCCTCCATGAGTTACCGTGAATGAATCTAAAAATGCCCACATGGTTACCTCTACGGTGCTACTTAAATCCTGAAGCTTTCTCTAGTAACCCATATGTTGACTACAACCACTGGAATTAACAAAAAGTTTAAACAAACCAAAATGACCCAGCTTCAATATTACTTCAGTAATCACTAATTCAGTAATCAGTAATTACTTCAGTACTTCGATATTATATGAGGCCATATTGTTGAGTCTGTGTATGTTTCCAAATTTATTTTCCTTAGGCCATCCTCCCTTCCCCACTAACTCGTAGTGAGGGAGGAGGGTATATATATCAAGTACATGACTCCATTCTTTGCTTCTGTTTTGATTCAATACAAAGAGTTTCTAGAGGGCTATCTAGCTACTTGAACTTGATCTAAGTCACTGGTAGAATGTCTTTCTGCTGCCAGTTGTTAACCCATTTATCCATTCTTTGCTGACTACCTACTCTGAAGGTCTCCTGAAACTGAGTGAGCCATTTTGATCAATAAGCTTCTGTTTTCTTGTTCTCTCAGGAGAATTTGGAAACCTTAGACTGAGCCTGTAGTTTTTAACTAATTGATCTTTCATACTCCCTCATTTTCCTTATTTTATTTCCCTTAGAATAACACTCCTGATTATACTTAGCACAATTGGTAGGATTTTTTTCAACATCTACTCTTCTTACTAATTTTAATGGATTACAAATTTATTAAAATTTTACCTTTTCTCTTAAATCATTGAGTTTCTGCTATTCCCCAAAATACGTGTGTGTGTGTGTGTGTGTGTGTGTCCCATTGTTCTTGATTCAAAAACTACTTGTGTTATTTCTCTCTCTTTTGGGGTGGACTTCTGAAATCATGTTTCTTGTTAATGATTTGCAGAGATAGAATGGCATCACAGATTTGGATAAATGTCTTGGGGTTTGTTGTTGTTCTAGTATTTCTTTTATACTCCATAAGAAATCTGTCTAATTCCAGTACTTCCCGAAAGACTGGAGGCATGGAAGGTCCTTAACTCCTTTTCATTGAGATCTAAACTTGAAGAGGAGGAAGATAGGCTCAATTCTTCTTGAATCCCCTGCCAAGCAGTCATTTCATGATAGAACACTGGGGTGAGGTGGACTTCTCCATGTTGAGTGTTGAGTTATCTAACTTTGTGCTACTGCAGGTTAGCTCACAAAATATCCCCAGTATACAAAATCTTGCCCACGTGTCCACAAGAGATAATTAAGGAAATTTAAAGTGAGATTTTTGAAACTTTCGTGGAAAAAAAAAATGACCCTTAGGTAATTATATGTCTATTGAGTTTAATTGTTGGAAAAGTAGTGCTTAAACTTTGTATGATGGATAGTGACTTGTATTTGCTAGGTAATTCGTTTTTATTTTAATTTTCTTAAGTATTCTGCCACAGATGGGAAGTTTTAACAAGACTATACTGAATTCTCACTCAAGATAATTTGAGAAGCACTGGTCTAAATAAGCAACAGAATACTCAGCAGTTTGCTTTTTATTCATGAATTCAGAACAATGCGCTCCTATGCTATTCTAATCTTGAAGTTCTGCTGTCATTTCTGAATGGCTGTAGGAGAAACAAAGGGAAGGAAGAATGGCTCAGAATCTGGCTGATTCAGAAGATAAATTGCATGGGTTTTGAGGAATAGCAGCTTTTTATTGGCAGTGGTGATCTTGCATAAAGGAACTGGAGCTACCCTATTAGGGCTGTATTTTTTTGTTTCAGCAGGATTTGGAGAGCACATCTGATCCGTGCTCCCCAGACCTAGTGGAGTGGGTTAGATTGAAAAACGAATTTTTGAATCTATCCCCATTGAAGGTACCTTCACTAAGAATTGCTATCTTTCCCTTACCTGGAGACTTTGACAAATTGCCTTATTCTTATTTCTGTTTTCAGGAATTTTCTCGGTTACTCTGTATTTGGATTCATGGACATTTTATCAGGATCATTAGGAGGGGTCTAGGAGCCAGCTAATCTGCTACCTTAGTTTTACTCAAAGACTTCCAGAGTCGTTTATAAAGGACACCCCATTTTGTTTTGTTTTGTTTTTCCTTTAGTTACAAAGAAAAAAGACTACCTTGTGTACCTTTTTATGAACACATTCCAGGAGATATATTGAAGTTTCGGAAAGGAGGAGCCTTTTCATGACAGAGATTTCTAGCATGGAGACAGCTCTGTTAAGAGGAACTAATGATATATTGATTAATGTGAATTGAGCTTGGGGTTATCTCTTTTTTCTTCCTCCATCTACCATCTTACTCTGACATTTGGGTTCTTTAGTATTGAATTTCTGCTTTGGAGCAAAATTCGACTTTATAATAGTCCTTTCAGTTATATTTATCTGACATAGATAAGATACAAACTCTGTTGGATCATGATCTTTGTCAACCACAGTAATCCCCAGAATCAGCCGACATCAGCGATTGATAACCTCATCCATTATGATTTAGCTTGAGAAATGTGCTATTGCCTTTTACAAAAAATGTAAACCTTTTCTGAGAGTAAATAAAACTTTCCCTGAAGACCTACCAATAGGTATAAAAATAAGCCCAAGTAAATGCTTGCATACTGGAGGCTGGAGGTAGTGACAATGAAATGTTGTGGAAGGGCTGAATTTGAAAACCCTCCGCATGTGGAAAATTGATTGCCTTAGCTGCTCATGCATTTTTCTGAGGAATAGGAGCCTCTCTCTTTACTTTGGAATTTAACAGCCTTTCAGTACACCTGCCGTCTCTCACTCCCAAACACAGATGTAACCAAATATTAAACAAGAAGCCAATAAAATTAAGTTTAATCTAATATTATGAATGTGTCAAACTTGCCAACCTGTTTTTTTGAATTGATGGCCTGATTCCTGAACACTTGGAGGATTTTAGATGTATTTTTCTCCCCCTGCCTCTGAGCAGCTTTCTCTGCTGATAATCTTGAACCCCTTACCTGATACTGCAACATCAAATTGTGTTCCATTACAGTAGAAGGTAGAACAAACTTCCAACTCTTCCAGATGATGCAAGAGAAAAGCAATGAATGGTAAGCACACAGTGGTGTGCCAGAGTAAAGGTAAATTCCGTCCAGGCTTCAAATTTTGAGGAACTGATTGTGTGTACTCACCTAAATTCCAAGTGGGTATGATCTTACCTGAAAGGAAAGAAATTAAATGAAAAATAACCTTTGCTAGGACTTAAGTTGATCATCTCATGTTGACATTACTCTTCACTGTCAAAACATGATTTGAAAGCAAACAAAAATGGCACCACCAAAATGTTCTCATTTTAGTCATACTAATAGATATAAAATTCTGACTTGTGAGATACTGTAACTTCATTCATCTCAGCATCTGTGTCCACGTATCTCTAACAGACAACTCTCATTCCATCTGAACAAAGTGGTAAATGAGAGAGGGAGGAAAACTAAGGGTGGCGTTTTACAGGATGGTGGAAACAGTTTTATTTTAATGTAAAATCGGCCTCTTGGTTTTAGGGTAGATTGTGATGTGGGAAATACTGAAACAGAATTCCAACAGGAATGAATAACTGTGAGCCCCATGTGGTTGGAAACAAGAAGAGAACAGGAAGCTTAGTGCTTGCCAAAAAAGTTGCCTGCGATATTTTAATTTTAAAAGGCATGTGTGGTGCATGCGAATGAGAGTGGTGTCATCTAAACTTTAGGACTTCTTGGCAGTCATCAGCTCCGTCAATATTAACCTTGTCTGTGGATTGACATCAGGAATGGAAGCTGTTGTACATGCCAGGGGGGCGGCCCCAAACCATTGAAAATTACTGGGTCACATATTGGGAGCTTTAGCATTGCCATTTCTATGGCTCAGCAAGGTTTTCCAGATTGCTTGGATTTCTAGTGCCTTTATGGTATTACCTTCTCAGAAGTTTGCCCACTTTTAGAAAAATGCAAGTCCCGCAAGAGTTTCTATGCCGCCAATGGTGGTCTTTACAATTTTGTGGCAGTCCCTTCACAAAGAATTACTGGTTTTGTCTCTTGGGTTATTTTATTTAAAGTCACAGGTCAGTATGTTTCAGGAGTTCACTTTTTTGGTTTGTTCTTTTTTAGTTTAGTTAGTATCTTCAAGAGTACCCTCTTTGGTTTGTTAGATTTGAATTTAAAATCAACTGAGCCTATCTCCAGGTCTTTCCTTCTGTCCTCCAAGTCAATCTGATGAAGAAGGGCTTGCTGGAATGTCTACACATTGTAGCTTCTTTTTAAAAAAGATTTTATTTATTTATTATATATTATTATTATTTATATTATATTTTAGTATTATTTATATATTATATATTTATATTATATAATAGTATGTTATTATTTATCACATGTAATAAATGGATTTTATTTATTTATTTGCTTAAGAGAGAGTAGGGGAAGGGGCAGAGAGAGTGAGAGAGAATCTCATGCAGACTATACTGAGTATGGAGTGGGATGTGGAGTTCGATCACACAACCATCAGATCATGACATGAGCCAAAATCAAGAGTCGGGTGCTTAAGTGCTTGAGTCACCAGGTGCTTTTACACATCAGATCTTCTGAGTGGTTAAATTGTTAAGCGATTCAGGCAATTGCATCCTTGTGACATGAGCCACATCAGCTAATACAATACCTGTAGAGGTATTCAAGGTCTTTTGAATTGAGTTAGAGTATAGAGTTATGAAACTGTAACTCTCCTGTGTCAGTTTGAAAGTATATTTATTCATTCAAATAAAAATACATGTTTTATTTATTTTTTTTCTTTTAAACTGTTAGACCACAGGGGTACCTAGGTGGCTCAATGGGTTAAGCCTCTGCCTTCAGCTGAGGTCATGATCTCAGGGTCCTGGGATTGAGCCCCACATCGGGCTCTCACTCAGCAGGGAGACTGCTTCCCTCTCCCCCTCTCCTTGCCTCTGCCTTACTTGTGCTTGTGATCTCTTTTAAATAAATAAATAAAATCTTAAAAACAAAAACAAAAACTATTAGATCACAGAGGAGTTCTTTGTTCTGAAATGCACATATTAATAAATTGAAGAGTGTTGTTTTTAAAAATACACAGTTCAACATAAAATGCTAAATCAAGAAAAGACTTCATGAGTAGAAGTCTGAACAAAAGTACGTATTTTACTCACTGATTACAATATTCTGGAGTCAAGAGTGGTCTTCTCTTAGGGAAGGCAAACAAAAAGCTCATAAAAAATGATTAATTTTTTTCACTTTATCCTATCATGTAGTAATAATACTAACCAATTATGTTATTAAGTGCTGTAGATTTAACCTGTGTTGCACCTCTTAAAATGCCAAAATAATAGGTCATTTTAAGAAAGTCTCTTAAGTAGAGTTCAGCAAATAGGATATTTTAATTCATTGTGTCACTAATGTTTAGGAAAAGCTTTTATGATTTTTGACTGGTTTAGCTATAAATTCTGCTGACAAAGAACTGCATGAAATTATATGCAATTGCAGGTAATAGAATGTTGCATTTATAGATTTTAGGTTGTAACTTTGAACATGGATATTTTATCCTATAGAAACTAAGGTGTATATATTGTGTTTGGCTACTAGAAGAATTTAGAGAATCTTAATTTAAGAGGTACTTAAAATCACTTGAGGTACCAAACTGTCACTCCTGATAACACTTGACTCTGAATAGTCACATTTCCACTGGAGTTCAGGAGCCAGTCCCTTTTGTAGAAAGCTGAAAGTTGATCTGTTGTCCAATCTTACTTGATAGGTGAGAAAAGTGAACCTCAGAGAGGTAAGCCTCACTTAAGAGAAAAGGTTAATAGCGACAAAGGCCTAAGTTTGCTGGCTTCTGGTCTAATCCTTTTGTTATTGTACTACTTAGTTAAGACTACCTGATCTGTTACATGTGAAAAATGTTTGCACAACATTTTAAATGGTAAAAATCATGATTTTCCTTGGAAATATAAACTACCTGCAGGACTAGAGTATATCAGAGTTGTATGCTAATTAACAAATACTTCTTTGAGAACATTTATTTATTGCCTGTTTTGTGCCAGGCTTTGTGGTACATAGAAATCCAAGTTATACCCTCTCCTCTGCTTTTTAGTGGAAAATCACTGTCTTGAGATTTGATGACAATTAATGAGCTACCTACTGCATACTCTACATTAGCAAATGATGTTTTTTAAAAAATCCCTTTAATTTTGTACATAGTTAGAGATAAAGTATGTTTTCATATCTTGCTCATTTACAGTAGCTAAGATAGGGTAGCAACCTAAGAGTCCCATTAGTAGGTGAGTGGATAAAGACAATGAGGTATGGGTGTGTGTGGGTGTGTGTGTGTGTGTGCACACACACACACCCACACACACGCACACGCACACAAAGGAATATTACTTGCCCATGAAAAAGAATGAAATGTTGTCCAGGATGGATTTAGAGGTTATTACACCTAGCGTAGTATGTTGGCCAGAGGAAGACAAATACTGTATGATCTCACTGATACATGGAATTAAATAAACAAAACAAATGAACAAATAAAAGAGAAATAGCCTGATACATACGGAGGACAAACTAGTGGGTTGCCAGAAGAGGAGGAGGGTGGAGGATGATGGGCAAAATAGGTGAAGAAGATTAAGAGGTGTAAGCTTGTAGCTATAAAATGTATGTCATAGCGATGGACAATATAGGGAATAGAGTCAGTAGTATTACAATAATGTTGTATGGACAAATGGTGAGTAGACTTATGGTGGTCATTACACAATGTATATAAATAGTGAATCACTGTGTTGTACACCTGAAACTGCTATAATATTGTATGACAGCTATATTTCAATGCAAAGAGCTAGAAAGTGTTTTCAGAGGTGATTTCTTTTTCTTCCTCTTAAATCCCCTTCCTTATTTGGACCTGATTTGTAAATTAATAGAATGGTTTTACCCCTTTACATAGCTCTTTTGACCATTTTCTGGAATCTGGCAAGATGGTGTAGATGATACAGTACTGTGGGGATAATATTTTAAAACAAGCAGGAATATTTTGTCAGTCATATTAGGTTATCCCTTACCTTTGCATATTTAATCATTGCATATTTTGCAATAAATAACAATTTTAAATCAATTCAATCCCATTGACCATCTGCTCACTCCCTTCTGGGATTTTCCATTTGTAGAAAAAAAAATAACTAATAGGAATTCATTTCGAAATGGGAAACGGAAAAGACTCACTGATATTTTCAACCAAACCCAAACTGATTTTTGAACAAGGACTCAGAAAAAGAAGTTTTAAAAATTAGTAATTCATCTGTCTCTGATTGTAGATAAACAGGTTGGGATAATCATTAAGATCATATCTTAAAGTTGTACTGATTTTTAAAATGCATATCTAATGATAATAATTATCTTTTAATTTAGTCACTTAAAATGTTTTTCAAACTCCACCAAGAACAAATGACAGTTAAATGCTTAGCTCTATTCTTTGTTAAAATCTTCACATTAGAAATGTTCTTCTAGATGTACTTACTCTCCTCTAACAACAACTGTGAATTTATCTTAAAAGATTTAGTGGCTCTTCCTATAGGCATCAACTCACTTGTCCATATTAATTAATTGACAAGTTTTTACTCAGGCACAAATAAGTTGTTTCAACTTCCATAGTAAGTTGAGAAATGAAACTATATAATTAAAAGGCAAAACTAGATCCATTCCCCTGCGCCCAACTGTCAAGTAAATTTTAACTTTGGTGGGAACCAGAACACACCTGACACCAGAAGTATGGAATTATGATCCGTTTCTCATAATTTTACTATTAAAATCTGTTGAAAAAGTAGAATATTTATCTTCCACTTATAGCTAATAGATGAAGGTAAGTCCCCAAAGAGGAACATAAAATAGCCTGTTCTTCCAACAAGGGAGACTACCATTGTGATGAGTGATTATTAACACTTGGAATGCAGCAAGCATCCTGATTAATAAAAGGATACTTTTTACAGGTGGTTTAAGGCACATATTCCCACACGGGTCAGAAGGGACAGAACTTTAATGGGATTGTGCACATTCTGAGATGTATCAGTTCAGAATTGGTGAACAGGGCCCACAGAAAGTTTTAAAATAGGGATTGAAGATTAAACAATTGTTGGAAAAGCCCAGCTGAGCTACCTATTGTTCTACAAGAGGTCATATTCTGATAGAGCCTCCTTGAATAGGTTAGGTAAATGGATTTCCAGAAAGTTCCTGAAATAGACAATAAAGTTATCTGTAATTTCATCTTCCTGGGACAGATCCTTCTTGGATAATAGTAAATTTATGGAAATGCAAACAGAAGCCCTGTGGCCGAATATAGATCCAGTTCTCGAGTATTTATGGCTGTAAATATTATTAAAATACCTATCAATAAACTTGAAGTTCTATTTTCTAATTAGCTGGTTACTATGTGTAGTTGTCATTACTAATAAAGATTATCTAAGAGGATTTATACCAGATAAGTGCTCTGAGCTTTAGCCAGTAGAAGTCTGGGAGTAACCCTGTGAGGGCACCTGGGCTTCATGATGGTTCTCCTATGGATAAATATTTTCATACAGTTTTGGTGGAACAATGTGATCACATCTTCACAAGCCAAAGAGCATAAGGTTTTTACCACCCCGTTAGAATATTCTAGTCTGTAGAAAATTAAAAATGTAGCATTATCTTCCTTCACGGCTTGAGAAATCAAGTGATTTCTCTTGATTGAGAAGCTGAAGGACAGAAGATGGACAGGTGGCAGGATAAGAAGTGGGTATGATATCAATCTCCAGCTTTAATTTAAAGAGGGAGCGGCCTCACTCCAGCACACCTGTGCCTTGATGTTATGTCCTACGCTACCTGTAGCAACTTGGACGTGTTTGTTTAGAGGCTGATAGATAGCTATGACCCCTTCTCTTCTCTCCTGCTCCCTGCTTGTAGTTATAGTGATGTATTAGGTGTTCCTTAGCATAGCAAAAGCTTTCAAAAACCCACTTGCTTTTTTTTTTTGGTGAGAGTCGGAGTGCCTTTATAAAACAAAACAAAAAAATCTCTGACCATTTATCTTGCTGCAGATAGAATTGCATAGTGCCCTCCTATTTCTTTCTGTGGTTTGCTCCTGATGGCGCTTGCAGGGAGAACGTTGCTTTCAAACCTTATTAATATTTTTTTACTTACATTATCTCAAGGAGCCAGCCAGAGGATAGCCAGTGCTCAGACACATGAGCTGCATGTATGCATGGAAAGTGAATTGAAAGGTGGAGGGCATGTTTGAGATTAAATAATGTAAGCCAGTCCAGTGTGCCCCTATTGCTCCCAAATGTACATGGCCCTCGTGCTTGCTTTCAGGATCAGAGACTTGCCTCAGTCTCTCACTCTGCATATGTGGGTACATCCCGTTGTCAGTTGAAGTTCTGATTTCCGAGAATGATTATCAATATAGAAAAAACTATGATAGGAAAAAAAGTGAATAATTCACATCCCTATTCATTCATTCACTCATTTATTTTTTAATGTCCTATAACAGAATTAGCAGCATTTTGACTCTAGAGAAGCAGAAAGTGAAACTCACCCCAAAACTGGATTCTTCATAAAAAAAAAGTCTTAGGATTTTATTTCATTACCCCGTCAAGAACCTCATTTACCTTCATTATATTTTATATAATGGAAGTATTTCTATTTCCTTCTAATGCACAGCAGCGTTGTTTCTTGGTATATATTTTTTTAATTTTCTTGGTTTATCATTTTTTTTTTAAACTATAACCAGATGGAAACTGCTTCACGGGATTTGAAAAGCATATACTTCCAAATCTCTAAATTTCAGTCCCAGCTCTGCTACTTTTATCAGATATGTGAGGTCGAGCAAGTTACTTACTGACTTAAAGATGATGTTTCCTCACAAGGGATCTGGAATGGTTGCATCTACTGAACTGGGTTGTTAGGAGGTTCAGATGAGGTGGTGCTGGTGGTAGTCCTTCAGTCCTATAGATCTAATCACTTAACTGTGTCTGGCATGTAGTAGGTACTCAAGTAAGGGTGAACACACAGAAAACAGGCTGCCCATGATCCACAGCAGCTTTCTCATGGCAGAAGTGTTGAATGACAGAGGAACAGGGTTTCCAAGTTTGTATCTTGTGACTCCCACATTAAAGCAAAATCCTGGGAAGTCAAGATGCTTGCTCAGAAGAATTCACCCTGGTCAGTGGCAGATGGAGAGTCAGGACTTCTCTCCTGATGTCGGGGGCTGGTGCCATTTATCTTAACCATCTGGCTGTGTGATATATGAAAGTCATATTTTATGTTGAACATCATTAGGAATACTCTGAAAAAAAAAAACCACTCAGAAAAAAAATTCATCTCATCATTTGTTTATTTCACTGTGGGCCAGCATCCATTCTATAATAACGCATGTTAACATTAGTCCAAGTGGCACAGATAATGAAGACTGCACTCAGACATTGCTTTCCTGTGTTGTTTACACAAAGTACACTCAGGGAGTCCTTGAGTGCCAGCCATGTGCATAGCTGTGATAACACCGAGGCAGGCCCAGGGAGCACCCCAGATAAAGCAGCAGCCCCTTAGTGGACAGATACGAAAACAACTGACTTCACATCTAAGTAGGGGCTCTAAAAGGAGGGGAGGGCATTCTAGGGGACTGAAGTCAGATTGTAAAAGACAAATAGGAGTCTTCCAGATGGACTGGGCAGAGGACAGCCTTTCAGTTACAAGGAGTAAGTAGCAGGGGCCAACACAGAAGACTACATCAATATAAAATAGAATAAACTAAGTCACTTTGGTTGGATGGAGCTTTGCCTTCAAAGGACCCAGAAGTGGGATACAAAGCTGACTCAATCACCAGAGACAGATCCTGGAGAGTGTCTAAAATTCCATGAATCTGCCTTTGGCCTTTATTAGATAGCTTTAGATTTCAGGGTATTATTTCAACAGTCAAGTTGTGGAAAATAGCCATCAAGTAAGTCATCTAACAGGAATTTAGAACATTTACAAGATAGTTGTTAATGTATTCAGCAAATATTTATTATGCTCTAGCGTGGTAATTTGAACGAAATCTCTCCAGAACTGATAGGACTCAGAGGGGAAAAAATTAGTCTGAGGACAGTGACAAAGCTATTGAGAAATGAACTTTTGACCTCGGCGACCACCATTAGTGTCCATAAGGAAAACTTACTGGAGAACCATTTAAATATGATGGAGGCATGCATTATTCAATGAAGTCTAACAAGGCAAGAATCCTTATTTTTCACTGGGTCAGACATAGGAATAGAAAGGCTCCATATATTTTTTGGGGGTTGGGGAAAGAGACTCATCCTTGTATACATTATTCCCTCAGGGTATCCACAGGGAGCCTGGGGTAATAAACCCACAGAACTGGGAAAAGGGCCCAAATGCTCCCTTCCATCTGCAGTATGGCATGGATTTTCCTTTCTGTTTTCCATTCTGCAGAGAAGATTATGAAAACCAGTTTCCCGTCATTATTTAAATTAATATTCGCTTCTAGTACATGGCTGAAAATGGCACCCAGGAGTTTGCCGCCTAAGGAGAGAAGGAAAGACATTTGAAAATTAATGACATCATTGTCTAGTAGAAAGGTAACTGAGAAGCAAAGTTGTTTACATAAAAATGGGCATTTTTAAGGGAAGAAAAACATTAAGCAGAAATAAAAGCAGAGATGCATCTGTTCTGTATTTTTCCTTTTGAATGTGTTCTCCCCACCAATTTCAGAAAGAAGGGAAATTTTTCAACTATGTTTATCCTGCTTCCCCACCCCAACAGGACTTTAGCTGGCAATATAGAAATACTAAAAAAGAAGAAAAAACCAACAACAAAAAACAGGGCTTTAAAAAATGGTTAGAAATTAGAGATGGTTGCCTCAATGGTCTATCTTTGAAAGTCTGGCTTCAGATAATGAGAAGAAAAACTCCAGTAAATGTTGACTTTCACATGCTCATTTAGAGTAGTTCATAGGAGGGGAAAGGAGATAATCAGGCTGTTTCACATATAGATTAAGTCTGGTAGTTACTGATGTAGTAACAACATACGATCTAATTTCTTTTTTTTTTTTTCAGTAAACCTTTCAAAATTGTTTCATTTCAAGTGGGATGGAACATTCATTTCTCAAACTTATCTGGGCACAGTAAATGCCGAAGAATACTACTGGGTCTGTGATAGTGGCTTTTGCTTTCCTGCTGTGTTTCTGGTTTGCATTTGATTAAGCCTCTCTTCCCATGGGTCTCTTTCTGGTTGGAAATTGTGTCACAGAAACCTGTTTTATCAGTTGGGGTGCACTGCTGGAGATTTACAGACTGGGATTGTAGGAAACCAGAGGCTGTTCTGGTCTCCCTTCAATAGAAGGGAGTGAGGAGAATGACTTTTTCTCCCCCAAAGTTCTCCAGCCTTGTTAGTCAGGAAACCAGAGCTCCCTGTCTCCCTCTGACCCTACAAGCTTCATCTCTCTGATTCCAGGCATACCCTGGGAAAATCTCCCAGAGTTGTCCTAAGGATGACCTGAGGTCAGGTGGTAGGAGCAATCTTTAAAATTACATGTTTGGTTATTTCCCAGTTGGGCTCAGATCCTCCAAAGGATCTGGAATAGAAAGGGTTTGACAGTTAAAAATAAACAAACAGAACAAAGTCTTTGATTGCCCAGAGACAGTAAGTGAACCAGGGACTAAACAGAAAAGAATTCTGATTCATACCTTTAGTTTTATGCTTAAGATCTGATGACCTGGGGGTCTTAGGGAAAGAGTGGGTCCAACAGACTTCTGCATACCAGAATTGGTGTGGGTTTAGGCAGGTATTCCTACTGTAGCCAACACCCATCTTAACTTCATGGATTTCAAAGCAAGAATCACAGAAACCTGGAAAAATGATTTTATTCCTTCTGTGAACCATAAACATCTTTTTTTTTTTTTTTTCCCTATCCATAAAGTAGTGGCTCATGTTAACAAGATTGAGCTTGAGTCTTTTTGTAAAAGCACTTTGGTCTTTGCAGTACCAGTACCAGTCAGAGGTAGATAGTTCCCATACCAACTTCTTGAAGCATGGTACCTTGTAGGATTAGATGTATAGTCTTTCTACATGGAGGCTTATGGGACACATTTTTGACTCTGTCTTATTTTGCAAGCAAGGAGGAAAAGAGAGGGAGAGGGAAGGTCAAAGTTGCAACTAAAGAGTAAATGACTAGCTTGTCAGTTGTGATTTTGGTATCTGCCAGTTTGGCTAATGTCTCAACTTTTGAAAACACTTGGTGCAAACTTTTTTTTTTTTTTTTTTTTTTAATCAGTCATGAGAAATGAAAGAAGAGGAAATGGTTATCTAAAAAGTGTAAAGCACATTTTCCTTGGTGCTGAATTTTAGTCTGGAATGAATTTTTATGACCACATTATAAACCTCTGAAAATAGAGTTTAGTGGAAGTGCCGAAACTGCCTTAAATAAATTTTACTGGCAAATGTTCTCCTGGAATGATTTTTGTAAAGGTAAAGGTATTAATTTTATGCAATCCATATGTATGCATGTTTTAAAACATTTGAAGGGTTACTTATTTTCAGCATAACTAGCACATAATCAAAGATGGAACAGAATGATGTGAAGAGTTTTTCAAGAAGAAATTACACATGCTGTCTGTCAAAGGTCCTGCATAATTCATTTTATTCTAATACTGTGGTGCATTTAGCTCCTTACAATGTAAGCACCGGGGAAGATAGATCAGTCTGGTATGATTCCAGAATTTCCTCCTTAGAGACCAATACCCATTTCATTTCTGATGAGAGTATTCAATCAAAGCGTGAAAAAAAAAGTCTCTTTTTCCATCAGGGTGTATGTGGTTCTAAATCTAACGATTGATTTGAGAATTCAGAAACAACAGAAATGGATTTTTCCACTACTATATTGAGTGATATTTGAAAGAATAATAAAAAGTTACGATCTTTGTATGCAGTATTTTAACACAGGACTCTGCAGACAAATTCTGAGAATCAAGTTTAATTAAAGTTTGAAGGAAAACTGTATCTCCCGTAATAGACATCAGATTTTCCTCCATTTTAAGGTAGTTGAGACTAATTTGGTCATGTTGCTATGGGGAAAAAACTTCAAGCTTTTGCAAGTTCTCTTGCTGCCAAGGCGAGAAGTACCAACTGAGAAAATGTACAGGCCAGAAGCAAATCGTAAGAATTTTTTGTAGGAACTTCTAAAGCAAATGTTGATTTTGGCTATTTCTGAATGTAGATGCAAAAGTGAAGGAAGGAAAAAAAAAAAAAAAGAAATCCACTGTTTAGGTAGATTACGGGCAACGTGTTTAAGTGGAAACTTACTGGATAAGTAAAAGTGAATTCTCTTTGATAGAAGTCTCACGTAGACTGTGGTTTCAGTGACTGAATGCTTATCACCTGTATCACACTTTGCTTTGTATTTGTTTTGGGCATTGTCCTTGAGAAGAGAAGAGGACATAGGGGGTTATGTTGAAGAAGTGAGTTATCTTAGGTGTCTCAGGGTAGTAGCTGAGGAGCTACAAATATGAACTTACACAAGCTCATGAAATGACTTCAGGTACTACTGAAAATAGGATTTATTCTGGGTGGTTCTGAGGAGGAAGTATGAGTATCAGTGATCCTAGGTAAGCCAGGTGGATTTTGCCTCAAAATAAGCTGCAACTGTTTAATAGAGTTCTTTGAAGCTGGAAAATGTCACCTCACGGACTAGTCTGTTCGTTTTGTGTCTCTGGAGACTGGAAAGAGGAGCTAAGGGACTTAGTAAAAATTAATAAATCCTGTGGAGTATGAAATCAAATGCTACCTTGGAGTCTTTCTGACTGTGATGACTTAGGTATCTTGGAGGTGTCTGTGTTTGCAGAACCCCTCCTTAATGGGAAGAGTACATTGGTAGAATATATCAACACTGATCTATCCTGATTTATTTCCTGCGCTAAGTCACTGAGCCTTGCACACAGATGAACAGGTCCTTAGAGTATAAGAAAGTAGGGTCTTTGCCCTTTGCAAAAAATCACTCAAGGAAATCTAAAATATCCTTGCAGCTCAGCTTCTACTTTACTCTTCTTTGGGAGAACAGAGAACGTTAAGGCAAGACAAAATGATACATAGGAAGTAGTGCAACTTACAATAAATGGTAGTTGACATCTAGGGATATCTGGGTCACTAGCTCTGTTTTAGTTATAGCTTAATTAACATTATAGATGTTAAACCTACCTGTTGTAAACCTGAAGCTCTGTAGATTTTCAACTTTGCTTTGACCTAGGGGATCCCTGGTGCTTGGGAGATGAGTTTCCAGAAACAATTTGTCCTTTTGATGAGCAGGACTTAAATGAGAATTTGGTGTAATAATGAAGATAATGGCTTATTGGAGCTACTTTGTAATTCTATTTCTGTTGTTATAGAAGTCATTATTACTCAGCTCCAGAAGCTATAAGAAAATATCTCCGTTTTGCAGTGAATATCAACACTGACTGCTCCATCTATTAACCTGGGTGCTTTGTACTTTTTCTGTAGATTCCTACCCCTTCAGGGCTCTCTGAAAGGATATACAGATAGGTTTGTTGATCATAGGTATCCAAATTCAAGTCTTTATTGTATTCTCTTTGGAATGTGTCTTTGACTTTGGTACAGCTTGCAGATGTGAGCTTTCTCTAAGACTCTTAGAACCAAGATTCATTACCTTTGTGAGTTTTTGAGTCTGTATCTCTCTGTGGTCTATACAGTTATATTAGTCTTATCAGTTGATAGTAAGGCAATTCATTTTGATACAGTGTCTAAGATGTTACTTTAGGATGTAAAACCATTTTAAACTTCCTTTATTCCTATTCATTGTGTGATGAAGAATTGCCCAGTATTTGCGGGAGAAGAACATATATTCACAAGCAAATTTGAATAAAACTTTGTTTTCCTTCTATTTCTTTTTAGTTCTAAAAAGTATGTACCAGTAAGGTCAATTTTTAAATTCTGAGTTATATGGACACACGGAAACTTGACAGTGACAATTCTTGTGAAAATTATATTATTTGAATTTCTTAAAACAACTGTTTTTTTTTTCTTTGAAAATTATGTTGGTTAATTATTAAAACCAATAGCTTTAGTTTGGTCATCTTGTTTATACTGAGCTAGGAAATATTTTTTCTTTTTTTAAATTGAGGTAAAATTGGTATATGACATTATGTAAGTTTCAGATGTATCACATTGTAATTCAGTATGTGTATACACTACAAAGTGATCACCACTGTAAGTGTCCTTACCATCATTACCATATAGTTCAATACCATCACCATCACCATTTGGGTGCTGGGTCCTATGCTATACCACTTGCGTCAGAATCTCTGGAGTTGGAGCCCCAGGCATTAGTATTAGTGTTTCTAGGTGATTCTCAAAAAAGTATGAA
The DNA here is from genome assembly GCF_022355385.1 of Mustela nigripes. NCBI lineage: Eukaryota > Metazoa > Chordata > Mammalia > Carnivora > Mustelidae > Mustela > Mustela nigripes. The sequence goes on from NC_081568.1 coordinate 141,486,663, forward strand.
GGTTCATTGTACTATGTTTCTGGATGCATAAAGCCAAATATCTAATTGTAGAATAAAGAGTATTTGATTTAATGTGAAGTTAGCCAGAAATAACTGATCACTAATTTAGGTCAGGACAAGAGAGAAATAAGAACGAGCAGAGTGATTTCCTGGTTTCCCCTTCTTCCTCGGGTATATACATTTAGAAATGAATCCCAGTGGTGGCTCTCCTGAATGAAATATAATCCATTAAGCCAGAATGTTCCAATAAGGAAGATCAGTACTCTTGGAATCAGTAATAGATTGGGTTAATTTATGACTTGGGCCAAGAGAAGATGCTTCATATGAAGTATAAATCTCCTGAATATATATAAAATATCAACCTGAAACTATTAATATGTAAGAAGGGATCCCCAGGAAGGTAATACCTTCTCTCAAGCCATTCACTTTTTGTCCCATAGCGTGGCCTCATAACGGTCAAAAGGAGTTGTAATATGACAATGTTGGTTTATTTAAAAGGAACGATTTTATGAGAAGAGATGTGATCATAATACTGACAGCCAGAAAGGAGTATATTTGATATATACTGTAAGATAATAAAGAATTTATTATAACCAACTATGATATCAGTAGTGAAGTAGTCCCTATTGGAGATAAAGCTGACAATGTATGGTAGTGTGACTGATACAGAATATTTCATTGATATCTGACACATGTCAAAATTCTGATATTCTTTCCTAAGTTAGAATGTTACCTTGTTGCATAGCCTGCTTTGGTGTGCCCCCCTGCTCTCCACTTCCCCCAAATAATAGGGCTTGCTACTAGACATGGGTAATGAGGAGTAGGGATTTTGTGGTTTGAAGCAGGCTCCCTGTGGAATTTCTTTGAACTGCAGAAACCCTGCTACTTGCTGTCTTTCTTGTTTTTACCAGTTTAGCACAAACGCCGCCTTCCAATGCGACTACATGTTCAAAGCAAAACATAAAATTGTGTTAGTTTAAAGGACTCATTAATTTCCTTTGTACTCCAAATCCTCCGCATTAACAAATGCAATATGCTGATTCTATATTCAAACTTATTCCATTTTGGCTGCTATTAACTTCAAAGGAAGTCGGAAAAAAGAGTGTAAGAGTATTAAATTCCTATGTTGAAAAATTAATACATTACTGACAACTGACCCACTTTCAGTTCCTCTATTTTATGAAATTTTAAAGTTTTTCTATTTGTAAGACAGATCTGTGCTTAAACTTGTACCAGGATCTTGCTCCCTTTAAGGTGAAATCTCTTGCTGTATCAAGTCGGCATTGTTCTATAAATGCTTGTGGCCTGGTTCCTTTAATATAACCATCAGAATCTGATGCCATCGTGGGTGTGTGTATGTGTTTGTGTGTAAATATTATGCATAAGGTATTCAATATCTAAAATGATAAACTGGAAATAGTAGTTAATATAAGAAAAGGGACTTTGTTTTATATTGCTGCCTTAAAAAATTACCCATTACTTAAAACAATTTGTTACCATTCACCTTACTGGGAACTGTCAAATATTGAGACAGAACTAATATAATTTAAATATTAATAACATGCTTGTATAAATATATATGTCATGCTAGGTTATCTTTTAGTGATGGAATTAACCAGATTATCAGTTTAGAAAAACAAATCCCAAATAGTTGGCTGCAAATTAGTACAATTCTAATGAATACATTTTAACACATTTTCCCTATGATGATGAACAAAGTTTGGTCTTCTGCAGTGACAAATGTGAAGCAGGATAAAAGGAAAGGCAGTTGCTAGGTGATATCAATAATTCATTCATTTGATACTAAGCAGAAAGTTTAAATCCCAAGATGATATGACAGTTTCTGAAGAATGTATCTGACATAAAGTAGACATCAATTTCTTAGAGTGTCTTTCTTCTGTATGAATGTAAAATAAATACCTTTCCTATAAAACATGTTTTAAAAAAATCTGTTTTCTAGTTTCCGCCTATAATTTATCATTTTATTTCTACATTTGTATAAACAAACCGAAAACATATTTAGGCAAAAACTCAAATTATCCCAACAGTTTTTTCTGTCATTTCTCATGGTGTTCCCAGCAGAGCTGAAGCTCATGATTGTGTTTTCAGAATCATTTCACTTGAAAATTGGTACATCTTTCCTAACTCTGAGTGTCTAAATGATTACTTTTGGTTGGGGGGTTTGTTGAAAATGCTGTAAAATCTGAAAGATTTTTCTTCTTAAAAACAATGGAGACTGAAAAACAAAGCAAAACAAAAACAAAAAACAAACAAAAAAACAATAATGCAGACTATGCTGATGGTTTAGAAGGCCGGTGAAGCCCCTGTGTGCCACATCCTCTACTGGGATTCAGGAGCAATATTCTTGGGAGCTCTGTCTGCATTAATCATGTGTCTCTCTTACCCTGCAATTAGTGAGTAGAATCAACTATACTCTCTACATGATATCTCAATGGTATTTCTACTTTCTCCCTTGCCCAATTACTTCCTGAATAGCTATCAACTGTGAAGTTAGACATGCTGGCTCTTTCCCTTTACTTTCTGTTACTTTATCATGACTTTTTTCTCTGTATCAATTTAAAACACCTGTAGCCCCCCAAAAGGGTAGGACCCTGAATAAATTAAAGCATTCCTGAAATGCTTAAGGAAGCAGACATTTAAATACAGTAGAGATACAGCAAACTTGAACCCTGGTCTGGTGAGCTGAAAAGTATTAGAGGGTCACATGGAAGCCCCATTCTGCATTAATGCCATAGTCCTTAATTATCTCCAAGAGAAAATTTTCATGTAGAAAAGTCAGCTCTGACTCACCAGACCTGCTTATTTTTCAAGAGAAGCCCATGTCCTGGCATTTTATGTAAAATTTCCCAGCATTTATATTTTAGCTTAATTTTTTAAAATTCAGGTTAAAAACTTTTCTGTGGGCAAGATTTGGCTTGAAGCATGTAAACTTCCTCTAGAAAATGAGTAATGTTCATCAGTGGATTATTCTCATATATGTCATATATGAGAATATTCCTATTCTCATATGTCATAGCTGGCATCTCTATATAAATTTTTCCCCCTCCTTAGAGCATGAGTTTGTCTTCTTTTTAATTTTTTTAAGATTTTATTTATTTATTTGACAGACAGAGATCACAAGTAGGCAGAGAGGCAGGCAGAGAGAGAAGAGGAAGCAGGCGCCCTGCTGAGCAGAGAGCCTGATGTGGGGCTCAGTCCCAGGACCCTGAGATCATGACAGAGCCAAAGGCAGAGGCTTTAACCCACTGAGCCACCCAGGTACCCAGATCGTGAGTCTGTCTTGAAAGTAGTAGAACTAGCTCTTGATTCAAGGTGATCCGTGACCATATTCTTACCAGCTATATGACTCTAGTCAAGTTCTTTCTTTAAAATCTCTTACCTTCAGTTTGTTTATGCAACGAGACTAAGGATGTAACTCGGTTACACATCATCTGTCAGCACCAGAGTTTATATTTTTGTTTTGTTTTTATTATTTCCCTTGAGTAATACCACAGAATCAAGAGCTTTCTTTGTTGGTACATGATAGCACAGGTTAAGGACTGATTTGCAGACTTCTAAGTATCTCTTCTGTTGGGACAGCTCTAGTCTGAGGTCAGCACCTGTCTGAGAGGTACTGATGTTAATAGTTCAAACTCAAGCTTAGGCTCACATTTTATGCAGATAGTGGCTTTTTAATTTCTGTATTCCTCCTCTCTTGCTCCAGCAGGATGGGCAATGATTTATGATCTCTAGCCTAATGAAGGGTTTCATGGGATACTACCTGACCGGTTTTCCTGTTGTGTTTTAGAGGTGGGGACAATGGTGGGGAAATAGGAATTCAGGAGCTTTTAAAGTGGTCATCATTACTAGATTGTCCCATTTCCAGTGGTTTCTTCCAAATTCTTATTTGTCTCTTAGCAGTACTTTAGTCTGCTTATAATAATTGAGAACAGCTGGACTTAATGTTGGAGCAGATTTCCCCAAACAGATTTTCCAGCATTGTAGTAATTCATTTGGTGGCTGGGAGTTAGAAAGCCACCAGCCTTATCAGAATTTTCTAAGATATTTAATAATATTTTTAAAAAAATATTATAAAGTTTGTTATTTTTGCCTCTTTCCTGAAAGGATTCTCTGGTTTCCCCACCCCCACAGACATTCTTGCTTCTCCTGAATCCTTCTTTTATGATTTTGGTCATCTGTATTCCTTTTATTCTGCCATTTCCTGGTTTCTTGTCATGTTAATAATTCATGGAAAAGTGAAACAAAGCCTTGCTCCCAATTTTAAATCAGTCTTAGGAGACTCTAAAATTCTTTGTAGGAAACTCAACTCAGGGCACACTACTGTGCTATGTTGTCATGCCCAGACCGTGCCTAAATATGACAGGTGAATCTAGCATCAGCACCATGTAACAAAGGCCAACACAGGCTAGTTTACCTGGATTCTAACAGAAGACAAAGAAAACTGGTTGCTCAGTTTCATGTCTACCATCAAGGTGGTAAAGGAAGGAGAGATCATCTCCTCACTTTCTCAACTCAAAGCAGCAGTGATAGATATGGTTGGGTATACTATTAGAGCACTGACTAACTGACAAAAAGATCAGATACTTGGCTTACTTTTCCTTCTCTTCTATCAGAAGAGTTTGTGAGTAAGAGCAAGGTTGGAGTTAGGAAGACCAGTCAGTTTATTAGCCCAAGTGAAAGGTGATGATGCGGGAGATGAAGGCAGCGTGAAATAGGGCTAAATTGATTCCAAGGAATGGAGAAATAGCCAGCGGTAAACTAGGGGGTGGAGAAAAATGATTTAAAGCAGATTATCCAGGATGACTTGTGAGTCTTTTAACTTTAGAGACAGGACTGCTGGTTATGGCAATCCTGAAATGGTGCATACTCTTTAAGGGTTCTGCAGGTTTGATGGGAGAAGAATGAATTACATTATAATGTACTGAATTAGAGATATCTGTGATGCTACATCGAGATAGAAACAGCCAGGAAAAGGTTAAATCTCAGAAAAGAGGTCTAGGAGGACTTATATTTTATATATATATAAAAAATACATTTATATATTATAATATATAAATGTATTATATATTTTTACATATAGTGATCCTAGGGATACATATATATTTATATATAAATATATATTTATATCTAAATATATTATTCATATTTTAAGATATATTAGATATATAACATATAATATATTTTAATATGTTTAACATTAAAATATATTAAAATATATTTTATATATTATAATATATTAATTATATATAATATATAATTTAATATATTAATATATATATTTATATATTATATCTTACATATATATATATATATAATGTAATTACCAGAAGAGGGCGGAAATTGAGGCCATGCCCAGTGTATGTGTGGAAAATCTTGCATTCCAAGGATCACAAACCTTAGAGGAGTTGGTAAGAGGGAAGAGGACCTGAGCAGTAGCCCTTAAGATGGAAAAATCATCACTGGAGAACACTGTCTTAGACACAAAGGGAAGCATTTTACAGGGAAGACAGTGTTTTAGGGTTATGAGAAAGAAAGAGCTGGAAACTTAACAGGATTAAGAGATTTTTCATTTTCTTTATTCAGTTGATGATATGTGTGTGTTTTAAGATGGGAGCAACTTGCACATGTTTATAGGGTGTGGGGTTGGGAGGCAAGGGAGACAGAAGAGAGGGAAAGTCTGAAGTTACAGGAGAGGAAAGAAGTAGCCAAGAGCAGGTCTCAGAGGATGACTGAGAAGAGGTGAAATGACGCATGGCAAGGCATAGCAGGCACTGGAAAGAAGAGGGGTTTACAAGAGTGGGGATGATGACTTGTGTTGGTGGAGGAGAAAGAATCAGGGGCCATTTCTTGATAAGTAGAAAAGAGTGCTTGCTGATTGACTGGACTCCAGGAGATTCGTGATGACTTGGAATGAGCCTTATGGGAAATGGGAGAAGCTACAGAATATGGTCATTTAAAAAGAATGGTGAGTGATCTTAGGGATGGGGTATTCTCTTATTTCATATTAAAATTAAGAGAGGTGATAAGGAGAGAGAGGGAAAAAAAAAAAAGGTAAGGAGACCATTGGTGTTGAAGGGCTGGTGCAGGGTGAAGAGCTCACAGATCATAGGCTCGCAGAAGCCTGGATGGAGCTCCCAGTCACAGTGTCTACAGGGTCCTGAACGTCTCTTGGGAGATAAAGATCAATGTTAGACTCTGTTTGGATGGTGATTTCCTGCTTGAGTTCCAACTGCTTTGAGCCTTGGGTGCAGTTTGAAAAGCTCATGGCCAATAAAGAAAGGCCTTCAGTGAGGAAAGAAATGGGAAAACCATTTATATCCACAAATTGGTAACATTGTCCTCTAACATATCCATTAAGTAATTAGGCACAATTTCAGTGCAAGGAATTTGTCTCGGTGTCTTTGCTCACTTGGAACTGATGGAAAGTGCTTTATTCTGTTTGCTTATAACTTCAGCAAGTCACCTTTGTTCTGAGGTCTTCACCACATCTTTCTGGCTCACTCATCTGTGGCTGAATTTAATGAGACCCACGTCTTGCTGTGAAGTAGGTTGTGGAAATTATTGTAATGATTATTAAATCATTTTCCCCAGTCCTTTTAATCTTTGAAATGTTTAATTTTCCAAATCCCAAGTCACCTGGTAAAATGAAAAGACTGCACAAGCCGCCGAGCTCCCCTACCTTGGCCTAAAGTGCAGATTTTCCCTCCCATCTCTTTGATATTTACCGACATCCATTATGGAAATTAAAAAGCAGCAGTAACCCACGTCGTGAGGCTCTTTCTATTTGTGTGGCAATATGAGTTTGAAAGTTGAGAAGGGAAATGAACACAACACATAAAGTTTGTCAAGGCAAAAATGAGAAGGTGGTGTATAAGGAAAATATTCGAAAGTCCACAACTTTGTTATTTGGAAATTCATAGGTAAGGAAAAGATAGATATTATATATTTTAACAGAATCCTGAGTATAATTATTCATGAGTATATTACTGATAGCTTGGGGACTGTTGCTGGAAGATGTTTTGGAAACTTACTTACAGCCTGTCAGTTATAACTGAGGTGCCCATACCTACACTTAGTCCAGCAAAGTCCTAGTTCACCTATGTTGTCTCTGATGTAATTATTAATAGTGTCTTCCTTTTGTTTTGGTTTAAAGGTGATTCTTATGGTCACACTACCTAGGTACAGAGACAGTGTTATTTTTGACCTAGGATAGCAAGTGACAGAGTAAACTCTACTTGTGAATTTGGAAAATCTGTTCAGTTCAGTTTTTCTAAAAGGACCTATTTGTTGTGAAATGACCCTGATTCACACCCTTGCTCTCTTAGAGGTGGTGTGAATGCCTGCATTAAGCAACTTCTCAAAATATAGGAAAATGTCAATACCAGTGCCACTCATTGCCAAATTTATATTTTACTTTAAATGTAAGAGCTTGAAAACATTGTCAAAAGCAGATCTCGAAAATGCTACATATTTCTTTCCATAAGTAATGCTAAGTGAGGAATGATTCATTTCTGCCTGTAAAGTTGCGAAAAATAAATATTTGATGATATGACAGTCATCTTTGAAACAGGCTGCTTTTGAGAAATTCATTAGATTCTTTTATCACTTTTACTTAGAGAATATTGAAATTGCTTCTGAAATAATCAGTGTGTACTACCAAAGGCAGGGGAAATGTGTTATGTCAGTATGAAGCCAAAGTGCAATTAAGGTGTGGAACCGTGTACATAATTTAATATTTTTTCTTGGCTTTCAAGAACTTCAGCCATTGCCATGTCAATTCTGAACGATTAGAAGAATACAAATGCAAAACCTTATTATGAGAAGTTTTCCAATTACAGCTCTCTTTGATTGAGCGGCGAGACTGAACTGATGGGGAATAAGCAGAAGCCAAATTTATTCTTCTCTGCCACTCCCTGTTAAAACCTAACCCTAAGCAACTAAACTTCTTTTGCTAAATAATCCTTTTGTTTTTCCTGGGTGAAAGCAGGTATATCACAAAGTGTTTATGAACTTTATTAGATAAAATTACAGACTTCATCTTAGATTAAAAAATGGTTTTATTTGGGATATGATGTCCCTGGCAGAATTAATCACATAATTTCAGTCTTGGGTTGGGCTTTCAGAAAGGGGGAAGGTGATAGTTTTTGTTGGTTTCTTCCTCTCTTCCTTCCTTACACATCTCTGCAGGAGAAAAGGATTTAGGGGAAAGAGGCATATACTTAGGTGGCAGTCAAGAGTTTAATCTGTCCTTGGTTTTCTCTTAGCTACAAGCTCATGGAATGTTCAGGGTTTTCTAAACCACTTCTGCTGTGGTTCCTTGGGGCAGACAGTATAGCAGGTTCTGTCTTCCAAGTCTTTCCAGTTGGCCAATTATGGCTGATCCGTTGCCTTATGGCTTGTGGATCCCTTGGCTGATCCGCACAGATTTCCTTTTTTGGGATCTCTTTACTCCTTTGGGCAGTCTTTCTGGGTAATGTCCCCTTCAAAATGATAGTAGCCTGGTCCCTCTCTTGAGACAAGCAAAAACTCACTCATTCTTTCTTTTCCATAGAAGGAAGGGCAGCAGCCTACCAGTGCAACTCTGATTCTCTTTGCCACCCGAAGCCAAAACTTCAAGGAAAGCACATTTTCTCCAGGTACGTGGAAGAATCCATGGCCTCCTCTGATGTTGAGAGTGGTAAGGAAATTAATGTAGCATACAATTTTCCCTATCCTGTCAACTCTCTCTCATTTATATATTCTGGAATTGGCACATCAAAAATGCTGTTAAAAAAGCCTTTTGTTGTCTCTTAGCATGTCCTATATAGCTTGTCTAGCGGCTCCTTCTGGAAAAGAGATTTGGCAAACTTTAGCCTCCTGCCCAAATCTGTCTTGGTCCTAATTTTTTCTATGGCTGGTGCTCTGAGAGTGACTTTTATAATTTTAAACAGTTGAGAAAAGAATCAAAAGAAGAATATTCTGTGGTATGTGAAAGTCAGGAGAAATCCAAATTTCTGTGTCTGTAAAGTTTTATTGGAAAACAGCCATGGTCATTCATTTGCATGTTATCTGTGCTGCTTTCCACATACAATGGCATGCTTGAGTGATTAAACTTGATGAACTGAAAAGTTGAAAGTAACTATTATTTAGTATTTTTCAGAAAGGGTTTGTTGACCCTTGCTGTAGAATGTGGTATACTTGGCGTCTGTTTTAATTGTTTTTGTCTTTAGACAAAATTTCAGATGGAAGAATAAAAGTTCCATCTTAACATGCCATTACTCTTCATACGAAAACTGTCAAAATATTACTACTCTCTTAATTTATAAGTCTTGAATATTCATTCCCATTATCCATCTAGATTGAGATTTTCAAGGAGACAGACAAAATGCTATGCTTTCTCATCAGGAATATTTTGAGCTGGAAATGTGTACAACAGACTTAGAGAATCATTCATAAAATTACATTTAACTTGTGTGGCAACCTAAAGCTTCGGTTCAAAGCATAAGTTACTCTATGCTTCAAAATGTTGGTGGCCTGTTGGCAATGACTGCTGGGATAAATAAACTACATCTGCTTGCTTGGTTTCTGTTGGGTTTGATTTTTCCTTAAAGTTATAAAAGGGTAGAAATTTATCACCAAGATGTCTCAGCAGTTTTGATTTGAATGTGTGATCTATGTAAAGAAATAAAACAGAAATCACAAAATCATCACAGATGAAAGGAAATGTTAATTTGAAGTGTCATAAGATGGGTAGAAATTTCCAGCAGCCCAACTGGCATGGTATTCCACAAAATAATTTAAATGATTGTTTCCAGAATTTGAAGCTTGACATACTGGCTATTAACCATATGAAAACCCTTTATAATTTAGGCCAAAGACAGAAATTTAAGTCTGCTCTGGCCTGTACGGACTACTTGATGGTTTCAGACTATATCTCTCATTTCACATTCTTTGTGTATTTGCCCAGAAGCTTTTGGTAGACCAGAGGCACATTGACTATCCTGGTTTCTTGACTTAAAATCCTGCCTGGCCTTTAAGACTGAATTCAGTTTTATCTCTGCTGTGACATTTCTCTCATTAACACTTTATTGTTGCTTCTCTTGTTTCAAAGTCATATTTTGATTTGCTGTATAGTTAGCCTGTGTATCTTTTTCTCTCTTTCTCTTTGTTTCTGAGGTCAGGAACCATATATTAAGTGTTTTGTCTTCACCACAATACTGGTAATTAGTAGGTTTCATAAAAACTAGCTATAGAAGAAAAGGCAGACTTGGGGCACCTGGGTGTGTTAGTGGGTCGAGCGACAAACACTTGATTTCAGCTCGGGTCTTGGTCTCTCGGGGTCATGGTATTGAGCCCCATGTCAGACTTTGCACTCCAGGTGGCATCTACTTGAGATTCTCTCTTTCCCTGTCCTTCTTCCCCTTCCCCACTTGCTCACACTGGTATGTGCTGTCTCTCAAATAAATAAATAAATAAAACTGACAAAAAAAAAAAAAAGGAAAAGCAGATTTTAAAGCTTAATGAGCTATTTAAGTTTAATAAATTTAAACATTAGCCAAAAAAGTAACTGTTCATGTATGTTCTTATACAAAGTTAGGTTTTTATTTTCTATTTTTTTTTCCCAGAAAAATCAGTTTTGCAATGTGTAATTAGCTACTATGTGCAATTGAGTTACTGTGCAATGAAAGCCTCACTACCCTGTGGATGCTCTCATTATTTATATATTTTTTAATTTTGGAAGGGCAATCTGAGGGAGAATCTTGAAGAGTTTGGGGAATTAAAAAAAAAAAAAAAAGAGTCTCATATGCATCCGTATGAGTTGAACTGAGTTAGAAAGGCCAGACGTCATTCATACAATGGAGCATGCCAAGCGAGTGCTTTCAAAATGACATGGTGTTTCTAAAAACTATGATCTAACTACCTCCTTTCAGTGGGATTTGAGTTGTTGATGGGCTTGGTTTTGCTAAATAAGCTTTGCTAGAGTACTCTTCTGCAAGACATTGTAGAATTTCCTTTATGGAGTTCTTTCAAGATTTAAATATCTTCAGTTCAGCTCAGGATATTTAGAGGCCCAGAGTCCTGCATAAAAGAGTAAAATCAGCCGTATAGAGGGTAATTGAGTTCCATTTAGCCAATGCTTAACAATTTGACTCGATTTTATGTGTCATCTTTGTTGCAAAAAATGCCTCTATTAGAATGGTACCAAATTGTTATATAAGGACACTGGTCCTAAAAAAGAATTTTTATAAGAGATCTTCATAGCATTTTCTGAGTAGGTATTTAAGCAATATATTGTTGACTGGTTGAATGCTAGTTGAATAAGTAAAATGACAACAAAGAAAATTAACATTGTGAAAGTTTATGTTGTTTGTTCACATCTCTTTATTGGTATCTATTCACATCAAATTACCCATATTTCCTTATTGTAGGTGTGTTACAAAAAGCAAAAAGGAAGAATGTAGGAATCCTTATTATCTTCTTTTTATTGACTTCACATTGAATATGGTCATTATGCAGACTTATTTTGGAGTTTCTCCATCTTATATTCCAAGAATAGCCAAATGACTTAATACAAATGTTCCCAAGGTATTATTACTCATTGCTTTTGAAATTTTACTTTCAACACCGTTCTCTAGACAAGTCATTTAATTTTCATACTTTAATTTTTTCATTTTCCAAGTGCTAGGACTATGACTGTTTTATGGGAATAAGTGAAAGTCCATCAAATTTTATTCAAAATATATTTGAATTTTTTAAATGAAACCATGAAGGCTATATTACATAGAGCATCGTTTTATGTAATGACAACACAACTTATTATTCTTTTCGCTTCCAGTGTGTAAATCATGTTATTTGTCTCATCCCTGGCAATGATATGCTTGGAGGAAAGTAGGCATTATACTCAGCATCTAGTCCTATTCACATGTTTGTGGACAGTCTGGAAGACCTAACACCCATCCATCTTGCTATGTATTTATTTGTGTGTGGAAATGACTTCTCTGAAACAACGAATTTTGGAGGGGGATGCTTTGCCCCCGTTCTCTGAAGGGATGCAGTGGGGATGGGAAGCATCTGTATGAGAAGTACACTTTCTTTGTCTTGAGGCAGAGATAGAAGGTCGAAGGTGGGTTGTAGCATGACATAAATGTTATGGCGTGGATAGTGATGTTAAAGCTTCTGTGGATTACTTGAGAGGGGTGTGTGTGTGTGCGCGCGCGCGCATGGATGTTTCCTCACATTCCATTTTGTCCCTTGGCCTTTCCTTATTTCATGTTAAACATGAGCAATCCTTAGCTTTGGGGAAGCTTATCACTATATAACCAGGGAACTGAGGTATCACGTTTTGGCTTTTAATTCCAAAGCTGTGGTTCACGTGTAACACAGCAAGATCGGAAGGTTGTGCATCCAATGCAGAACCACTCTCCCTCTGAGGAGAGTTGAAGAGCCTCTGAATTTAGGAGAGGGCAGGGAGAGGAGAAGGAACAGAAGAGTAAGGCATTGAAAGAAGTCTCTTGGAAGGAGATTGTGGAAAACAGAGGTCTTTCCTCAGTTGCTGAGGGAATTTCTTTTTGCAGCCTCACCCCTCCACGAGCACACTCACTGAGATGCTGCCCTGGGGAGATGAAGAGGAAAGGAAATGAAAGGTGAATGGACTGAATTTACCCTGCAGGGTTCAACTTCAGCATAAATTAGAAATACTGTATTTTATACTTCTAGATGGAGTGGGACTTCCAGCTAGAGAGTAAACGCACTTTTAAAAAAATATAAGAAGTGAAATTTCTTGCACCCCTGTTTAGGTTTCACATGCTATTAAGACTTAACTGTCAGAGTCCCTTTAAGGACAAATAGCAAAGGTGCCCCTCAGTATTTTCTTGCTTTTCTTGCCTGTCCTTTGAGTAACACCAGGCTTCTGACTTTCTTCCACCAGCTCATTTAGCTGTCATGTTGAACTGAACACGCAGCTCACTCAATGGCCATCACTATGATGGTACCTTCCACCCCATATGTGTACATGTTATGCAGTGTCTTTCCATAAGCTCTCATTTCTTGGTAAGCAAAATGTGTTGACCTTTCTCATGTACAATTGCCTTAGGACATTATGAGGTCATCTCATAAACCAGGTGGGTTCAACTTGTGTTTTTCTGTTTTGACATATATAAGGAGTCATGTATTTTCAAATCTGTTATAATAGCTCACTAGGTTATGATTCTTAAGTACAGGGGTACATAGATTAAACTTAATGGTGTAAATATAGAATGTAATCTAGGGGGAAGATGTTTCCACACTGGGTCTTGATCTCACACACCACCACCAGTGACCTCAAATCCTCAGCAAGTCATTTCTCATTGTGGGATACAAGTAAACAATTATATACTGTGGAACAATTACCTGAGCATTTGCATTTTAATAGAAGATGTTTAAAAATGCTGTGTAATTTGTAGAAAAAAAGTTGATGTGATTATATATTAAAAAAAGATTGTTCAGTAAAGCAGAGCCACAGAGAAAGTTAACGGCCTAATGATCAACTGAGAGAAGAAATGTGTAACATCTAAAAGTAATAAGGACATCCCTTTGAGTGTCACCTTTTAAGATTTTGTATCCTTATTTAAGTTATATACCTTCAGACAGTATATCATTATATATTCAAAGGTAGGTGGATAATTATACATCCATATGTGGATATATTATATATAGTTATATAGACAAATATATACAACATAGAGCCTATTATATATTATATATACAATGTATATAAATATACATTGCTATTGCTTACTATTATTCCCTGATCTCTACTTTTATTCATGGTGAAGTTTCCGTTTTGGATCACTTGTTACATGGTTAGAATCCTTTCTTAATTGTTTTTCTTAGATTTTTTAATAACACTTTTTCCTTAGTCCTAGATAGGTGAGTGGTGTGATGTCCAAGTATGAAATTCCAAAGTCTCAGCTCCCTTTTTATGACTTGTAGGTATATTTGCACTCTCTTTTAGCTTCATGGACTGAAGAAGAATAGTCTACTATCAGTCTTTTGGCACCATTTTGGTATGCTGGAAGTGAAATGTATGGATACATTTAGATCTAATAACAGAAGACCAATCTCAAATGCCCCCCGGCATGCACACATCTCATAATACTTGATTTTTCCCAGTGCTCAGGCTTTAAGGATCTATGCCAAAGGCTCTAAGCCTGGTTTCAGGTACCTCTTCCCAGAACCAAGGCATCTCTTACATTTCAGCAGCCATTGGACCTAGCAAGGAAGAGAGATTGGAAGTATTAATGGAGGAAAATGGAACTGCTTGGACTCATGCTGAATTAATCACTTACGTGTTCCATAAATTAATTGTTAGGTAAAACATAGTCTAGACTCATGCTGTTCTATGGGAATCTCTAACTACTTCTGACTTGGCTGTGGACATACAGTATAGCTATCTCCAGTTTCACCTAAGCAGGTTGTAAGTCTCAAGTGAAACCTTCTCAAAATAGGAAAATAATAATGCACTGAGGGTAAGAAGAAATTGAAGAGCAGCTCTAAAAGGCCCTTAGAAGCAGTTTTCCTTTGAGTGGGCATGACGCTAATGGAGCAGATAATAAACTCTCTTTAGGTGCCAGAGAAGGGCTGTCTTCTACTTATCAGGTATTTTGAACTAGGGTAGTCCCCAGGCATACTGAAGAGCATACCGAACACAGCCGTTCCATTTTCATCACTAGGAATAGGGCAGAGCCTCCCATACAGATGCACAGGACTGTTTATACTGGCAAAACAGCCCTTACTTTACTGATTTTCATTCTCCGTCTTACCAGATTAAGATACAGAAGTGGAAGTTTTCTTCTCCAAGGGAAATGGTTTTAGAACAATGAAATCAGAAATATGGTTTTGTGGACATGCTCCTTAACACATTTTATTTAAATTTTATTCTATCTGAAAAATGGGGGGTATGTGAGGAAGGAAACACCTCACACCCAGGGGACCCTTGAATGCTAAATTCTATTGCTTCTCACTTTAGCGCTGGTGAGCACTGCTTTGTTTAGTATATTGACTCCAGATGTTGCAAAATACCCAATTCTTTTAGGAGAGCTCAGATTTCCTGCACAATGGCTCATGGTTACACTAACTATGTAATACACATGCCCCAGCACTATAACTAATGGCTACAATGTGTATATCTGAAACAGTACTTGCATTTTATTCCCAAATAGGTACTACTCAGCTACTAGGGACCAAAAACCTCAGTGATATAAAATTAGAGGTAGTACACTGAAATATTTGAACCAATACCCTCAGACGTAGACAGTGAATATACTCCGGGATGAATGATTCCTTTTATTCTTCCCCTCATTTAATCCTTGTGAAAATCCTTTAAGTGTTGTTATTACCTGTCATGTGCCTAGGATTGCACAACAGGTGCCAGAGCTGGGATGTGAGCCCAGTAACCTGATTGCAGAATCAGTGTTCTTCACTACCTCATAAGCTTTGGAACTTTCCTATAATTACACTATATTACAGTTTCCTCAATGCTGAAACAAGGATAGGTAAATTAAGGTTGATAAAGCATTGAACGTCTGGTACATATTAAGCATTCAAGAAATAGCTTCGTTGTTATTATAATAATTATTTAGTATATATTATGTACTAGGTATGAGGCTAAGCATCTTATTTAATATATATTAGAAGATATTAAGGAATTACAAGAGTGCTCTGTGCTAGCAAGAAGTGGAAGGTACCTTGGGAAAATATGATGAGGGCTTTCATGTAATCTTTTGGTCTGGGGAAATTTCTCTCTGAAGGTGAGCTCCAGCTATTTCTATAAAGTCAACAGGGATTTGTATACTAGAGAAGACCAGGGAGAAGAGTAATATATAAAAATATTGTAGATTCATTTTGGGGGTGGAAGATGAAGGGCTTCCTGATCCAGGTTAAAGATTCTCGGTTTATTCCATGAACAGCTAAAGGTGGTTACAGGATTTCAGCAGGAGAGTGATGTGATCAGATTTGGCTTTTAAGAGCATTCTGGGTGCTGTGTAAGGAATGGATAGAGCTGCACAGGAGTGGCTATGTAGAGATCAATTAGGAGTTTATTTCAGCAGCTGTTAAGAGAGATAATAGTAAATAGTATAAATAAGGGTTGTGACACTGGGGAAGAAGATTCTGTCTTTGTGGATTCAAGAAGCATCTAACGTGGTGGAAAAGAATGGATTAGCAAATTGCATTCTTATGTCTAGTTCCCCCAACCCTTCCTGCCTGACAGTAGAATAGGACTCTCGTGTAGTTACTAATCCTGGGTTGTGTTTATTTCTGGGTTATACCTGCCTCTGTATCTTCCAACCCATCTTCCTTGTTGTCTCCTTCTGCATTTCCATTTCCAAACTCAGCTCTAAACCTCCCTCCATTGCCATTGCCCTAGCCTTGACTTACTCCCACCTTCCCACTATTCAAGGAGGTTCTGACATTATTTTGAGCAAGTATTCTATTTGACAGAAATTAAATTAAGGTACTGGGGTGATTCAGTGGATTAAGCATCTGCCTTCGAGTCAGGTTATGATCCCAAGGTCCTGGGATTGAGCACTCGTGTCCAGCTCCCTGCTCAGCAGGGAGTCTCCTTCTCCCTCTCCCTCTTACTTTTCTTCACCTCTCCCTGCTCATGCTCTCTCTCTCAAATGAATGAATTAAAAAAAAATCTTCAAAAAATAATTAAAATTTTTGAGTGAACACACCCTCTGCATCCTAACATTAGAAAAAGACCTTTTTAATAATAAAAAAAATGTCCTTAGTCTTTTTGCAGAGAGAACTCAATAATCTGGTCTCATTTATTGATTGAATAAGCATATGAGATTATTCTACTTATTTCTACCAGTAATCACTTTTATAGGTTGAAGTCCTATTCTCAAGAAGCTTTTCTACTAGACCGATACCATTCCTCTTTCTCGTTTATCATCAAAGAGTCAGAATGGTTTTAGAACAAGAGTGCACAATTAGGAAAATCATCTTGCATTGGTAAGAAGGATGATTTGGAGTGCAAAACAGTTTTGAAAGTCTGCACTAGCAGAGGAACATTGTGGTGAACAGAAAAAAATCTTAAATTCAAGGTTATGTAAATTTGTGAATGTTATCATGATCATTTATTTGACAGATATGTGAGTTTCTATCATGTATGATAATGAAATGAGGTAGATTTGCAGAGATTGTCAAGGGCCAAATTATTTTCAACCTTTGAGCCATGGCATGAAATTTAGCCTTTATTTGAAGTATGGTAGCATGATACTAGAAGGCTTTAACAGGGAAAAAGCATTATTATGTTCTCTAAAAGATCACTGCAGTGCTTAGATTTAAAGATGGTGGGTTAGTGGAAACCAAGACTTTGCAAATAGAGGGGGAAAAAAACCTTAGGAAATCTGATTTCAATGAAATATTAGAAGGTACTGTAATAATGTGATCACGTAAAATAAGCAGAGCAGATCTCTTGTAACATTCAGACATGAAACTGGACTAGAACACCAATGAAAAGGATTGGGTAACTTAATGGAGAAAAACTCCTTGGGGGGAATAGCACAAAAAAAGTCAAAGGCAAACAAAATGGGAGATAAAAGACAAGGAAATTAGAAGGCTGTTTCAGTGGGTCCATTCTCAAATTATTGTCATTCTAAAAAGAGAAAATGGAGGAATAGAAATTTTCAAAGACCCCAGTGTCTCACAACTAAATGTTCTGAATTGCCAGACTTAAAGGATTTACCAAGTAACCAACACAACAGATGAAAATGATACATACCTAGTCATATTACTGTAAAGTTTCTGAACACTGAAGACACATTTTCCAGAAGTAAGCAGAGTTTCATGCAAATTATGAGGATTGCAATGGGTTTAGACTTCTTAGCAGTGATATATAAACTAGAAGACAGTAGAACAACTCTTGAAAAATTCTGGGTGAAGTGCTTTCCATTCTAGAATCTAGAATATTTTACTCTAAAGTACCACTGAAGAATAAAGATAAGTAAGTAGATTTTCAGGTATGCAAGTTGTTAAAATTCACCTCTCCTGCTTTCTTTCCCAGAAAGTTACCAGAGGATATCCTCCATGAAAATGAGGAGTAAGTCAAGAAAGAGGAAGCATGGGGTCCATGACAGAGAAAAAAATACTAGCAAGAGTAGCAACAAGAATCTTCCAGATGATAATGAAGGGGGGATGTCAGAATGCTCTCTGTGAATGAGGTTTAAAGGCCAGCTGGTTTAGATAGAATAGGTGAGAAGAAAGAAGCAATGGAAATCTCTTTAAGAAAAAAAAGATGCAATTGAGAAAGTATGTAATGTGTGCAAATGTATTGAAGAAAAATGTCACAGCTGGGGAAGAGTGAAGGTTAAATTTATTATAAGTGTCAAGAATAACTAAATATGCAATAGCATGGCTCTGAGTAGCATTCATGCAGTCACAAAAATATAAATGCTATATCTATACATAACCAAAATTAGATAAAAATATGTCAGAAGGAGGAAGCCATAGAAATTGAATGTGTGGTTTCTGGAGGGGAATGTTAAGAGCCAAATTGTCATTTTCTTTAGATGGAGGTAAATAGAAATAATTCCTTCAAATGAAAAATCAAGAAGTAGTGTGAGTATCGTGATTGCCTTTGCCTACAACTAGACTCAGTGTTCTACTTTGTGAAAAAATGTTTATTGGAGAGCCAAGACATGAGAAAGTTTGCTTCCCGCATTTAGGACTCTCATGACCACCCACAGAGGAGGAAGCTGAGTAACATAGTGCTACGTAGCCATGTTAATGTTCAGTCAAGGATTACATAATTTTCAGTAAATGGTTTAGAAACAACAATGCTTAAGCAGTCTCTGTCCTCAGCTCACAACCCTCCTAAGATGATAGCTACCTTTATAAAATCAAGTTCATTATAGTGTTTATCAAAATGTGCTCTGTATCCCTCAGTACAGTGTTTTTTAGAAGAAAGCCAAATATATCCCTTTTGGGAGAAAAGAAGAAGCATTTTATATACATATTTATATGACACATGCACAGAGATAACAGATGAATTGAAAGTGACTATCTCTGAGAAGTATGATAGGACTATGAATTAAGGGATTTCTTTTTTAATGAAACTAGTGGAATTAATTTCTTTTAACCACTTACATGTGTAACGGATAGAAGTTACAATTGCATTTTTCCAACGATGACTCTTCTGCTTTGTTAAAAGTGGACTGTGGTAAAGGGAGACAAAGAAAGGGAGAATGGAGGGTTTTGCAGTCATCAGAAGGTTGACGATGCTGTTAATCCTAAATAGCACCAGGGCACTGGAGTAGTAGATGTGGGAAGTTTTCCAGTTTTCTCTGATGACCCGACTATTAGAGTGGATGATGGCAATAAATCTCGAATTACCGGGACCAAAGAGAGGGGTAGAAATGAATTTGTTGAGAGTCAATCTTGGATTGAACATGCAAATGAGGGAAGGCAGAGAAAAGGAACAAGGGGTGACTGACAGTTTTGTGGCCTGGCCCACTGGGGGATCATAGTCCTGTACTGAGATGAGAATAACCAAAAAAGAAGTGGTTGTAGGGAGAAAATTAAGGATTTTTTTTGGACACCATGTTCAGTTGGCATTGACAACTACACATCCTAGTCTAGAGATGGGATAGGCTCCAACCTTCCCTGCTTCCCTGTGAGGTCCCGAGCTCCTGAGTTCCAGGACTCACCCATTTTCATTCCCTTTTATAGCCAGCACTGTCAGGGAGGTAACAGCATTAGATCTAAAGTTCATAGTTGTCTGTAACTCACTAGTGATAATGGATCCTTGTTGTTTCAGTCTTTCCCCCGTCCTAGAAAACACATCATAATTCTTGTCGCCTGAGTTCCCTGAAGGAATATTGTGAGCATCAATAAGATATCTGTAAAGCATATTGAGCTTTTGGGGGAAGAAAGCTGTTTTATAAATTATGAAGTATTAGAGTGTTGACAGGCTGTGAGGTGCTGGCTAGGAATGTTCACTGCCTGTCCAATCAAAAGAAAAATGTAAAACATTAGATAAAAAGGTGGACCTGCCTTAATGTTGTGAGGCTTTTTCTCGGTCCTCTTCTCCCCCTTTATCTTGTCTTTCTCCAGGAGTAGCTCTGTTAGATAAAAGGCTAATCCTCCGGTGTGGTGGGAGGTGGGAGGGAGGGATTTAATTGATGAAGTGACTTGAATGGAGATAATATAATACTCGACAGTTACCAAAGGTGCAGAGCTTAAAAAAAAAAAAAAAAAAAAAAGGAAAAGGCAAGGAATGCATAAAAATTTGATGATGAGACTGCCATTAGCTACTTTTTTTCTTCTCTGTTTTAGCCTCCCTGCATTTGCTCTATTTCTCTTCTCCATGTCTTTCATGAACTTCCCTCACACCAGCAACACACAGGCAGATTAGGAAGTTAGTCACTCAGGTCAGCATGTTTAAATTCTGATACTTCGTATTCTGTGAGCATTCCCCTGGATGCAAAAACTCAAGGGCACTGGAGAGCTTCGATAGACATATTCTCAGAATCTGATACTGAGCAAGCAGTAGATTTACACAATGGTATTTTCAACAATCTGATTTAAACAGAAGTTTCTTTTCATTCATTTGCCAGTGGAAAACTGAAAATGAGAGGGTGATTTGCAATTTTATAAAAGTAAAAAAAAAAAAAAATGAGAAAGCTTTTTCAGCTTACAGCATAAAGGAACCCTGTCTGCTTAGTTGTTTTGCCCAGTTAACTAATCTAAGTATAATTATCTCATTTCGGAATACCAATAAAATGGAACCTATGCACAAGCTTTTTATGAGGGTTAAATGAGATAATTACTATAGTGTGCTAAAATGCTTGCTGCTCTCTGTTTATACTGCTTTTTAATTTTTATTACTTGTCTTAAGGATGTTTTCTGCTTAGGTATTTGGCATTTATCTCTGACTTGAGTAAACTATGCTGTGTGTGTGTGTGTGTGTGTGTAAAATTTATGCGAGGAAAAATATGAGCTATTTGCACCTGTATACATGAGATGAGGCTGGTCAAGAGAGAGGCAAATCAGTTAGCTAAGGGTGAACACTTTTAAACCTTGCCCTCAATTGAAAGTAAGTATAAAAGAAAAAAAACCTATGTAAGTTATAAATACCTTCATAGAGTCATATAATGACAGCGTAAAAGTTCTTTCCAAATGGTCTGATCAAACCTCTACATGTATTTCCAAATGGTCTGATCTAACCCTGAGATGTTAGATCCCCTTCTAGGAATACCAGTTAAGGGAATTTTCACTGCACCAGCATTTCATAAACACATTCTGCTCTACTTAGTCCATTTGTGTGATACTAATGGAGTTTAGCTTTGTTTTTAATCCATTTTTCCTAGAAAATACATAGAATACATGTGGAAAAGGAGAACATTGAATGATCAGCCTAAGTACAGCTTTTAAGACAAACCTGTTGAGTTACCCAGTCTTAAATTTGCATTTATCACTAGCATATCTGACTGCCCATCAAGGCAACATAACTTCAGTTCTAAACATACGAAGTTTGATGCAAACTTGTTGTAAAGTTAATTTCACGTGTTGCAGTAGAGGATATCAAGCTAATAAAAATGGGGTCCTAACACTTCCCCAGTCATATTCAAACCATTTAAAGGGGAAGATTTGGTAGAAAAAGACAAGTCAATAATAACAAAAGTACAGAAAATAAATAAATAATGATAAGTTAGAGTTTTCTTTAAAAAATTGATGTCAAATAAGTATAATACACTTGTACCTTAAAAAAACTAGGGAAAGAAGAACTTATCATACTCAAAGCACATTGAAGGAAGAAAATAATAAAAATAGGAATCAATGAAATTGAGAACAGAAAACAACAAGGAAAAATTTGAGACCAAAAACTATTTATCTGAAAAAGTTGATATTTTTCCGAAGAAAACATATAGGTGGCCAATGGGACATGAAAATATTCAACATCCCTCATTGTCAGATGAAAGCAAATCAAAACCACTATGAGGTATCACTTGACACCTGTCAGAATGGCTAAAATAAACCAGTATTGTTGAGGATGTGGAGAAAAAGGAAAACTTGAGCACTGTTGGTAGGAATGTAAATTGGCATAGCCCTGTGGAAAACATTATGGAAATTCCATATTGTAATAGTATAATAGAGTAATAGAAAACACTCTATTTTCAAAAGAGTGAAAGTAGAAATACCGTATGATTCAATAATTTCACTATTGGTGGTTATTTATATATACATCCCAGTGTTTATTGCAGCATTATTTACAATAGCCAAGGTATGGAAGCCACCTAAGTTTCTATGGATAGACGAATGGATAAAGAAGATGTGAGATATACACACAGACATAGACACACAGTGGAATATTATGCAGCCATAAAAAGGATGACATTGTGCCATTTGCAGCAACATGTGCAGACATAGAGAATATTATGCTAAGTGAAATGAGTCAGACTGAAAAAGACAAATAACATAGTTTCATTCATGAGTAGAAATGAAAAAACAAACAAATGTATAAACAAAAAACAGAAACAGAGTAGGAAATACAGAGAACAAACTGATGGTTGCCAGAGGTGTGATGGGTGGGGAGTGGGCAAAAAATGGGTGAAGGGGAGTGGGAAATACATGCTTCCAGTTACACAATGAATAAGTCACAGGGATAAAAAGCACAGCACAGGGAATAGAATCAACACTATTCAGTAGTATTGTATGGTGACACATGGTAGTTAAAATCGTGGTGAGCATGGTCCAATCACTGTGTTGTATACCTGAAACTAGTATAACCCTTTGTAGCAACTATATTCAAATAAAACATTTAAAAAAGATAGCCCATATGAAGAAACTGTAATAGATGATCAATTTATATTTAATGTTACATGGAGTTTAGTATTCTACCATCTTTATTCTTTCAGAAGTTTGGCAACATTAAAGAGGCATTTCTTCATCTGGGAGAAAAAAGATTATGATATTTTTTAAAGTATGGTATTTTCTCAGGAATCAAGGGAAAGAAAAAAAAATCAATGGAAGAAAATAAGGAGATTGCAAATGGATTGACCAATTTCTTCAGAACGTGGGATATGACAGTAAAGCATTAAAAACTACTTAACTTGTTGACTCCTGGATAAAAAATGCTAGGAAAACAGAATATACACTTGAAAATAATAAATTTGCATATTTATAGACTATACTTTGCTATCTTTTAGGGATTAGTCTTTCTGAAGCCTGTAGTCTTCTAAGGGTGCTGTCTACATTTGTCGCCCTAAGAGTGAGTGCTTTAAATTTTATATCCTGAAGGCCGCCTGGGTGGCTCAGTGGGTTAAAGCCTCTGCTTTCGGCTCAGGTCATGATCCCAGCATCTTGGGATCGAGCCCCGCATCAGGCTCTCTGCTCAGCAGGGAGCCTGCTTTCCTTCCTCTCTCTTTCTGCTTGCCTCTCTGCCTACTTGTGATCTCTGTCAAATAAATTAAAAAAATAAAATTAAAAAAAAAATTTACATCCTGAGAACCTGTCTCACTTTATCACTATCTGATCACCATTCACTTTGAGCTAGAATCCCAAATGTCTTATGCTTTCCAAATGATAATAAATTGTTTACTAGACTTCAGAAGAATTTGAAGTTTGGTTTCTCATCACCTGGCTGTTGAGGAAAACTTCTATCTAATACTGGGTGATGTGGCTCTGAATTAGCAGCCCCTCTAATTGCAGGCCAGAAAGAAATACACTCCAGAAGATAAGGCTGTTCTCCTGGATCTTAAATTATTTCTGCAAACATTGTTTCCAACACAAATGTACAGTAAGCAGTTTGTTAGCCACACACAGTAACAAAACAAGGTACACTACTTTTAAGAACCATCAGAAGTAACAGGCAGCACAAGCAAATTCTCCACCCTATGGATCTATCTTAGAAATATAATGTTCAATGAAAACAGCATACCCAGGAAAATACGTGGAAATAATGGAAGAGTACAGAAGCACAATTTAAAAATAAAATGTAAGCATTACTACAAGGGTGATTAAAGAACATTTTAAAAAAGTAAGGGAATGTTATACACAAAAAAGAGGCAGTAGTTTTGGAGAAGAAGACAGGCTATGGGATAGGGAAAAGGGATGTAAGCATTGAGAGTGTTCTGGTCCATGCAGTCTGTGCCCTCCTTAATACCCATCACTGCGGTTAACCCATCATCCCACCTCGCTTCCCTCTGGAGCTCTCAGTTTGTTTCCTGTAGTCCATAGTCTCTCATGGTTTGTACATTTGAAAGGCTAAAGATTTATGCGATCTGAAGAGAAACCAGAGTATGGTTTGTACATTAAAAAAAAGTCTTCTGGTGGTGAATTCACAGGTGGTCATTATACTTTTAAATGTTTCATGATTAACATACAGGGTACTTAAAATAGTTTGTGTATATTTAAATATAGAGGTCGAAAAATAAACTTGAAGGACAGTTAATCTGTAGCATATTATTATTAATACATACACAGGCAAGTAATTGTATTCTAAATTAATAACGGCTTTTATAAATCAATAAGACAAAAAGTACAACAGCAGAAGGTTATATCATAATTTTAGATAAATTTTATAGAAGTAAACATTAGTGTTTATGCAGATTACACTAAGGAGATACCATTTCAAACCCATCAGATTTGCAAACATTAAAAGGGTGATAAAATATCAAGCCTGATGAGTATTTGGGAAGATAGGAATGATCTTACCCTGATGGCAGAGCTATAAACTGGTATAGTTATCTTAGAGAGAAATTTGTGAAAATCAAAGTCAGAATGTCAAGATTTTATGACAATATAGTAGCAATCCTAGATCTGAATGTGTATCTTACAGAATGTAAACATCTTTGTGTAAAAGATGTTAATTTCTTCATCAGCAAACATGAATAATTGTGGAATATTCATGTAATGGGATGTCATATATATGTTGAAATAAGAAAACTAAATTTAGTATTAATAAAGATCTCAAAAATGATGTTAAGTTTAAAAGTAAGTTATAGAAATACAAACAAAAGATTTATACAGGGGCGCCTGGGTGGCTCAGTGGATTAAGCCGCTGCCTTCGGCTCAGGTCATGATCTCAGTGTCCTGGGATCGAGCCCAGCATCAGGCTCTCTGCTCAGCAGGGAGCCTGCTTCCCCCTCTGTGTCTGCCTGCCTCTCTGCCTACTTATGATCTCTCTCTCTGTCAAATAAAATAAATAAAAAATCTTTAAAAAAAAAAAGATTTATACAAAGATGTAACAAGAACACTGACATCCATATTTTATGAATCTATGCATATTGAATGTATACACAAACCAAAAAAGATTTTGTCTATCATGCTTTATTTATTATAAAATATATCTGAAGGAAATAGAGGAAAATTTTAATATTTGCTAAGTCTGGGATGTAGTTCATGCCTCTTTGTAAAATATCTTAATTTTTTTCTGTACCTTAAAAAATGTTAAATATATATGTAAGAAGCCTTTAAGAAGGTTGATGAAATATTCACATATATGTTGCAAAGCCTTCCTCTTTATATCTACGCTGTGAAAGTCAAATGTTAGGTGAAAGCTACTTGTCATGCAACACTCATAAATCTTATTAGAAAATGTATGTAGGGGCACCTGAGTGGCTCAGTGGGTTAAGCTTCTGCCTTCAGCTCAGGTCATGATCTCAGGGTCCTGGGATTGAGCCCCACAATCTTAGGGTCCTGGAATCAAGCCCCGAGTCAGGCTCTCTGCTTATCAGGGAGCCTGCTTCCCCCTCCTCTCTGCCTGCCTCTCTGCCTACTTGTGATCTCCATCTGTCAAGTAAATAAACACAATCTTAAAAAAAAAAAATGTATGTAAGGAAGAATAATAGACGTGAAATATTCTTTGTTTTCCTTTAAGTAAAAAATTGCAGTTAAAATGAAATTTTGTTCAATATTGATAAATCATAGTTTAATATAGTTTGATTTGTTTTCAAGGTAAAATCACAAACAAAATATTTACCATGAACTTTTGATCCTATTTGAGGTAGACTTAAGTGTCCTCTCCTAAGACCCATTTTTTTTTTTGAAGCAAGGAAAGACTTGTTGTAAACTGCAAATTTCTCTGGACATTCTAGATGGATAAAATAATTTTCGCATAGATTTAAGTGTTAAACTGAAGAGATGTTTAAAATAACGTTTTCAAAGACCAGTTTTATATTAGACTCTCTAAAATATTTTTTTCTTTCTCTTATCTTCATAACCACCACCAAGACTGACGAGTAAGATACACCCATATAATAAAGAACTAATCCACACAGTGTGTGTGTGCGCGCGTGTGCGTGTGTGTTCATGTGAAGACGATTGTGGGGAATAGTAGGTGGTCTGGAAACTCCTATATTATGCTGTCTTTATAACGAGATTATGTAACTACTAGCTAAGTGACAGTAAAATGGCAAACTTTGAATAAAAATTTATAAAAGCAAATACACTTTTTTAATTCTTTTTTTTAAAAGATTTTATTTATTTGAGAGAGAGAGAGAGGAGAGAGAAAGGGAGAGGGGTGAGAGAGAGACAGAGACTGTGAGCAAGGGCAGGGGAAGAAGGAGAGGGAGAAGCAGGGAGCCCGATGCAGGACCCTATCCTGGACCCCAAAATCGTGACCTGAGCGGAAGGCAGACTCCCAACTACTGAGCCACCCAGTAGTTTTTTTAATTCTAAGAAAAATGCACCAAATAAGATTAATAGAAAGTAGCTTGACTATTACATATGTGGAGATCAGATTTATACAAATCTAATCTGATAATTTGGAAATATAGGTGCCTATTTAGGCATAACCCTCCCCCTGGCAAAAATGTAATAATGGATCTCCTTTGGAAGATACTTCCCCTTCTCAGTTGCCATGAGGAGTGACTAATGAGATCCAAATGAAAATCATTGGGTGGGGTTTCCAGAATAGCTCTTGAAAGGGCTGTCACTTGGATGTGAGAACAGTTTGTTGTTCCCCTGACTCTGCTGGAAAATGAATGTGATGGCTGGAATATCAGCAGCTACTCCAAGACCTTAAGGGCGGAAGATGTGTGCTTAAGATGGTGCTGGAGAAGAACAGTTATAGAAGCTTGATTCTGTAATGATTTCATAGAACTGCCCTGCCAGGACTGGACTATTTTACTTGAGAAAATAAACCATTAATTAAAAACAAACAAACAAACAAAAACCCCAACAACAGCTTTGGTCAGTAGGACTCGGTTACAAACAGCTGTATCCAGTTCCTAATTAATACAGAGTCTGAAAAATTCATAGTCAGTAATCAAGGTATAACCCTTGTATGGGTGCATCTTCATTTGTGAGAAACCTCGTGGGGAGAGGATAAGGAATTGGGATTTTTATCTGTAAGTTAAAGTGTTGTAGAAGAAAATCAGGTGATCATGATAAAATATAAAATTCCTCCTGTAGTTGATGTGATGAGAATTAGGAAAGACATTGAATAAGCTGATAAAAGCAATTGAACCTTCGGAAGTTCAAGTTTCTGAAGAACGAAGACTTTTGCTGCTCAAAATACCCAATTTTGTAGAATTTTCAGGAATACAAGACAGAAGAGCAAAGAGTTGAAAGTAAGGTAGAGGAGAGAAACCTCAATGATAAGCATAATTTTTTTTTTTTCGATATCCAACTGCTGAAGTTTGCAAGCAGAATTTTTGGAGCATACCAACTTTTATTTATGTGTCATGAAGAAATAATTTACTTTAGAAATATGATGACTACACATCATTATGAAAGCATACTGTGTGCTATGTCAATGAAGAATAGGGAAAATCGTTTGAAGCTCATGCTAAAAAGAGAGTTGAGTCCACGTAATAATTTCCCATAACTAGTTAGTATAGCAACTAGGAATAGAATTCACTTCTAATAACCCTGTGGCATAGAATTCATGTATTTTCTAAAATATTTAACATATTTTGTTTTGAAAAATAGTCTTTTGTTTAAATGCATTTTTCTAAATTTTACTTACTTTTTGTAGTTTTCTAGCAATGTAATAATAATTTTCTATTTAATAGAGACTAATCATTTGTGATATTAAATAAAATATTAATTTCAATTCTAGAAACAAGTTTAAAAACTAAATATAATTGAGGATTAGAGAAGTTATAGCTTTATAATATTCAAGTTTATTTATCACTGAGGAGAGAACACCTGAAATATCTACTCAAAAATTTCTTAACCATTTGTCATAATCAAAACCAATGCAATGAAGGAAAAAAACCCTCTAAAATTTAAGATATTTTTACATAGATTAGATGTAAATTAAAGGCAAATCAGTATTTATCAGAGCCCAGCTAAATAATGAGTAACTTTAGATCAATTATGCCCTTAAATAGAGGAGAAACAAGCTAATTTAGAGCAAGTCAAAGCAAATACCCTAGCATTAACCTTCACTGCAGTTTTAGCTCAGGAAAATAGGAGAATGTACAGAAGCAGCCATCCAAGCCATAGCTGTTGAATTCTGGCAGAAATGGTAATGTTTAGTCAGAAGATTCTAAACTTTGTCAAATTCTGATATACCCAGAGATCTTTGGGGGCTTATTTAATAGGTACTTCTTCCATTGTTATTACTTGTATAAATTCTGCTCTGTTTAAAAACAGATCCCTCTAAGGGACACCTGGGTGGCTCAGTCAGTTAAGGGTCTGCCTTTGGCTCGGGTCATGATCCCAGGGTCCTGGGTTTTAGTCCCACATTGGGCTTCTTCTTCAGTGGGAACCTGCTTCTCCCTCTGCCCCTTCTGCTCTCCTTGTTTGCATGCACTCTTTTCTGACAAAATCTTTAAAAAAAAAATCACACTTTTTGTGCTCTACAATAGTGTCTAGTTTCTATAAGAGAGACTTTCTATTTCTTGAAAGTTTGAATATACCACTGATAAAATAATTAGGGATCAGATGCTTTTGGGATGTAATTCTTTGAAAAAGAATTGTGTATTGTGCCATGGTCACTGGAATATTGATATTTTATTTTCTTTTAGGATCAATTTTAATTGTTCATTCTTCTGAAACCATATGTTGAAGTTTTCTCCTCTGCAGCAATTGATGTCTTACTTAGATTGTTCTGTGGAAAAAACAACTTACTAGTATAAATCCAAACAGGAGATAAATCAGAATTACAATTAAGGAGTGTGGTTTTCTTTCCCCTTTTTTTTTGTTTTGTTTTGTTATAAGAATTGTGGTAAGCATTAAGTCCACTTAATTATAGAATTAAAATAATAAGAGATTACAGTTACAGACCAGAATATAAATACTATAAAAATAAAAAATAATTTCAGAAACAAGATGATATAAATACAACGAAAGAAATCAGATACATGATACATTTGATTGATTTGAATTTATCTCCCAAGCCTTAAAATGTTGCAGAGTTCCAAAAACAAAGCAATAAGAACAAAAACAAAAGTTAAAATTGGGCAAATACAACATAACCCCTTAGAATAAACAAACTAACAAAGAAGTAAACAATTCTTCACCCAGTTGAAAAAGTAAATGTGGCCATTAGTTCAGAAGTTTGTTTCTACTACTTGAGTATTATAAAGAATGCTGCTGTGAACGTTTGTGTCCAAATCATTGTGTGGTGAAATATTTTAATTTCACGTATGAAGGGTTGAAATTACCAGGTCATATGGTAGTTATTTTTAACATTTGGAAACTGCTAAGCTTTTCCAATATGAATGCATCACTTTACAGTCTCTCCAGTGGTATGCAAAGTTTTTACCTTCTCTCCACCCTAATCAGCACTTGTTATCATCTCTGCTTTTATTTATAGCCATTCTAGTGGATGTAAATTGGTTGTAGTTCTTTGTGGATGTAGATTTCATGGTGGTTTTGATTCTCATTTCCCTAATGAATGCTGATGTGTTAGCTTTTCATGTGTTTATTAGCTATTCCAGTATTGTCTCTGGTGAACACTCTCTTCAGATCTCTTCAAAAAATAGTGGGCTCTTGCCCGTTTTGGAAATATATATATATATTTAATTTTTGAGTTGTTAATGTTCTTTGTATGTTATAGATTACAAGTGCCTTGTGAAATACGTGTTTCGCAAATAGGTCTGCTTTGTGGATTTTCTTATGACTTTCTTAATGATTTCTCTTGAAGTGTGAAAATTTAAAATTTTGTTGTAGACTAATTCATTTTTTCTTTTAGTATTTATACTTTTGGTCTTCTATCTTGGAAACGATTGCCTAATCCAAGGTTTCTTCTAAGAGTTTCTTAGTGTTAGATCTTACATTTCAATATATGATTCTTTTGTGTTCTTTTTTGAGTATGGTGTGAGGTAGGGGTTCATGGTTTTGCATGGGCATATCTAATCATTTTGGTACCATTTATTGAAAGGCCATTTTTTTTTTCCTCCAGTGAATTTTCTTGGCAGATTTGTTACAATTCAGTTGACCATAAATGTAAGGGTTTGTTTCTGACTCTGAATTCATTTCCATTTCTTTATGCCTATCTCCTATCTTCTTATTACTTTGTAGTAAGTTTTGATATCAGGAATTTTAAGTTCTCAAATTTTCTTCTTTCTCCATTGTTTTAGCTATGCTAGTTCCTTTCATTTTTATATGAATTTTAGAATCAGTTTATCAACTTCTTCAAAAAAAGTACCTATGATTTTTGACAGGGATTGTGTTGATTCTGTAGATCAATTCAGGGAATTTTGCCATTTTATAATATTAAGTATTCTGACCCATGAACATGGGATGACTTTTAATTTATTTGGATCATCTTTAAAATATGTCAACAAGATTGCTTAAGTACAAATCCTGCACTTAACTAGGTTAAAATTATTCCTGAGTATTTTATTCTTTTTTATGCCATTTGAAATGAAAATTGGTTTCTTAATTTTATATTTAGATTGCTCATTGATAATATGTAGAAATCTAGTTGACTTTTATATTGATCTTCTATTTGTAACATTGCTGAGTTTATTAATTTTGGTTCTATAGTGAGTCCTTAGGATTTTCCATATAAATGTTATGTTCTTTACAAACAGAGTTAGTTTTCTGTTTTCCCTTCAGATCTGGATGCCTTTTATTTCTCTTTATTGGCCACTTATTCTCAATTCAATTTTTAACCAAAAAAAGAATATTCTACTCAGTTACTTAGTTCCTATATCCTTTACCTCCCCTCTTTGTTTTGTGAGGGGGTAATATTGGTGGATATTTTTTGTTATGCTTTCAAATGCTTACAGCCTGCCAATATATAGATATAGAAATCCTTTCTAACCTTATGAGATCATTATTATTTTGTTATTGTGAAAAAGGGACCAATGATCGGGAGTTGTAGAATTTGATGTTCAATGTCATTATTGTTACTTTGTTATTGTAAATACAGAGCCAGTGATCAGGAGTTACAGAATTTGATATTTAGCTGGTAAATTGGAAATTTTGACCTAGTCTCCTTCAGGCTATGAGCCAGGATCTTCTCAGTACACTACATCAATTTGTTTTATAGTTCCTTAATAGGTATTTATTTTCTGAAATAAAAATGTCTTTGTCATGAAATTAGTATAAAAAATTTTGTGCAATATAAGTTTTCAGTGTATCAAAGTAATTTTAACTGAGTTTTCCCTGTTTTTATTTTTATTCTTTCAAAGGAAAAAAAAAAGTACGAATTTTAGTACCTTGACCTTGACCTTGTTTATATTATTTAGTTGTGAGAACTTACTGTTTTTTTCCTTCATGCTTAGACAGATTCATTGCTGCTTTATACTTCACTGAAGCACTACAGCTATATGAACATTTTGATGAGGAAATAAAGTCCATTGAATTGAGTTAACCATTGCCCCGGTCACAAAAGTCACTGGGCAGAAAAACAAAAACAAACACAAAAACCCTAAAAACCCAGTAATCACCTGGCATCCTTTCATGAGTGAAAGAACCCAAGAAAGTGTAGAATGATAAATTCAACAATTTGAACTTAAATTATTAATAGAGAGTTTAGCATTAACCTGTATATGAAAGTGTCTCAAGATTTCACAAATCTATTCTGTCCTTATCTCATAGCAAAATGATTGCCTTTGTATTATGCCACATAATTTATAAAACTGTTAACTTTAAAAAAAAGATAAAACAGAGGATAAAAATATAAACAATAGAATAACATTAAATATATGAGGATTAAATAAATATTCTTGAAACAAGGATCAAAGTACCCTATTCTTTTGTAGCATTTATATTCTCTTCAGAGACTATTAGTCAAACAACATATTACTTACAGATACTGTTACTGTACACTGTAAGATGAGTAGGCTAAAGGTAGTATAATGTGGTTTCTGGTGGGGTTTTTTTGTTTGTTTTATTTTGTTTTGTTTTTGTTTTTTTCCCCTGTTAGAGGGGAAAGTAGGGAAGGGGAGACAGAAAATCCCAAGCAGTCTCCACCCTCAGCATGGAGCCCCACGTGGGGTGTGATCTTACAACCCTGAGGCATGACCTGAGCCAAAATCAAGAGAGGGATGCTTAACTGACTGAGCCACCATTGTGCCCCTCTTTATGAACTTTAGGTGTTAGCTGCTATCATTAGAATTCTTTGCTATAATTGAGAAATTGCACTTTTATTTAACTTGAATTATCTTACTTTTTATTTAATAAGTGAATTTTAATCAATGTAAATATATATACTTAGCCATATATTTATATACATGGTATAGATGTGTGTGTGTATATATGTGTGGGGTGTGTGTATATAATACATATATTAACACACTTGCATACGGATACATATAATTGATGTCATATCATAGCTATCACATAAAAAATGTAACTCAGCAATTGCTTAAAGAAAGTGGAAGTTTTGCTTTTTGTAGTACTCAGGATCATTTATCATCAGTAGCATGCCTTCAGTACTTTGGATGAACACTATTGCAGATCCACCCTTCTGTCCAAATAGCTACACTGGCAAGGGAAGAGGAAATCCCAACGTGGCAGTCATGAAACATACCAGCCATTTTTGTGTAATCAGGGTCATATTTGAAGCAGTAGATTAGTAAATAGATTTGTGGCATTTTGATGGCGGGACCAAATGTCAAAGAAAGATCTTACAGAAGGAGATTAAGGAAAATGGAGACTGACACAAAAACCTAGTCTAAGAATGAGCCAGAGTTTACCCGTGGTTCGTTCGTTCGTTCTTTCTTTCTTTCTTTCTTTCTTTCTTTCTTTCTTTCTTTCAGATTTATTTATTTATTTGAGAGAGAGCAAACACCAAGATGGGGAGGGACAGAGGGAGACAGAGAATCCCAAACAGACTCCTTGCTGAGAGTGGAGCCAGACTCAGGGCTCAATCCCAGGACCTGAGATCATGACCTGAGTGGAAATCAGGAGTCTGTCATTCAACTGACTGAGTGACCCAGGTGTTCCTACCAGAGTTTTTATTAATTAATTGGTTTTATCAGTCAGCATTATCTGGGGACATACTGAAGTATTTCTTCTTTTGCCAGTCACCGAGGTGGGTGACTATAGTTAGTACACTGAGCTCTCCTTAAAGCGACCTCTTTTTGGAAAACTCAATTCTAGTATCAGTAAGTTACCACAAAAATAATAGATAAATGACTACCATTGTTGGAACAAGGTAGTATTCAGAGTTATAGGGGAGTATTTGCTTTAGCAAGACAGAACCCAGTGCTGTTCTGTTATAGTTGTTTCATGAGTCCCTCTGAAATGAATCTCTGGTTTCAGAGAAAGAACTGATGGTTTAAAACATTTTTAATGAAAAACTAAATTCTCTTAGAAAAAGTGCCATTGAAAGGTAGTAGGTGCTTACCTTACAAAGTAGTTTTTTTACAAAGATCTTGTTTGATCTCAGGTTTGGATCCCGTATTTCTCAAGAGAATTATCCTGAAAAAGTCAGAATCCCTGTGGGATTCTATATATACTTCAGGGATTATTTATGTAGATAATAAAGCCTGTGTTACTTCTAAAGTTCTAAAAGGACAGCAGTGCTTCCACTGTCCTCAGGTCTGGGTTATGTATAGTTTTAAATATCTGCTAATGCTAAAGAATTTTCCAGTTCTGTTCAGCGTTTCTCATTAGGACATGGGTGACTTTAGTTTCCAATGATGGATAATCACAGATAAAGAGTATTCCATAATAAAGATTATACACTAATGTGCTAACCGTTGATATTTTTAGGTGTAGATTTGTTGTAACTGCTTTCTTTTAATGACTTACCTATACTTTCCAGATTTTTCTAGAAATAAAACGGATAGACTTTCTTGCCATACTACATACTCCCTAGCCTCACCTGCTAGTACAAATGATTCACATTTAAAGAAATGAATAAACTGGGCTTTTAAAGACTATTTTTCTTTTCCTTTTTAAAAGATTTTATTTATTTGAGAGAGAGAGAAAGCACAAGTGGAGGGTGAGGAAGGGCAGAGAGAAGAGGGAGAAGACGACTCCCCAATGAACAGGGAGCCTGATATGGGGCTCCATCCCAAGACCCTGGGGTCATGACCTGAGCCAAAGACAGATGTTTAACAACTGAACCACCCAGATGCCCCTAAAGACTATTTTTCTGATAATATACAAGTTGTACATAACATACCAACCCTGCTAGCTATTGTATTTATAAAACATTATATGATGGTTCAAGGGCTGGGCAAAATACAGCAAGGATTATATACTCTGCTTACATTTAATGTAATGTAAAAATATATTACATTTCAAGTAGCATTGATCATGTCATGAGTAATTTTCAATGCCATTAACAACCTTAAAACAGGTGAATTCATGCTTTGGTACCCATATGCAATGTCCAATAGAAAAAATCAAATTGTGATTGATGCTTGCAATCTTTATAACCCAAATAGCATTTATTATGTGCACCCCAAAGACACACACTATTGAATTTAAAATAGATAAAAGAGTGCCTTGTTTTCAACAGTGCTAGATAGTTGAAAACAGTTCCTATAAACAGTTCTAGTTGAGGCCACAGGTGGTGATTGATATTTGTCATTATTACAGTAATTTGAATTCAAGTTCAGAGCCAAATATAAAGGAAAATTTTTTTCTTCCTTTGAAGATTTGCAACCTGAAAAAAGCAAGCAAAACAAACCCATCTGTTATGATTCAGAGACTACTCTGTATTGTAGATCTCAGAAGGGACAGATGAAATAATAGTTTTTCAGAGCATATCCAAAGTATTGTGAAACTTTTCTGACTTACACTCTATACCATATAGTTAGAGATGCAGCATGGCTTTTGGGATAAAATGTGCTTGGGTACTCAGGCCCTGAGGAGGTGCTTGGCTACAGGTGAGGTCCCAAGAGTCAGAATTCTTGGAGTGTGTCCTCATTCAACCACTAAGGTGTAACCCTGAGCAAGTTACTCAGTGACTTTACACTTCAGTATCTAATTTTTAGATGTTTAAAATTAAATGTCATCATAGTTGCAAAGTACTTATAAGTAGTGTAAATAATAAATGATAACATTAATAGGCATTTTTACTTTAAGGTTTCAGGTAATTTTTCTGCTCAGTATTGTGCTAAATATTCAGTCAGTATTCATTGATCAACTGATTGTAGCCTAGGTTGGCCCAGTGGGTTTGTTTTTGTGAAGGAACTCAAAACCTTTTGGAACAGATTGCTAATGTGTTAAGTGGTTTGGTTGATGACTATAGCTTTCTTCTTATTAAGCTGCCACTTTTTTACTGGGAGGAAGACGTGGAAGAAGAAGAGGTATTGAGTCTTCAGAGTATCCAGTAGGGGACGTGAAGCTACCTGGATATTTCAGTCCTGATTATCTGGAGAAGTTGGTCTTAAACAGACATCAGCTTGGGACACAAATTAAAAACACACTTCCAGGGCCTCCTGCGTGGCTCAGTCATTAAGCGTCTGCCTTTGGCTCAGGTCATGGTCTCAGGGTCCTGGGATCCAGCCCCTGTGGGGCTCCCTGCTCAGTGGGAAGCCTGCTTCTCCCTCTCCCATCCCCCTGCTTATGTTCCCTCTCTCTTTGTGTGTCTCTCTCTGTCAAATAAATAAAATCATTAAAAAAAAAAAAAACCCCCCACACACTTCCATGTTAGTCGGGTTAATTATGTAATTGGCTTTCTTCAGAAAATGACTTCGGAAAATTTTCAGGATTTTGCACTGGTAAAAATGATGAAGTTCTAGAACCTAGGTTAGGTTCGGTGGGCCGAGGTCTGGAGCCGATGACCAAGAAAGAATTCTTGAGACATCTTTGGTGCAAAATGGTGGTTTATTAAAGCACGTGGACAGGACCCATGGGCAGGAAGAGCTGCGGCTGCCCCGGGTTTTGAGGGATGGCAGGTTATATACCTTGCCATTGGGGGGTTGTGAAGGGAAGGGAGGTTTCAGCAGAGTTTTCATATGTTAAAGAGGGCCTACAGGATGCCTGGGGGAAGGCCTTGCCCTTGTGGCTTGATCAATGTCATCTTTAGGTCAGCCATTAACATCAAGATAGTTGGGAGATTCTTGGTGGGGTGTTATGATCCTGCTATCATTTACATTCCCTTCTACCTCAGCCTCCTCCAGTTTCGTTTATGATGGGGAGGGAGACATTAGGGCTTCAGGAACTGAGAGTTATTTGCCTCTGGAAATTTGTGCTATTGATAAGGTAACCTCCCTGTTTGTAGATCTCTAGGACATCTGTAAAGCAAGGGAGATTCCTGTCCTGCAGGATTGTGATCTCTGCAAGTTAACTATTTATCGTTTATGGCAGTCAGGGGTGCCTGAGGAATGCTACAATATTACGGAGGGGAGCGGGTGGAGAGGGGGGGTGCAAGGCGCCAGCTTTTGCTCTGTCCTCAGCCAGCCTCCTGCTCCCTCATCAAAGACTTCACCTCCCCTGTATCCAGCCTCTAAGAGAGAACAGTTTAGTGAACATGAAATATTCCTCTAATAGACTAGGCTTCATTATCATCAACTGGTTGTAACTGCAAAAAGCACACTCATTTGTGAATAAACTTTCACGCCTATCGCCAAAATAAGTCATTAGCTCATGCATCATTGCCGGTCCCTTTTTGTAAGTTCTGAACAGATATTTGAAATTATAGGGAAGCAAATCCAAAGGAATACTTGAGGTATTTTAATGAACCAGTGTCACTAAGTCTGCTGATGTATCGGGCACTGGAAATGCAGAGAGAAGCCCAAGAGATTTTCTTTCCTTGGTGAAAGAGAACACCCAAAATATTTTATGATGAGGTCTGAGATACGGTATCTTCCAGCACCATGACTGGTGCTCTAGTGTTGCTATGTAGACAAGCCGTGATTACCCTGGATCTGCTCTTGAGCATGTGCAGGCTTGAGGGACATTGTCTCACAGTAGCTCTAGAGAGAAGTACTATTTTGTCCCTATTTTACACATGAGAGAATGCTATAGGAGATGAAGGAACTCAAAACCGAATTTGTTATCTGTATTTAGCAAGTGAATAGCTCCATAAACAACTCCATAAAATGAAAAATGACCTCCTCCCAGAGTTATGTTATTTTCTCACCCGTGTGTTATTCCAGATCAATTTACTTTTATTTGCACTTAATCCTGTTTCTTTAAAAATGCACTTTTAAACCATCTCACATCTTATTTATGAGTTAGGAAGTGTATACAGTTTTCTCCACTGGCTGTTGTGATGCAATGGCCTCCTGGTCTTCTCCCTCCCCTAACTTCTAATGGCTTCTTTAGATGTTCTCCAGACTCCTCTTCTAATTTTGTCCATTGCGTAGATTTTCACCTGGCTGGAGACAATCTGCACTTCCTATCCTACATGCAATTTTGTCCATTCCTTAATTTCTAGCAATACACAGCTGATTCACACTTTATTATCTCTTGTTCCCTTCTCACTTCAGAGTACAAAGCTGATATGTTTATCCATCTTGTAGAAATCTCATGGTAGAACATCACCAATTTACTCATCATTTCTATCCCTGTCCAGCAGTGCACTAAAACAAAATTATGATAGTTTTTCAGTAAATAATTCCACCATTGAGCCAGTTTGTCAGCTGCTTAGAAGTCACCTTGATGCTTATCTTTGCTTCACTGTACTTACTGTCTCCATCTTTGGGGCGTTCCCAGATCCATCTACTTTTCTTTGTGCCCATTGCTAACACTATAGTTCAAGGTACTTTAGCACACTTTTCTTGTACTTCTGAAAATAACGTCCTAACTAGCTGACCTACAAACAAGTTCTGACACTGAACTCCAGTACAATGAAGTCAAAGTGATCTTTTCAGTGGTAAGAATCTTCTCGATGGCTTCTGGTACTGTCATTGATAAGGAAAGAAGGCTCCTTAAAATGGCCCACAAGGTTCAGCATTGTCTGGGTCCTAGCAGCCACTGTGAACTTCATTTCCTTATAGTTATGATCCTGCCTGCCCCCAGGACATTACCACATGCTCGATCCTCTGCCTGGAATGCTTCCTTTACACCCTCCACCCCACTTTCATTAATGTAAGGGTGTCTCATCCTTCATGTTTCTCCTGCCTGGATCAATTTCCTAGTTATAGGCTGCTATGGTATCATGAATCTTTAAGCCATAACTTTTTTTATAGTAGCAAATTTGATATATGCATATTTTTATATTTTTTATTTTATATATTTTTAAAATTTATTTATTTGACAGAGAGAACAAGAGTAGGCAAAGAGGCAGGCAGAGAGAGAGAGGGGGAAGCAGACTCCCTGCCAAGCAGAGAGCCTGATGTGAGGCTCGATCCCAGGATCCTGCGATCAGGGCCTGAGCCATAGGCAGAGGCTTATCCCACTGAGCCACCCACGTGCCCCTATGTTTTTTATTTTTTTAAAGATTTTATTCATTTGTGTGAGAGAGAGCACAAGCATGGGGAGCTTCAGAGAGAGAGGGAGAAGCAGGTTTCCTGATGAGCAGGGAGCCCAGTGTGGGCCTTGATTCTAGGACCTTGGAATCATGACCTGAGCCAAAGGCAGATGCTTAACCAACTGGGTCACCCAGGTGCCCTGATATATACATATTTTAAATTTAATGTTCTGCTAGATGATTGAGAAGTAATTATACAATACATAGGGTTTTTCCTGGATTTATAAGTAATTTGGTGGCAAGTTGGTTATATAAATTTATATTATCTGTAGAAGGATATATGTTCCGTATATACATAAAGTTACCTGTGATTGTTTTCGAAAGGAGATAGAGGTAAAAATAAAGTAAATAGATCCTTCTAGAGTATGCATCTACAGTATAATACACAGTACTTCCCATTTGGAAAGCTCCTGTTTATCGGTTTGGAAAATGATACCCAAAAATGATATCTGACTACAGTTTAGAAGTTTGGGGAAAGAGCAAATGCTAGATCTTTGCTCTTGAGTATGATAGCCAAGAGTCACATATGGTTATTTATATATAAATTTAATTTTTTTCAAATCGAGTAATTTAAATATACAGTTTTTTTGGTTACTATAGCCATAGTTCAAGGACTTAAAAGCCACAACTAATTAGACATTGTAGGTACAGAATATCACTGTCATCCCAGAAAATAGTCACATACACATTGCTCTAGACAGGTCCTACTCAGGATGGAAATGGTAAGTGAAATTAGGGAAAAAAAAACCAAAACAACCGAAGGATTTCTGAGGTAAAATTAATTGCTTTCAAAGCAAGAGCTCTTAGAGAAGTTAGAAATAAATTTTAATGAATTTCCCTTAAGCAGTTTGTGCTGGCTTGTAAAATACAGTCGTATCTTTCTGAAAGCCCTTCTCCTCAGAGAATTCTATTTATAGATATGTGAAATTTTCCTGATGTTTTTTACAAGGTAAATTGAATAACAAATTCAAAACCTGCCATTAAACTGAAGAATGCAGTTATAATAAAATTGGACTTAAAAAATGCTAGGTTCAAAGATTCATCTCGAAAGTATATTCTTGCTTAGAATTTAGGGTTTTCTATTAAAAATAGGTTACACAGATAAGACCTTTATCCCTTTCATCCCTGTTTATTTTTATAAGGGACTCTTTTCACATCTTTTCTTGTTACCAGACGGGATATTGGAAAGCCAAGTCAGAAGGTACACTTTAATTTCCCACAGAATAAAGTTGAAACTCCACATGAAAACTTTTAATGATATAAAGTCATTCATTTGACATTTTTTCACTGATCCTATCCTTTGTGCTAAATCTCATGCTAGATTCTGATGGGAAGGAGGAGGAAGCATTATCTGGGAGAAGGAAGGTACTATGTGAGACAGAGTGTTTTGGGTAGAGGTAATAGTTTGAGGAAGGGACAGAGGGAAGAAATGTATGTAGAACTTCACATGACTCAGTCTAGGTGAATTATGATGTAATTAGCTCCACGTGCATTTTATGGGTAGAGAAATGGATGCAGAATAGAAACATGCTCATGCTGTTGTGAAGAGTTGCTGTCAGAGAACAGAAGAGCAGAAATAAAAGTCCTTGGGTGTGAACCCACTGTTTATCCCAGTAAAACTTCATTTCCCTAAAGACAGAAAGCATCTAGAGGTGACACTCATTAGAACCACCCCTGAGACGTGGCAAATAGACAAATTCTTTGGTACTTCAGATTAATGACTTGGATTCAAGGGTATGACTGTTGCATTGAAAAAGGTTGCACAGGATGGGGGCACTGTATTTGAAATCAGAGCACCTGTGCCCACATTCTGGCTCTCTTTCTAGTAGCTGTGCAAACTCAGACCAGTCTTCACACTCGGGGTCTAAGTGTTTGAATCTGTAGAGTAGTCCTAAAAACAGCAATATCCAGCTCATACAGAGGCCATAGATGAACTGGATTTGCAGAGCTTCCATATAACCTAGAGTTTTATGATATTCCCTAGATGGTAAACATGGATATATCCCAAGAGATGAAACCACATACAAATAGATGAAGAATCATGAAGGAGTATTTGGGACATATGAGAACGTTAGTATGGCAGGACGATAGGATGTAGATATCTGTATGTCTACCATGTCAGTGGCAGTTGGGGAGAGCGGTGAGAAATGAAGCTGAAGAAATATTTTGAGGTCATTGAGCCAAGTACACCTCAAGGATGGAAACTTGATACAATCTCTATGTTGTTGGTGCCAAGCAGAGAACCCACACACATACACAGATGGATGGATGGACGGATGAGTAAATGAGTGGATAGAAGGATATTGAATATATTTAGCTGAAGTAAGAAAATTATGTCTAAGGATCCTAGTTTTAGTTTTATTTTGGGGCTAGTTAAGATTCTAGAAGTGTTTTAAAGTAGGAAAATCATGTATTTTCAGAATATAGATGTCTGTGTTTCAGAGAACTGGCTGGAACAAGGGGAGAACATGGGCAGGGCAATGACAGGGAGGTTTTTATATATTCTAGACAAGAAATGTTGAGTCCTCTAAGTGGGAAAGTAGAGAAGAAATGGAATTTAAGACTGTTTTAGGCAGAGGGAATAAAATGTGTAAAGATGTTTTTATGGGGCAAGAGACAAGAGACGTGTGAGCCATATGAATTTCTTCATCTGGAAAAATAGTGAGAGTTTGTCTAAATCATTTCTAAGTCTATTCTGATGTTAAAATACATGACTTGGTGTTATCACTGCAGCAACTTTTTTTTCAGGTAATTCTCTAATAATCTGTCCTTTTCCACTAGGACTATGTTTTGTCTTCTCCCTTAACCCTCTTTGTATTGTAATTGACTGTTGACTTGTTTATACCCCTTGTTAAGCTGCTTACTCTTTAAAGGCAACCACTATATCATCTTCATTCTTTTATCTCCAGCTAGATTATCCATCTAAAATAAATGCCTAGTATTTAGTTGTTTCTCAAAAAATATTTCTGAAATAATACATGAATAAATGAATGAATGAACTTCTGACTAGGGAAATCCTGTCAGAATCTCTCAGGAATTTATAGCTGC
Organism: Mustela nigripes; assembly: GCF_022355385.1. Taxonomy (NCBI): domain Eukaryota; kingdom Metazoa; phylum Chordata; class Mammalia; order Carnivora; family Mustelidae; genus Mustela; species Mustela nigripes. The sequence goes on from NC_081568.1 coordinate 141,528,475, forward strand.
AGCCAAAAGTGCTGAATATCTTGAGTTTGGTCCTATTCTGGCATCATCTCTCCATTTTCTGTTGTGCTGGATTCTGAGGGACTAAGACCCTTTGAAATAAATGGAATATTCAGGCACAGACTTTTTTCCTTGAATACTGTCTTTTCCTTCAAAGAGGCATCTGAGAAAAAATAATTCGCTAGGCTGGTTCCTTCTCTGTACCATCCTTTCCTAGGGGTGGGTAGAGAGGGGAGGGCTTTTCCTGAGATCTGAGAACTGTGAGGATGCCTCAGGTTCAGGAGACACAGCAACTCTTCATCATAACAAAAACATGATGGAACGTCACATATGGAAAGCAAAGAAAACAAAAAGCAAAGCCTAATGAACTTGGTGCTTTGTTGGTTATGATTCAGGATTACTTTCCTATGAGATGATGTTCTTGGACAATTATGGATAAGTCAGGAAATACACAGTCACATTTGCAGTACCAATTCATCTCTATTGCAATAATTGAATTGGAGGTTAATGAAAACTGTATTGTAAACATCATGTGGTGCTTTACATCTTTTTAATAGCCAAGTTCCCTGGTTTCACATAAATGAAGTTCGTTGCCCTGAATATTGAAATAAAAATATTTCAAGACATATTCTCTACTACATGCTTTAATGAATTATTTCACACTAGGGATCCATAAAATAAGTACCTTTAAGAAACAGCAGTCTTGTTTTAATGGAGTTTTATATTATTTTTTAACTGAACAGAAACTTACTTCTTTTCAAATTTACATTTGAGATTTATCTATTTGAGTTTGTCCATTTATTTAAATTCTCAGGTACTGCTTTGAATATGACATATATTAATATTTCACTTTAGTTTTGTTTGTTTTGCTCTGTTTTGATTTCAGAGATGATGTGTCTAAAATGAAAACCTAGGATGGATGGTTTTATATTACCAGTGACAATACTTAGTATCCAGCAAAACAGCTCTCAAACTCTAAGGGTTAAGGCACAAAATGAACATATGATATATGAAGTTAGCAACTTGCTAGGGCAAGATTAGATTATTTCAAAGATTAAGCATTCCCTAGACCAGAAACTAGATTCAGTAATAGAGTTTGCCTCTGTTCTAATGAGTGACCACATTAACAACCAAAGAAAGAATTAATCCACAAAGAAGGCACAGTCCATTGCAGCATAAGAAAGAAGACTCCAAAGATGAATGTGTTGACTTGCTCTTGTAGTAACGTGCACAAGAATGGGTCACTGACAAACTACCTCAGCTTACATGCTCTCATGCAATGTGTGATGTAGCCATTATGCATTCATGGTCCTAGGCTGATGCCATGGGCTATTAAAATAGTGCTGTGGATTTTCATTCTTCTGATTCAGTGTGTACAGACCAAAATTGGATTAAAATTTGGTTACCTGGGGCACCTGGGTGGCTCAGTGGGTTAAGCCGCTCAGGTCATGATCTCAGCAGGGAGCCTGCTTCCTCCTCTCTCTCTGCCTGCCTCTCTGCCTACTTGTGATCTCTCTCTGTCAGATAAATAAATAACCAAATTTTTTTTTAAGATTATTTATCTATTACTGCATGATAAACCACCTCACTACCTCAGAACTTAGTAGCTTAGAATAGCAACTAGTTCTCATGGTTTTGCTGGTTGACCAGGAGCAGTGAAAGTTCAACTTTCACTTGAAGTTTTTCATGTAGTTGAGTTTGGGGACGTCTGAAGGGCTCATCTGGACCAGATGTTCATGATTGTCTCTTTATTCACACATTGGACTAAGACTTCAGTTGGATTCCTGGATGAGCATCTTTTTCTTCTTATGGCTTGGCCACATATCTTGCTTGACTTTCCTCACAGCATGGTAGTCTGAGATAAGTCAGACAGATTACGTAACTATTAACTTTCCAGAGACAGAATTTCCATAAATTTAGGCAGAATTTGCAAGACTTTTCATGGTGTAACCATTGAAATCATACAACTTCACTCTGGTCATGCTCTATTAGAGAGAAGTCAAAGGGCCAAACCAGCAAGCCCATTGGAAGCCATTTTTGGAGATTAGATACAACAGAGGTTTAAAAGCTAGAGCAATTTCTTAAGGTACTTAGCCTAGAAATAACACCCACTGTTTCTGTTTATTTATTTCCAGATTTATTATAAAAAAAATACAGAGACTTATACAAAAGCAATACAAGCATTTTAAAATAGTGTTGAGTGAAAAGTAAATCTTACCATTGCTAGCTTTCCTAATTTCATCCCTTCATCTTTCATAAGCATCCTTAGTTGCATTTTTCATCATAATTATAAAACAAAACAGTGTATTTACAGTTCTCTTGCTTGATTTATCACTTTAGAAAATATATTCAAACTCCTATCTTCAGAAATGGATAAATTTATGTCCTTTATGTGTTTTTCTCATCTCCCATCCACACAGTTTTTATTGTACTTTTATTTTGTTTATTGCTCTCCATCATTTTTCACAATATATTTGACTATCTGTTACATACTTAATTAAAAGTATGGGTATTTCTTGGTTTACCATATTAAAATAAGGGAAATTATTATTCTTTACAATTTCTAACTTTATGCTTTCTGGTAATGACTTTTTATATTTCAAGTATGGTAATATTTAAAATATGTCTAGAAATACAATGAATTCTTGAGACTTTAGTATTTATCAATTTTAAAATTTGTAAGGGGAGGTGTGTAAATTTTTTTTAACATACTATAGTCTATAAGTGTCGGTCTTCAGAACCATATGGTATAATTGACCCTGTATTAAAAAAATATAAAGTAATCATGTGTTATTAAACCTTTACCACTTGACTGAGAATATTTCAGGGTCAAGTTCAAACAGATGGCTTTTTTTTTTAAACATTATATTTTTTTTCCAAAATGATAGTCTTTATTATTTGGACTCTTTGTTTCTTTTATGGTATTTTTAATGTTTTTTAAAGGATTTATTTATTTATTTGAGAGAGAGAGCACACAAGTTGGAGAGAGAGAGAGAGGGAGAATCTCAAGAAGACTCTGCACTGAGCTCAGACCCCAGTGTGGGGCTCAATCTCCTGACCATAAGATCATGATCTGAGCCAAAATCAAAAGTCAGATACTTAAGAAAAAAAAAAAAAAAAGTCAGATACTTAATTGACTGTGCCACCCAGGCACCCCTGAAATTTTTCCTATTTTATAATGTTTTTCTTTTTGACTCATTTTGCTGCTATGTAACTCTTCAAACCTTATATTGATGATATTAGTTGAATTAAGATATATATCCATTTCTCAGTGAAAATATTATTTCTGAAGCTCTTTTACTTTTTGTGGTAGGTAGCCTCTAAGATGACCCCAAATGATCTCTATCCCCTGGCATTACTCCTTACATAATTCTTTCTTCTTATGGGTGCACTACACTCATTTGCTTTTGATGGATAAATTATGGTGAGAGTGATGTGATGTCATTTCTAAGATTAGGTTATAAAAATCATAGCTTCTGCTTGAGGTATTCTGTCTTGGTTTGCTTATCTTGGAAAAAAATCACTTGCCATTCATGAGGGAACCATCTAGAGAGGCAAGTCAGTAATTGTGTAAGCAATAAGGTCTCTCATTTGAGCCTTCACATGAGGTTGCTTCCACAACCAACAGTGACCCTGAGTAACCTCATGAGTGACCCTGAGCCAGGAATCCTCAGCAAGGTGCATCCAGATTCCTGACCCAAAGAGTTAATAAATTTTTGTTGTTTTAAATTACTAAATTTGTAGAATAATTTCTTTTACATAGAAATAGATCACACAAGCAGATGTTAGATCAGAATACTGATTCTTGGACCAGGGAAGCCAGAGGGGTCGCCCTCATTTAAAACCTCTTGGTTACAACTTAGTGGTATTTATAAGGGCTTGCTTGGCATTGCCCTTTCACATATATTAGTTTATTTGGTCCATCCAATCAGGTGTCACTGCCCTTCTTTTATGAAAAGATATTTAAGCCCGTATGTAATACTAAGTGATTTATTATTTAGGACTTCTCAGACTAAAATTTTAGAATATGGATTATTTTATTCCTAACCCATTTGGTACAAACAGTGCCTAGAATAATGTTTTTTAACACTTTGAAAATATTCAGCAGCAACCACACAAAACAAAAAAACCCACCAGATTTTTGTACCTGAAAGTGAGGTACTATTAAAACAAAAACTTAAAATGTGGGAGTATTTTCAAAACAGGACCAGGCAGCAGGCTTTGAGGAGAGTGTTAGCGAAGGTATAAAGTGAATTAAAGTAGTTTTTAATAGAAAATTCATATTCTCAGTTAAGGCTGTGGCCCCTGGAGGCTTGCAGGAGGGGGTCTATGTGATTGGAAAATGGAGGAGAGGGATACTTATTATTTAGTGGCAGAAACTTAGCAACACTGCTGTCCACAGTAACATGGGAAGTAGAAAATGTGCTTGATGAGCTAGCTGAATGATCTGGCAAAGGTCAAAGAGCATGATTTCCATGTGAAATGGTAGAAGTGATATCTAATTTCTTGTTGATGCTTTTGGTAAAATCCAAGAGGCAAGGAGTAAATTGAAGGAAAGCTGTAAAAGAGTCAGAAATTGATGTTTTGAAAATTTCTTGCTTTGGTAGATGACTGATAATGCTTAATTAGGAAACAGCTTCCAAGCAAAGATTAAATCCAGGACTTAGCCAGAAATGTTCATTCCAAAGACGAAGTCAAGGTTACAACTGTAAAATAATTTTTTTAATCTCTGAAAGATCGAAGTTGGTGTATCAGGAAGGAGAATGAAGGTATTATTTACAGATCTCCAAGAACAGAGATGTTAGGAAGGGCTTCTCTCAAAGAGATTTTTGAGTATGGTTTTTAATAGAGTGCAGCCAAGAGAATTCCAAGGAGGTCCTACTCTTTCAGAAATGCTGTAGAAGTGCCCACCAGCTTGAGTTGAAGAGGGCAAAATGTTAAGAATGAGGAAAGATTCTTAGACTCCAGAATTCTACTGGCAAGAAGTGGACTGAGAAAGTTGGTTAGTCACTGATACATGATACCTTTCATGAAAAAGGAAAGATGACACAGGGAGAGTCCATCAGGTGGAACCAAGAGCTATGGAAGGAAAATGATTTCTAGATCTTGAGACCTAATGAAGCAACCTCCAACATTTGCCAGGCTGGATTTCAGAATTCCTTTGGAGTACTAACAGCCTTCTGCCTTCCATATTCTCCCTCTTCGATCAAGAGTGTCCCATGCAGTTATCCTTCCCTTGTGCCTGTATTGTTCATTGGTGTGCGTAGGGGAAGACAATTTATCTTTCTGGCTGCACAGTTCTCTGGATGGTTAAAAGGACCCCATCCAAGCAGTCTCTTGACACATGACACTGATTTAGATGATGATTCTGAACTTTGAGCTGATGCTGTAAAAAGATGTCACTTCCAAGATAAGGTCAAGAATATCTGTGGCTTCCATCTTGAGTCTTTTCTCTTGTTCTTTCATAGATTTCCCTGGGGGGAGCCAGCTGCAATTTTGAGGGGCAGCTCTGTGCAAAAGCTCATTAAGGTAAGGGACTGTGACCTGCCATTAAGAGTGTAAATGAAGGGGCGCCTGGGTGGCTCAGTGGGTTAAGCTGCTGCCTTCGGCTCAGGTCATGATCTCAGAGTGCTGTGATTGAGTCCCACATCAGGCTCTCTGCTCAGCAGGGAGCCTCTCAGCAGGGGGCCTGCTTCCTCCTCTCTCTCTCTGCCTGCCTCTCTGCCTACTTGTGATCTCTCTCTGTCAAATAAATAAATAAAAATCTTAAAAAAAAAAAAAAGAGTATAAATGAATACCTAGTGAAGGTGGAAGTCAAGCTGTTGGCCAGGGTGCAGTCTTGTTTGGAGGCTCAGTTTACCAGGTTCACAGGGAATCTACTTCCATGCTATGAATGTACTCTTGGCCCTAAGAAATTGTGTAATGCAATACATATTTATTGTTTTGGGATAGTTTCTTATGTAACAATGGACAAGTATGACAGGTATGAGGATGTTAACTGAGGTGGTAAATGTCAAAGAAACACTTGTTTTATAGAGGAAAATAAGTCCTCTATTTTCAGCATATAAATCTCTGCGGAGGAGGTTGGCCAAATTGTACATGGAAATTAGGGTTTATCTAGGAGGGAAGAGGGTGATATTACGTATCTCCTCTCTTCCCTTTGAGATCTAGAGTTAGAGGACTTGATCTAGATGCACTCTTACTATCCCTTTTCATGGTCCAATGGCATTATGTGCAGCAGAGTGGCTGAATGTTTGGTTGAGAGCAGAGAAAATAAAGACCTGTAGAGTGCCTCTTACTAGGATGAGATGAATGAGAATCAGTGTGTCTGGCTCACTAGAACAAGCTGTTAAAAGAGCTCCAAATCACCTCTTCTGGAAGAATATAAGTTCCACAGTAAGCCTAAATTGGGCTGTAATATTCTGCCATGCCTCATAATACCTGGAACAAGGGATTGAATCCTAGTTATTATGTTCTGGAAGCAGCTTTCTTAGTGAGCCACCCTGTTTACAACACTGTTCATTAGAGACACATTTCCCAGTGGATAGAGCACAGTCTGAGGGCATTACATGCCAAATTTTTCCTTCCTTCCTCCCGAATATTGGAATGTCTACAGGCTTATGGTTTCCAGTTTATTGCAGAAGTTACAGCAAAAAGCAGAACAGATCCAGCCCTTATCCGCATGAGGCTTTTTTTTACCTGTTCATGCATCTTAGGCTCTGGCTCTTTCTAAAAGAGTCCACTTGGATCCCATTGCCACCCTTGACTTGTGAGAATGGCTAGAGGAAGAAATTGTAAGACCTTTGATCCTGAGTGCCACGGTCAGTTAGCCTGAGTTTAATTTTAACTGAATTGAAAGCTGAACAACTGCTACTACTCCGGGTGAAATCGTGCTCTGGCACAAGTCCAAAAACAGGTAGGGGATCCGGGATTAGCTATTGTTCTTTAGCCATGCTTTGCTCAGACCAGTTTCCACTCTGTAGCCAGTGGCCACTCTCATAGTCAGGGCACTGAAACAGGACTGAGTCGGGTGCACTTCTCTGCTCAGGACTCTCTCAAGCACATTCTTTAACATAGAAAGCACAGGCAGTGGGGGCTTGGAAGGAAGGCAGACTCTTTGTGTTTGCATTTCTGTCTGGTGGGCTTTTGTATCTCACATTGCAAACTAGAAGTTGCAGATCAAACTATAAAATAGTCCATCCAGCTTATATATAAAAATTATGGGGAATATTAAATCCATATTCTGAAGCTAGATCAATTTCATTTATTAAAATGCCCTCAAGAAACATACTCCTGATTAAATGAAAACCTGCTTTAATGAGCCTAAGTGACACATTCTTTGTGAGTAAACATTTATTTTACAAGTACATTCACACACACACATGCACACATACACGGAGCTTGTTCAGCTCAGGTTACATTTTTAAAAAAGACTGTATTTGTAATGACAGAGCAAAATATTTTAAAAATGTATATAAGCACATTCATAACCTTTTGAGTCAAGTCCATATGGCAAATAATATAGCACGGCACATATTTTGCAAATGTTTATGCCCCTCTCCCCACAGTTATTTAAGTGTTAGCTAAGATTTAGCAACTGGCAGTGGTTTTTGGAAGTGTCAGCCAAGCAAGCAAGCACTTTGCTGTTACTGACCAAAGTAAACCCAAGTTTCATTGTCTGTGGTTCGATTAACATTGTCATAAAGGTAATGTTTACCAGAAAGCAGATGTCTGCAGTTAGAACCTAAGACATGCCCGTGGCTGGATAAAGTAGAAGCTTGTTATTTTTGTCCTTGCATGAGTTACAGCCATATTTTCTTCCAGCATAAAAAGAGTGCATATAAAAGATTGTTATATCGCAGCATAAAAAGAGTGCATATAAAAGATTGCTAACAACTCACTTTCCCTTGGAGATCATAGATTAAAATAGTACCTTTGCTTGGTTCATAGACTTGACGGTTAGTTTTCCTTAAGGAACTATAACTCAAACATATCTCACTTATTAATCATAATCTGGTATGCTAGGCTATTTGAATATAATTTCTGCAAATAAGTATTTTTAATTGTCAGGGCATCTGGGTGGCTCAGTGGGTTAAGCTTCTGTCTGCCTTTGGCTCAGGTCTTGATCTCAGGGTCCTGGGGTTGAGCCCTGCATTGGACTCCTTGCTCAGCAGGGGAGCCTGCTTCTCCCTTTACCTTTTCCACTCCCCCTGCTTGTGCTCTCTTCCTTCTCTCTCCCATTCTCTCTCTCTTCTCTCTCCCCCTCTCTCTCAAATAAATAAATAAATAAAATCTTGAAAAAGTAAGTGTTTTTAATTTTCAAAGTTGTCTTGAAAATTTGGGTAAAATATGCCAATTCTGTACCATTTATAATTCATCTAAATCTTGTCCAGAGGAGGAGATAATTCTGTGCTTTCTTTGTTGACACTTTTGAAACAAGAATAGGATAGTAAGATTTAATGCTAGTATATTTAGTGAATATGACATTGTCTTAAGCTTCTTTTTGTTCTAACGTGAGGATTGGACTCAAGCAATTTCATTTTCCTTCCTCACTAACCAATCAATTATGAGATATTTTAAATATTAGAAAGTAGTACTTTATAAGGTATATCATGTATTTAAATCTGATAGTTCATTTTCATAATACATATGTTGAAGAAAAAATAGTGCAGGGTTAATCACATCTCATGAATTTCTAACTATAACAAGAAGAGAAAATGGCACATTAGGATGGAAAAGCCAGGGCTATTTTAAGGCCATGACAATTTTAGGAAAGGTACATCCCTCTGCAGTTTAGATACTCTTGTTTCATTTCTGTAGCAAAGTAGTTAATGAGTTAAAATTGAGTTTAAAAGGAATAGTATCAATCTCTTGGCTGGTTTGGGTAATTTTCACATATCTGGACACAGAGATTTTTTTTTCCCTATCTTAAAAGCACTTTCTGTGCCCCAAAGATAGAGACTATGTGATGTTGTTAATGGATTATCTACATTTATAATTATTGAGTCACTTGGCAATGTTTCCTGCTTGGGGGGAACACCTCTGCCTAGCTCTGAGCGAGGGGAGGAGCTTTTTCTCAGAAATAAATTTCTGTTAAGGTATGCATTAAGTCTGTTGGTGTTAATGACTCTCTTGATCCTAATAAATTATAACTTAAAAGGCTGTAGTCCCTTTCAATGCATTCTAGTCCTTTATTTCTTCCAGTGTATTGAGAGATAATTGACATAGATTACTGTAGAAGTTTAAGACATAGAGCATGATGGTTTGATTTACATATATTGTGAAATCTTCAATTTCTCTTATACCCCAGATAGCATAGGCATAGTGCATGTAGCTTATGTAATGCTACTGAAACTCAGCGAAGGGTTAGGATTGAGAGGGAGCACTACCAGATTAATGTGTCACTAATTGCTTATCACCAGTTGACATGAAAAACGGTTGGGCTGACAGTGGGCTGACAGTGAGCCTCCAGCTAAAGAAACTTTCAGCTGAAAAGTATTGAAGATGAGATGACACCTGAAAACCCTCCACTGTGTCAGGTTTTAAATGAACAAGGAATCTACAGATTCTCTTTGTAGGTGTGGAATGCTTTCTACTCAGGCCTCCTTTATTTTGATGTGTTCAAGCCTTCTTCCCTTGTCTTGGGGAAGGTTTAGACTAATAATCTCACCTACCATGCCGAACAGAATGTGAACACACCCATCTCACGTTTGTGAAGTAACAAGAGGAATCTTCTTGTTCTGTTGAACTCAAACTGACAATGACTAGAATCCCTTCTAGTGTTATTTCTCCTGGGGAAGGGTGTCACAGTAGGCATTTTCTTCCATATACTTCCATGTACTCTTCCATATATATACTTCCATGCTAAGGCATGAACACATCTGCATTTATGCTCAGTTTTCCTGAATTCATTTTACCACGATCATCATTACACCGATAACAATGACATTAATGCAAAAGAGCAATTTTTCCACAAACAAGTGCCAGAAAAATGTGAGGAGTTTTTTCTTATTTGATCACCCATGGAGTGAAAATAGAGGGAGGGAGGGAGAGAAGGAAGAAAAGAAGGAAGGAAGGAAAGAAAGAAGGAAGGGAGGGAGGGAAGGGGGAGAGAGAAAGAAAAAGAAAAAGAGAAAGAAAGAAAGAGAAGGAAGGTAGGAAAGGAGGAGAGAGAAGAAAGGAAGGAAGGAAGAAAGAAAGAGGAAGGAAGGAAGAAAGGGAGAAAAGATGGAAAGGAAGGAAATTCTTCTTTCTTTAAAGAGTATGACTTTGTGTTCTAGGTTGAGATTCGCCATTTTTGAAGATCTGGCTAAATCATTCCTGGGCAGTTAGTCTTCATGTTACCTAAGAAAGAAAAGAAAAAAGATATGTCACAATGGAAAAGTGTGTTCCTATATGCAGGTGGCTTCTATCCGAATGGGGAAAGGACAGTTTGTAGGATTATTCAGGTGGCGTAGACCAGTGCTGTGGCTGAGTATTTCATCTTGGAGATGCATGCACTGAGGCAGGACTCAGAGAGATAGTAGCCGGAGGTGGTGATGGACAGGAGTGTGAGCAAAACCCTGCAGTGCGGGACCTCATGTAATGCAGATGCTCACCTGAGGCCAGGATCCTCCTCTTTTATTCTTGCAGGATATCTGAAACCTGGGCATTCTGTGTGATCTCATAGAGAAAGGAGTTCAAGCAGTGCTTGACTTAAGCCTTGTGGCAACTTTGTATGTAAGTTGTTAGAGCCAAAGTTGCTTTACTCTAGAAAGAGGCCATTGGCATTTGTTGCTTTTTGAGTATCATGGGTACAACTAACACCTACTGTATTAACAACAATTTCCTTACTTTTCTGTTATGTGCTCATGTATATTTTATCTCTAATCCTTGCAAAAACCATTTTAGGTGAGTTTCCTCTTGATGGTCTTACCTGTCTTTACGTATGATTATATTACTTACTATGTCAGTACTATAGTTACCTAGCCCTGCCTTAGTTGATTCAGTATTTGTTTTTTGCCCACTATGTGTCAAGCGCTGCACTAAGTGTTGAGAATAAGTAAGAGAAACAAAGTCTGTGCTGTCTAAAAAGGAAGACACTAAACCAGAGGCATCTTGAGGTCAAGGGCTATATACTATTCAGCCTCTTACTCCCAGATGCCCAGAGATAGAATAAGGTAATCAATACTGGTTGTGCGCTTCCTTTGTGCTTTGGTAAGGATTTCTATGTTGTATTAGTTAGAGTTTAAATTGCAAAAAAAAAAAAAAAAAAAAAAAAAAAATTAGCTTTAGCAGGAAGGGGGTGAACTGCAAGATAGCTCTAGGAACCTAGGGGCCAGAACTGAGGGAACTCAGTCTCTCTCCAGCCATCAATTACATTGGCTTTGTTCTCTCCTGCTACACATAGTCTTTGTCTACTTGCTGTGACATTTTGACAAACATCTACAGATTGGCTGCCTTCCAGTTTCATGATCTGGTAGGCAAAGAGGTATTTGGCCCAACTGTATTTGTAATAAGACTGGGACTGTCTTGACTTCGGACAAATGCTTAATCTTGGAAATTTACCAGGAGGATGAGGTCACCCTAATTGGTCCAGACTGGATCTATTGATCACCTCTAGGCTCAGCACACGGGACTAACTTTTAGTGGGAGGCGGAGCCTGAAGGAGATATATGCCAGGCAGACTAACATAGCTACCAGACATAATTCTTACAACAAGTCAGAAAAATAAAACCACCCTCATATTTCTGCATTTTATAAAAAACTTAATTTTGTCTTAAAGGCATTAAGTTACTTATCTATATTCACTCAGCTTATGGAGGTGGGATTCAAACCCTGTTCTAACTGCTAGAAATCTGGTGCTCTTTTTGCTATGCCATGTGATTACCATGATGACTAGAACATGACTGCGCCTAAGAAATATTCACTGAATATATACATGAGCATCAAACTATATGTAGCTAGGATAATCCGAAAAAGAAAAAAAAAAAAAAAAAAAGCTATGCAATTTTTACCCAGAATTCAAATTGGAATATATATAATCCTATGAATTTTTAGATTTGAGATGAGAATACTTAACAAGATTTATGTATAAATATGTATATGAACACACTGTGATATACTTGGGGAACTATGAATACAAAAGTACAAAAATAATTATTTCAGTTCTTATGTAGAAAATGCTATTTTCAATTTCTTACTTAGAGAAGACTTAAAAAAAAAAGTTTTAAAGTTGCCAAAATCACTTGTATTTTGACAAAATGAATCAGCAAAATGTATTCTGGTGGCATATGGAGAATAATTTTCTGACTAAAATGGCTTGTATTGGTTAATTGGGACATTTTCCACTGTTGTCTGGACTGTTCTGTACCTTCTTCTTAGCTTGTGTCTTACTGTGGTGAAATCTATGCGTTAGTTCTGACTGGCAGTTCTTGCTTCTCTGTGGCCATCTGTGAGGATGAGCAGATGTTCTAAATATTGGCTGCAGAAGCTTACCTGTGGTGTCTCAGATGCACTCCTGAGAAACACGTCACAAAACCCCAGCTTCAGATGGCTTAAAGCCAAGGATAGAGAACCTGTGGATATGCCTCAGGTCATGGGAAGGTAGTGACAGGAAGGAAGCAAGATCAGGAGCGGATGTTCCTTGTGGAATCTCTTCAGGCGCTCAAAGTTCATTTTTTTCCTGCCTTCTTTCAGTCAGTTCTATTAGAAGTCAGCATACTTTTTCAGTAAAAGGCCTTTTCTACAAGCCTAAAATATTTTAGTCTTTTTGTACCGTAGAGTTGCTGTGGTGACTGCCTCACTCTGCTTTTGCAGTGCAAAGGTAGGCAGCACAAAAACAAATACACATGACCATGCCCCCCTTCCCCGAAAAATTAATTTGCAAAAACGTGGGGAACACTTTTTGGCCTGTGGGCCCTACTTGGCTGACCCCTGGCTTATATGTAGGCTGTTAATACATCTGTGTCACCTTTCTATATCTATTGGACTGTTCACTCTATGGCATGCTCTGTACTGGATAAGGAAAAGAACGTGATGATGTCATTTGCTTTGGGGGCTATATATCTAACATACAAGCCTGGGCAGAAGGCCATGATGTTGCATATGGAATGCAAACATAAAGGTTTTTCAGAATTTATGGGAGAGACCTCATCTCACCTCATCATGTGAGAAAGGAGAATCTAAAGAGTAACTTGAAGAGCAGATTGTAGAGCAAGAGCTTATAAAGTGTTAAATGTGTAGGGGATAGCAAAGAACTCAAGTACAACGGAGCAAAAGTAGAGACCTCACTAAGTGAAAGTCATCATGACTTGTGTCTTAAACAGTATGAAGTTGTTTGGGTTCATATCATGGAGGGCCTTGAGTGCTGGATTAATGAGTGTGGGTTTTATTTTTAGGCAGTGAGGGGTGAGGGGGAGCTTAGAAAAAAGGGGAATGATGTAAGCTTTACATCAAGAAGCTGGATGCTTAACATGTAAGTAGTTTGGATTGGCATGCAGAGAGCTTGGAAGTAAGGAGATGAGGAAATAATTAATTGGACTTGTCCAAATAGATGGAGCAAAGGCTTGATCAAAGTGTTGCAAAGTGGTAGATCTATCTACCTGTAGAATATGAATGTTATATGTTTACTTTGACTAATATAATATGAATATTATACAAATGATATAATAATAATATATGAATATGAATATTATAATATGATTGCGAATGTTATATTAATGAATATGAATAATATGAATTGTTATTCATATACTATAATATGAATATGAATATTATATGATGACTATAACAATATATAATATGAATGAGTTGATAATATGAATTAAATATGATTGTTATAACAAGTGTTATAATAATCTATAATTAAAACATATATTTTATATACAAAAGAAAAAAACAAAAATAAATTGATAGAGAAGACAAGAGTTAGCATGATTAAATATCAAGGAAAGACAGAAGTCAGGCAAGACAATTAGGTTTCAAGCCTGACAACTAGGAGGAAAGTTTTCATATTTAAAGAAATAGAGATTTCATGGGGTAAGGCCAATTTTGGGAGAAATGTAATTAATGTACCCTTGACTATATGACACATAATAGAAAAAAACTTAGAAAGGTTGAGTCCAGTGACATGAGACATTCTTTGCAAATCAAAAGCTTCTTATCTTTGAGAGTTGCATAATGAGGATGTGTAACTGAGACTGCCTTACTCTTTTATAATAAATTATTAGATCAATGACTTAAATTACACTACCAATCTTACGGGATCAGCCATCAGTTCCAAAGAGTAGTAAATTCTCTTGTTTATTTGGTAAGAAAAAGTACATAGGTGAATGGATGTGATAGACAGTATTGGAAGTTGAATTAAGGCATGATCTTCACGTAATATATTTTATTAACTGTCAGTGATCATTGTTTTAAAGATTAATGGCTATCTCCTGGTTTAAATTATAGTACATTTCATTACAATAGCGATCAAATGATATAAAATTGTAAAAGCTACATCAGTCTAAATCATGTCTAATAAATTGGGGCATATGTTTTGATAAAGAACAAAAAGGAAATGGAGCTAAATCATGAATTTTATAATTACTGGCTGACATGGGAATAAAATGCTAGGTTGGATTTTCAGACCTATGTTTTTAATTAGAAGTCATTGGTAATGTCATTTAGTAATCAAATTTAATTCTAAATTGAGATGTGGGGATACGTGTATTTTTCAAGCGACAAAGGACATTGATTAATGAGGGATAACATTCAAAAATGACATTTTAAATGCTTTAACTGCTTAATAATTGATAGCATTTCAATAGAATTTGTTTGCTTTTTCCAAAAGGTTTCAAGAGTATCCCAGATGTTGTAAAAATTAATTCTAAGATCACTCTGTGTTGCAAATGAGCACCAATAGAATCTATATTTTGTAGAGTGAGACCTTGCTACAGATTACTTTAATAAATAGTGTGTCTCATTTTCCCCCTAAGTCCCCAGAAAGCACAATTTGAAGTACATGAGGGAAACTCTCTATCCATTCCTCAGTTTTGGTGCTTTTTTCTGTGACTCATCAGGTTTACAGAAGATGCAATACACATGGGAGGTATAAAGAATTTTACTTTGCATCTGAAGATACAAATGCACTGGTGAAAATAGGATTTTCTTTGGAATTCTGTAACAAGTTCTTAAGAGAATGAAACCAACAAATTAACAGATCTCTTATAAAGGAGAAGGGGCAAGAATAATACCATGAGGCCCCCTTCTTAATTGAGGTAATAGACCAAACACCAACTCAGAGTTCTCTTTTTCATGTATATGAAGATAGAGAAAAAAAAAATGGATTAATGAATATGCTTAAGTAGAGCCCTTTAAGGATTTTGAAGAGATATATTTTTGAAAGTTCCGGGTATGTGAAGGTTGGATTCAGGGATAAGACACTGAGGGTCTTGTAAAGTGAAGTAATAAACGGAGTGGGGGTTAGTTGTAGTATGTCATGGGGTTGGGGGAGATATTTAAGTTCCCAGGGAAACCAGAAGGACAGAGGTAGAAGGCTAAATTTTATGCACATGAAAAGCATGTAGAAGTAAAAGAAAATCCATGGCCAAGTAAGTACCTTCATCAAAGGGAAAGCAGACTTATTTAATACAGGTTTTAATTAAAACACTCTTACGATTCTATAGTTGAAAAGACTACTAAGATGACAACATGCTTGATGAGTTAGGTTTCTTGTCAAAATGAAGAGGTATAATGTTTTCTGTAGGCTGGTGTAGGGCTGGCAGGAATCACCTGTGAGTGGCTGGATGATAGCCCTAATTTAAAATAACTACTCATTTCTTTGTTTTCTTAACTCAACATGAATTTGTGGGTAAAACCAAAATGGCTTCCTGGATTAAAAACCCAAGTATGGAGTGCTAAACAGAGTTAAGTACAGTCCTAATTCTCTCTTGTGAATGAAATCATATCAGTCAACACACAAAACATGACAATTTACCAGTGCAAGAACTGCATTTGATATTTCTTATTATTGAGTTAGTAAGGAGGAGGTTTCACCCTTTTCGATGATTTCTGACCTTAGTTCCTAATGAAAAAGAAGCTTCTCCATTTGTGAAAATAGGAGATGGTTTCAGAAGTCATCCACTATGATTCTTCCAAGTTAGGGAATGCTCCTAGCTTGTCCTCCTATTGTTATTCAGACTTCTGATTCTGGTTCTTGCTAAAGTCAGTCAGATCCTTAAGCCAGTCTTGTGTGCAACACCATCAGGGAAATTTCCCTACTGCTTAGTAAAATACTTCATCCTTGGGAGCCAAAGATTCAGCCATTTTGGGAACAGAGTACTTGAATAATAATTGTGAGCTCCAAACTAGTTAAGTCAAGGATAGAAGATATGATTTTGGAGTAGGTAGGCTTGGAGAAGAAAAAAAATCTCTAGTCAGTCCTGACTGGATTTCTTTCTGAAACCTAACTGCTAGATTGGATGGGGTGTTTGGATATAAGGGAAGATTCAAAGGTAAAGGGATAGGTTTGTCAAAATAGAAACTGATCAAAAATAGATGAATGTATGTCTTATTGGTGGAGATGGAATGGAATCAAGGGAAGAGCACAATGAGGGGAGGAAATTAGATACTGATTTATTAGGCTGTGGAGAAAGGACTGGGAGTAAAGGAATAGGATGGTAAGAGAAACTGGAAACAAGTTCAGGTCTGGGTGAATGATTTTCAAGATAAGGGAAATTATGTCACTTGTATATATTAACTGAAAAGTTATGTGGTTCTGGTGTCAGAAAGAAAATACTATACATTTCCTTGGAGAATCATGCACAGTCTGGGGGGTTCTTGAGGTCCCCAGGGCCCACAAATTAATAATTTATATGCTAAGACGTAGGCAACCAAATTTCTCAAGCTTACTACAAGGCACAGCCCAGTTAAAATGTATGTGTATATTGGTGGGGATTTTTCTTTACTTTTTCATTTTTTAAAGATTTTATTTATTTGTTTGAGAGAGAATGAGCATGAGTGAGAGGCATGAGGGAGATGCAGACTCCCTGCTGAGCAGGGAGCCCAATGTAGTATTCGATCCTAGGACCCTGAAATCATGACCTGAACTAAAGGCAGATGCTTAACCAACTGAGCCACCCAGGAGTCCCAGTTGGGAGTTTTTCAAATGACAAAAGGGCAGTGATGACATCACAGCCAAATTTGTGCCCGGCAACAGGCAGTAGTCGGCCATCTCCACTTTAGTCTTCACTGTTCATTTGGGCTTTGGGTTGGTGACCCTAGATACAGGGAGATGAGAACATTCAAGCAACATATTCAGAGTACTGACTCACTAAGGGAGGAGAGCAGACTTACTACGTATTTCCCTTCCTAACCTGAAAAGCAATCACTGTTTTCAAGTGCCAGCCATTTTACTACTTCCATCCTAGTTTATCAAATATGGCAAGTGCAGAGTCTGAGCTCAGATGATGTTCAGTCTCTTGATTTTTCCTGGAGAGTAATTTGGGTGAGCATCACATTAAGAGCAGCTTCATTAATAACTGTGGCAGTCACTGTGATCTCTGGGGTAGTTACCCTAAGTGTATTTACATATAAAAGTGATTATTCTTGCGTCTCTATGGAGATATGGAAATGTGCAAGGCTAATTCCAACTATTAAGACCTGGGCTGGATTCTTGAGATAGTATGATACCCAACTATTTCCGGACTCAGACAGAAACTGGGAATTTACATTTTTGTGTTGACATGTAAATGGTACCCATACTCCACCTTTGATAATAACTTTCACAAATGTGGACCTGATGACTACACCAAAATACGCTCTCCTGTAATTTGGGCATAGAAGACATCACTTTGACTTTTCTGCAGCTCCCAGCTCATTTTATTTAAGGGACGGCAACATGAAGAATTATGTAATTGATTAGGAAAGTGAGTAACTGGCACTTGAATATAAGTGGCCTCTTTCTGTCAGGAATGGAGTTCATTATTCGCCACTGTCCAGAGAATGACATAAAGCCAATAAAGCACTTGGTGCAATTTCTCAGTCACTCTTTAACAACTGTATAGTTGCTGTATGTGATCCAGGGCCAAAAGATTGTCAGGGTATATGTGGTATTTGGAACTGTATTAGATGTGAAAATATTTTAATTTTCCTAAATCACGCCTACTCTTCTCTACTTTTCTGGACTTTATTTTGGAGGTCTGAACTAACGAAGTCACCCAAGCCAGTAGCATTTCTGTCACTCTGTGAAAACTGATGCTTTACACACACAAAAATACTATTAGATTTGGACAAAGTTAAAACATTATTTATGTTGTTCAAAAGAGCCTGTTTTGGAGTTCATCACCTAGTAGTGCCTTTTGGTCTTTGGAATGGTAGCTAAATCCCATGCCACTCTGTGTCCGTAAAGATCTCGGGGCTATTTATTTTACTTTCTTGGTGTCTATAACGTCTTTCTGAACTTTGTTTATTGATAGTAAGAAAAAGCGTATAGCACAGATTATTTTGTCCGGTAACACAATCAGATTTGCTGAGCTTTTATTTATGTATGTTTTTAGTGAGTAGGAGATACCTTGTACCATGTAAAAAGTGAGGGCAGCTTACATTAAATAACTGTCATATACCATATCAAGTTTTGGCAGTTTTTTCAACTTTATTTTTTGTTTCCTGTATAGCATTTGAAAATTGTGTGGAGCCAGTTCATCAGAGTAGGAAAAAAGGGCCACTTTGGTACTTACTGACAGACTTACTGACATTGATCTAGTAAGCTGACTATCCCACAACATGTTTGAAGTACATTGATGATGGGGGAGATCCCACTGATCAAACAGGTATAACAAAAGCAGAGTAACACAATGTAATCAGCCCATTAACATCCATAGTTATCGTGCACATAGATTTAAAAACAAGAAAATTTTTAAAAAATCAAGTAAATAAAAAAAAATAAAAACAAGAAAATTTGGGCAATGCAGGTTTAATACTATCGAGAAAAATTCCTCTATATCAAAAGTACTATTCACTTCAAATAAAAAAATGAATGCCTACACACACATATCACACTCATGTGCATATACACATGTATACAAATTGATATTAACAGTCATTCAAATTATGTTTTAGTAGTTTCACTGGACACATGAAAAGGGTGTTCATTGAAGAAGGTGATGAGAAAGGCTGCAGCTGGAAGAGGCAGGGAGAAGTGTAAACAGAAAGACCAAATCTCCTTGAGATCCTGTGAGAAAGAGTCAGGATCCTTCTGAGGTCCTGTTTACTCTAATGAATGTGATCCCTTAACTCTGATTCCCAGGCATATGTTATTATGATATTTAGTTCTTTGATTTCTTTCATTAGAGTTGTTTTCTCTTTTATGGATGGAGGGTCTGTACATATTTGTTTGATGTATTCCTGAATATTTCTTTCTTGGGTGCTCTTGTAAAAAAGTGGGTAAAAATGTATATGTAAAAGTATGTAAAAAGAGTTTTTTAAAGAAAAAAACTTGAAAGTTTAGTTTTTCATTGCTGGCATATATAATAGTACAAAAGTAATTGACTTTTCTTTTTGGTAATTTCAGAAAGTTTTTTCTTTTAAAACCTTCTTTGGAAATGTCTACATAGATCTTAATGCCATCTGCAGACAAAGATAGTTTTATTTCTTCTTTCCTTCTTAACCTGTAAGTTGCTACTTTCCTTTCCTTGTCTTTGTCATGAGCTAGGACTTGGAGTACAGTGTTTGGTAAGAGTGTTAAGAGAGGACAGGTTTGTGATAGGTTTCAGGTGCTTCCTCCATATGTTGCTGAATTCAATTTTTTTGTGCTTTGTTGAGGCTTTTGGCATCAAATGTTTATGAGACATCTTGGGCTCTGGTTTTCTTATAGTTTCTTTGTCTTCTGCTTCAAGGTAAAGTGGCCTCATAATGATTACAAAGTGTTCCTCTTCACTTTTGGGGAAAAGTTTTAGAAGAAAAGGTGTTAGTTATTCCCTACATGTTGGTAGAATTCACCAGTGAAGCCATCTGGTCCAGGGCTTAGCTTGTGGGGAAACTTTTAATTACCGATTCAATTCCCTCGCTTGTTATAAGTCTATTTAGATTTAGTTTTGGTTAAGTTTTTGCTTCAAGGAAATTTTCCATTTTATTTAGGTTATCTCGTTGGTTTACCTATAATTGTTAGCAGTACTCTTTTATCCTTTTTACTTCCATAGAATGTCTGCGCCTTTATTTCTGATTTTAGTAACAGTGGATCTTTGCTTAAATCTGACATAAAGAGTCAAAAATCGCTTGAAGAAAAAAATAGGCTCTATTCGTTTTCTGCCACTGCTATAACAAGTTGCTACAAAGTTTGTGGCTCAAAACAATGCAAATATATTACTTTATAGTCCTGGAGGTCAGAAGTCTGAAAAAATATTTCACTAGACTAAAATACGCAAGTTGGCCAGGCTCGCTCCTTCCTAGACTCTAGGGGAGAATCCATGCTCTTGCCACTCCCAACTTCTTAAAAGCTCTTCTCACTCCTTGAGTCATGACTCCCTTCCATCTTCAAAGCCAGCAAGAGCTAGTGAGGTCTCTCTTACATTGTAGCTCTCTGATTTCAACTTTTAAGGACCCATGTAATTATTCAATAATTCAATATATCTCACCTTTTTAAGATTATTTTCTAGTTAGCTGCCTTAGTTGAACCTGCAACCTCCTTTCCTCCCTGCATATCACGTCACATAGTCATAGGTCCTCTGAGTATTAGAACATGGACATCTTCACCTGAGTTATGATTCTGCCTACTGGACAGGTCATCTGGATTTTTGGTGAAGGTAACTTCTTTACATGTTAAATTTTCATTCAGTTTGGAGGTTAAATGCAGAGAGTGGGGCTGTGAAGTACTGGATAAGGATTACCATAGCATCTAATTTTTTCATCCCTTTGACTGAAACTTGAAAGTTAATTGTTTGGAGATGTCCCTGTAAAGGGAATAGTCAAGGATTCACTCAGGATTCTGACTTGACTACAGAATGGAGGGAGTCCTTGTAAAGAGGAGGAGCCTTTTAGGAGCAAGTGATTGGTTGAGGGGGTATGAAGACTTCCGTTTGACATTAACTCACATTACCAGGTGTACTCTTCTTCTGTAGTTAGAAAGTAGTGTGGGATTTAGGAGGGAAGATTTGTGGTGAAGATAAAACTTGAGGAGTTGTTCTCATAGGGGCGGTAATTAAAATGAGAAAAGTGACTGATGTCTTCTTAAGAGTGCTTACAGAATAAAAAGAGAAGAGTGCCCGACCTAGGAATTCAAACATGAATGCTAAAGGGCCAGACTGACTGATTCCTCTGCCAAGAAGACAGAAAGTGTGGATAGACAAAGTACTGCAACACTGTAAGAGCATCAGAAGAGGGGAGTATCCCTGGAAGGTGGGAACAATCAGAAGTAATAAATGATACAGAAAGCTAATCTAAGTATTTATTATTTAATAATAATTTTTAAGCTAATTAAGTACCTGAAAAGAGGCAGTTGAATTTAGTTTTAAGCACATCACCTTGACAAAAGTTGGGCCAGTGCCTTAGTGAAAATAGTAGCTATATTCAAGTGTATTGAGGCAAGAGAAAGGTATGAGTAGCAACCTGGAGAGCAATTATTACCTTAGTGGACAGGGAGACAACATGGGAGAAACCTGGACAGTTGACATGTCATGACAGAGCCATCAAAGTGGCTTGTGTTGAGGGTACAGGGAAAAGACGAAATGAGAAGTAAAGACTTGAGTAGAAAAGAAGGGTGTTTCAGCAACCAAATACCCTAAAACGGGAATATCTCTTTCTTTGACATCAAAATAAAAAGAAAAGGATGAGTAAAAACATAGTCATGTATTTTTTCTTCTGATAGTCTGCAGTTTGGAGTCTCATTTGGTTGTTTGCATTTTCTCTGTGAATCAGGAGCAATGTCCCCTGTAAGGAACGTTCTCTCTGTGAATGTAAGGAACATTCTAGATGGCTCCCAATGATCCCCACTGCCTGATATCCATGCCCTAAATAATCCTCTCAGCTGAAGAATGGACTGCATTTGGTGACTGGCTCTAATAAATAGAATACAGCACAAGTGATGAAATGTTACTTCCGAGATTAGGTTGTAATAGACTGTGATTTCCAGCTTGCCAGCGTTTTTTTTGTTTTTTGTTTTTTTGGGGGTTTTTTTGGCTGTGCATTTACTTACTCTGATGAAACTAGTTGCCATGTTGTGAGCCACCCTTTGGAGAGATGTACATGGCAAGGAGCCAGGAAGGAGGCCTCTGGCTAATAGTTGGTGGAAAATTCAGCCCTTTAGTCCTATAGTCCATAAAGAATTGAATTGTGGAGCAACAAAGTAAGCAAGCTTGGAAATAGACCTCCTCCCAGTTAATCATTAAATTGATACCAGCTCTGGCTGACTCCTGGATGGTAGGCTTGAGAGAAACCAAAGCCAGAGGACCCAGCTAACCTGAGCTTGAATTCCAGACAGGCTGTGACCTAATGAATATTATTGTTTTAAGCTACTAAGGTTTGAAGTAAAGTGCTATGCAGCTATTGATAATTGATACAGACATCATGTCCTCTGTTAGAGTTTAATCTTTGATTGCTATCAATAGAGAACAACAATGTGTAAGCCAAGCGGGTGGTGACTTTAAAGTCTAAGTAGTAAGGACCTCAGTAAAATGTAGGTGCTTCAGTTGATTAATCCAGGTCTTATTTGGAGCTTTGGGGGATTAACCAGAAATCTTGCCCTCCCATCTTCAAGAGAGATTTCTGTTGGGCACAGTGGTCTATCTCACCTTTTTTTTTTTTTAATCAATGAAATGAAGAATCTCAAACTGTTAAGGCAGATCGAACTAAGGCTGCTTATTCTCAATTAAGGACTTGAAGAGAACTTATTTAAAGCAAGTTTTATCCTAATGGGAACAAAGGGATTAAGTATGAGATTGACAGAAATATTTCTTTTTTTTAACAAGTAAATCCAGAAAGTTCTTCCTCTGCATGCATAAGGGCTCATTAAATTCTTGACCAGATCACAAGGAGCATTTTTGCTTCACTCAATTGGGCTTTACCCCTCCTGACAAATCCAAGGTGGACACACCCTCCAGGAGAAGACACAGTGAACAGAAAATGAATTCAGTCTCACCAGGTCTCATGCCTATTTCATTTCCATAAGGTTAAGAATTAGCAATGTGAACTGCAAAAATGGCTAAGGATTTTGAATAAAGGGACTCTGTGGTTGTAAAGAGCATCGGTCAGCTTAGGTCATTATTATTAAGAATTTATAAACGAGCTGGACATTTTAGGGAGATTTATGCATTTGGAAAAGAGTAGAGGTGTTTGGGGACTGCTTTTTCAGATAAGAATGCACTCTGAGAAGACTAATTCTTTAAGTTCCTGTATACTGACTAGATCTACATCCTGGGGTGAAAATGTTGGGTCAGCTAGTTTAGGCTCCTTTGTTCTTTTATGAAGAGTCTACTGTAAGCCAGATTCTTGCTAAAAAATTGAGACTTAAAGAGGAACATGAGGTCTTTCTGAATTAAACTAACAAAAAAGATAAACCATATAGCTATGTGAGTTTTAATTAGCAGTTAGTAGAACTCTAAAAATGCAAAACATGAAGCACTGATACCAAGGGTGTGATGTATTCATATGCCGTTAATCACAACCCTCTGTGCTATTATGGCGAAGACCTAAGGACAGAACGGCTAATGTGTTGTCTCTGTCTTCGTATTGATAGAGATCCGTCTCTGATCAGTCTGTCTTCATTTGTTTCTACAAGCATTTGCTACTTTTAGGGAGGAATATTTATATTCATTGCAAAAATCACTTAGTTTCTCCATGTCATTCTAAGTTGGTCAGATATTTAAATAGCACACAGATTTTAGTTCTGCTATTTTTTCTTCTCCATTTGTATTTTTGATTGTTGTAATTGATGTCAGTCAGGATTCTCTTTGTTGTAAGTAAAGGCAGACACAGTTCCCACACTCTTAAGTGAGAACTGTCAAGCAAAATAAAAACAAAACAAGAAGTAATTCATAGTCTGAAACCAAAAAGCTTAGGTGTAGAAATAGTTTTGGATACTTGAAGTACTCAGGGCTCAGACCCTTACCATGCCATACTATGCTTTGTGCTAAGCTGATACAATTCCAGGTACTTTCAAGAGACAAGGTAAAAGTAGTATAGGGTCCAGCTTACTTTTTCTATAAAGGACCAAATAGTGAATATTTTCAGCTTTGTAGACCCACGGCCTCGGTCAAGCTACACAACTGTGACACTGAAGTACCACAGCAGCCTCAAATGTTATACAAATGAATGGCTGTGCTGTGTTTCTGATTCTCTATGTCAGTAGTCAAATAAAAGTCATGGACCTCAGACTTAGGTGGCCTCCAGGCCAGTCTTAAACACAAAGTGATGAAATAATGTTTAGCATAAAGCAACTAGAAGGTGAGGACAGTATAGCCAAAGTGATTCACCGTATTCTGGAAGGGGATAAGGCCAGAGAGCGCTCAGATCCATTGTTGCCCCGCACTATCCAGCGCCGCCACCTTGACGTGCTGCTGACAGCTCTCAGCCAGCCTGGTGAAGTGAGTTTTATGATATTGTCATACAAAAAACACCTGTACCTCTAAGGATTTTCCCATGATTTCACTATACATTTTTCCATGATCCATGTCAGTGTCAAGAATTCCAGCATGTTATGCACTGGAGAACTCTCCTACATGCCTGTAATCTTGACATTGCACTTTAGACTGCCTTGAAGTCTGTGTGTTTTCTTTTGTTTTGTTTTTGAATACTGTATCTCCTATTTGATGTACATATATGATCATACAAATCAGCTTGGGGCAAGCATTAAGATGCAGATTTCTGGTTCTCACTGCAGACCTTCTACGTCTGAAGTGAATCAGAAGGCTTTCTGAAACAGGAGAGAGCCTGAGGAGTTGACATTTTCAACCACTTCCCTGGATGGTTCCCACGAATAGGCAAGTTTGGAGAATATTACTTTAAATAATACTGTTTTCACATCCACCATGTTTCACTTGCATTGTATTTGGGATGAACATTTAATCACTCAATCTTTCTTTACTTTTCTTTCATAAATTGTTACATTAATTTTGTGTGTACTACACCGTGATTTAACAAGTCTATACATTATGTTATGCTCACCATGCTTCTAGCTACCACATGTCACCATAGAACACTACTACAACCCCACTGACTTTATTCCCTATGCTCCAGCTTTCATCCTTGTGACTTACTCATTTTGTAACTGGAAGTCTCTATCTCCTACTCCCCTTCACCCATTTTGTACATCCCCCTCAATTGCCTCCCCTCTGGCCACCACCAGTTTATTATCTGTATTTATGGGTCTCTTTCTGCTCTTGTTTGCTTGTTTTGCCTTATAGATCCCACATATAAGTGAAATCATATGGTGTTTGTTTTTCTCTGACTTATTTCACTTGGTATCCATCCATGTTGTCACAAATGGGAAGATCTTATCCTTTCCTAGGGTTTTATAATACTACTTTTAAAACATGTATGGCATCTTTTTTATCCATTCATTCATTGATGGACCCTTAGGTTGCTTCTGTATCTTGGCTATTATAAATGATGCTGTAGTAAATGTAGGGTGCATTTATCTTTCAAATGTGTGTTTTGTTTTCTTTAATGAGTACCCTGTAATGGAATTACTTGGTCTAATTTTTTGAGGAACCTCCATACTGTTTTCCATAGACTTTGCACCAATTCACATTCCTACCATTGGAGCATGAGAGTTTTTTGGTTTGTTTGGTTTTTTTGTTTCCTCCATATCCTTGGCAACATTTACTTCTTGTCTTGTTGATACTAGCCATGCTTACTGGTATTAGGTGATATTTCATGGTGCTTTTTTTTTTTTATAAACATATATTTTTATCCCCCAGGGGTACAGGTCTGTGAATCACCAGGTTTACACACTTCACAGCACTCACCAAAGCACATACCCTCCCCAATGTCCATAATCCCACCCCCTCCCCCCAAACCCCCTCCCCCAGCAACCCTCAGTTTGTTTTGTGAGATTAAGAGTCACTTATGGTTTGTCTCCCTCCCAATCATGGTGCTTTTTTGTATATTTATATTTCCCTGACTGTTAGTGAATGTTAAGCATATTTTTGCTTATCTTTTGGCCATTTTTATGTTGTCTTTGTTAAAAAATTAAAAGGTCTATTCAGGTCCCCTGTCCATTTTTTAAATCAGATATTTTGGGGGTTTTTTTTTGGTGTTGAGTTGTGTAAGGTTTTTGTTAATTCTGGATATTAACCCCTTATTGGATATATCATTTGCAAATACCTTCTTCCATTTGGTAGGTTGCTTTATGTTTTGTCATCGGTTTCCTTCATTGTGCAAAAGCTTTTTATTTTGGTGTAGTCTCAATAGTTTATTTTTGTTTTCATTTCTCTTGCTCGAAGAGATGTATCTAGAAAAATGTTGCTGAGCCAATGGCAAAGAGATTACTGTGTTGTCTTCCAGGAATATTATGGTTTCAGTAGGTCTCATATTTTTTATTGTGATGCAAGTATGACATTCTTTGCTTTATATCAGAGAGTAGACTTCCATTATGGCTATGTATTAGAATCACCTGAGATGTTTTAAACATACTGACTACTGTAATCTAACCTCCTTCCCCAGGATACTAACCTACTACATGGTTGACAATCACTGGTATTGGAACTGGTTAAATGAAAAATTATATGTAAGTTGTTCTTTACTTTTGTTCCGCAGAACAGTACTTACCCAGTAGTGACATAATGTCACTGAAAATTTCTGCAATATCCTTTACCACTCTAGTTTTGGAAACTTTTTCATGCAGTTATTTAGGGCAAGCTGTGGAAGGTATAAGACTCTAATTAAATACACCTGTTTGCATGATATAGGAAATTTTCACTTAAAAAAATATTTTATTTATTTATCTCACAGAGATCATAAGTAGGCAGAGGTGGGGGTGGGGGAGGCAGGCTCCCTGCTGAGCAGAGAGTCTGATGCAGTGCTGGATCCCAGGACCCTGGGATCATGACCTGAGCCGAAAGCAGAGGCTTTAACCCACTGAGCCCCCAATGAAGAGTTTTCCAAACCCTTATTGTTATTTCTTTTCTTTCCTTTTCTTTTTTTAAGATTTTGTTTATTTAACAGAGATCACAAGTAGGCAAAGAGGCAGGCAGAGAGAGAAGAAGGGAAGCAGACTCCCTGCCTAGCAGAGAGCCCAATGGGGGGCTCGATCCCAAGACCCTGGGATCATGACCTGAGTGGAAGGCAGAGGCTTTGACCCACTGAGCCACCCAGGCATCCCCCACCCCTTATTGTTTTTTCTTATCCCAAAGTAATGTCATCAGTATACTTTTTGGATAAATACTCAGTTGCCATTTATTCAAAATAACAAGGAATAGTCTTGTCCTAAAATGATTAACTCTGATTTTATTTTATTTTTTATTTTTTTGGGGGGGGTTTTTTTAATTTTTATTTTTTATTTTTTTATTTTATTTTTAATTTTTTATTTTTTATAAACATATATTTTTATCCCCAGGGGTACAAGTCTGTGAATCACCAGGTTTACACACTTCACAGCACTCACCAAAGCACATACCCTCCCCAATGTCCATAATCCCACCCCCTTCTCCCTAACCCCCTCCCCCCAGCAACCCTCAGTTTGTTTTGTGAGATTAAGAGTCACTTATGGTTTGTCTCCCTCCCAATCCCATCTTGTTTCATTTATTCTTCTCCTACCCACTTAAGCCCCCATGTTGCATCACCACTTCCTCATATCAGGGAGATCATATGATAGTTGTCTTTCTCTGCTTGACTTATTTCGCTAAGCATGATACGCTCTAGTTCCATCCATGTTGTCGCAAATGGCAAGATTTCATTTCTTTTGATGGCTGCATAGTATTCCATTGTGTATATATACCACATCTTCAAAAGATAAATTATAGTATACATTTTCCTCAGTCTATGGTGAATAAAATGGTACCATATTTAAAAGCAGCTATTTAGAACTTAAGTCCTTTTAAGATGGGAACAATTTGCACAGTCTAGAACACCAAGCTAAGTTCTCAGTTCAGAATCATACACTGAAAATCTTGCCAGCAAATTTAGTGATTTGAGTGGGATCAGCACAAGTATACCCATGACAAAAGAGTCAGACACTTGGAGAGCCAAGATGAATATGTGGATTATTCTAGGCACTGATATTGTGTAATCTGCATTAATTCTCAAGAACCATCCAAGGTAGTAATGCTATTTTCCCTGTTCTTGGATGGAAGAACTAACAGTCTACGATAGTTAAAGAATGGATATTTATTAGCACACTGAGGCTACCCAAAATCACACCCAGCCCCCATCATTCTCCCTCACAAATGAGAACACAGCAGGACTAAAGGTTTAGAAGATTAGAATTGGGGATAAGACAGTGAAGATTGTTATAAATGGGACTTTAATCTTGTTTCAGATAATTTCTCATCCTCACAAATATATCATCTTTGTTCCCTCTCAAAACTGTATATATTGACCCTATTATGTTTATGGGTCTAGATAAGTCTTAGAAAGTAATGATCAGAAGATGGTGACAGGGTGTTCAGGTGGGTCGGTAAGCACAGTGCTTAAAGTACATAACCATGGGTCACTGTGAATGTTGACAGGGAGGCTGACAATGGGAGAGATGTGTGCCAACAGTAGGAGCAAAAGATGTGAAATCCTAGGCTACTGATTCACAGAAAGACAGGTCCCATCAGGCAGAATAGCACAGCAGATGCACAGATGTCCAGCCTGGGAGAAGGAGGTGTCAAGCAGAACAGAGCCCCACCCCTGTTTGGATCCAGAGAGGACATACAATGAAGCAGAAAGGACTTATGGAGAGGGAGAATTACAGAGGTCATGTAGGACTTGATCAAACAGTAGCCCAGAGCTGGATAAACAGAGATTGTGGCACTAATGACTGTTGGAATTTGGAGTTGATGGTTTTCTTTCTATCTCATGTTGAATTGGTTCTAGGAGGTGAGAGTAGAGCTAAGAATGAAGAAGATGACCACGTGGCCCCAGGCTGTTGGGAAAAGTCCGCTTTCCATGTTTTAGAATTAGGCTTCTCCGGCCTTTTCTGCAAACATTGGCTCATGAGATGACCTCTCTGTATCCAACGTCAGTGGCTCTCTTCTGGTCCTAGCATCTACCTTACGTAAAACAAAATCTGGATTTGGTACCCTTAATAGGATACTGTCCATCACAGTGTGAAAGTCTTGATATAACTTACCTGTCAGCTGTATAAGGATTCCCTGGTTATCATCAAAACTGTCTATTCAGGGAAGACTTTCTTCAGGTCAAATTTAAATTATAACAGGTAAATGTTAAGAATGAAACCTTGATTTCTCTGATTCCAGATGACACAATAAACATACCTAAATGGTCTCCTTTTATTAAGACCCAATAAATATAATAAAAAATTTAAGGGAATAAATCCAAGCCAATAAAGACATTATGATAGAAGAATGTTCTTTCATTCAAACAGATTTCTGGAAGACAGAATTCAGATGGTTGTGTTTAAACAAATGAAGCAGAGAGAAGGGAGTCATAGCCTAGAATACCCAAAGGGACATGCTCAGAGAAAGCAAACAGATGATCTCTTCTTGCAGCATCAAGAAAAGCTCCAGATTTGGGTTCAGATGGTAATAGAAGAAGGGGCTAAAAATAGGTGATTAATTGAAAGTCTATTTATGGAGCATATAGCATATGCCTTGGAGATACAGTCCCTCTCTTATCTCCTTCTTCCATACTAGCTTATCAGCATCTTGATGTGTTCCTCCATGGTAAAAAGACTCTTTCTAAGGAGACTAACTGATAAAGCATCTGGGGCTACAAGGGTGGATGTTTGTTTCTAAAGTGATGCCTCCTTCTTCTGACATTTTGAAAATCCCAACTTAGTGAAAACCATTCACTTGTTTGTAGGTAAACCAAAACCTCCAAGTCCTTGGAACCCTCAGTAAAGTTTTCTACCATCTCATTTTTAACCTTAAAAGGAAAAGAGTGGATCACCAAACACTTGAAGAAAATAAACAACATGAAAAAGAAAGCAAAATGAAAAAAACATATGTGATCCGAGAGGAAAATGTGAAAATTCAAAAATCTTCAGTGTTCTCAGAATAATTCAATAGGACCTTGTGCCCACAAACCATGAACAAGATGTTAAGGGAAAGGAGGATTAAGAAAAAAGAAAAAAGGATATGGAAACTAAAAATTATATTTATTTAGTACAAGATATAGTAAAGGCTAAGATAATTTAGAATATATTATTTACAATGTACTTTAGGATAAATAACACAAATTTTGAAACATGGAAAATATGTTAAATTGTTTTGGGAATAAATGAATTAGTCTAATAGTAGCAGAGAAACATAGCACACTTCAGGCACATTAAATGATAGAATAAAGTAGAACAATGTCTTCAAGTTTTCAAGGATTAAAATTCTATACACAGCTAAATTATGAATCAAGTATAAAGGTAAGGTTGAATTAAAACATCATCAGGTCTACAATGACTAAAAATGGATGCCCATAAAACATTTCTAGGAACAGACTTAAGGTATATTCTAGCAACATCAAAAGAGGAAAGCATGACTTGGTGAAGTTGTGGAACATGAAAAGGAATTCTAGCATATTAGAGACAAATACGTCTAGAAAGTATTTCATCCAGATTAAAACAAAAAATCATCTATGGTCTCTAGTGAAACAAAAAGGTCTTTCAATATGAAGAAAAAATAGAATCTGCTTATACAAAGGGCTAGTAAGACTTAGAAAATATTGTAAATGTGATCGTTCTTCTGTGAACAAATAAGACAATTAGAGACTCTAGGGGTGGATCTGGTGGGAGTGGGCAGAGGAGAAATCTGTCTAGTGAAATTTTGGTTTCTATGGGTGCTTCTAACTTTGGC
Organism: Mustela nigripes; assembly: GCF_022355385.1. NCBI lineage: Eukaryota > Metazoa > Chordata > Mammalia > Carnivora > Mustelidae > Mustela > Mustela nigripes. Next base: position 141,559,377 of record NC_081568.1, read on the forward strand.
TATACATTAAATCATCGGGAGGGGTGGGCAATCAAAATCTCAGGGGTCAGTCCACACCCCAATTACATCAGAATCTGGTGGTTGGGATCCAGGCAATTTTTTCCTTCTTTTTCAAGTTTTTATCTAAATTCCAGTTAGTAACGTACAATGTAATATTAGATTTGGGTGTAGGAGTGAGTGATTAACTACTCACTTATATACCCATTGCTCATCATGAGTGCCTCCTTAATCCCCATCACCCATTTAACCCATCACCCTCTTAATCTCCCCCCCCCCCAGCAACCCTCAGTTAGTTCTCTAAAGTTAAGAGTCTGTTTTATGGCTTACCTCTTTCTCTTTTTCCCCTTATGTTCATGTTTTGTTTCTTATATTCCACATATGAGTGAAATCATATGATATTTCTCTCTCTGATTTATTTCACTTAGCATAATACCTCTAGGTGACTTACTTCACTTAGCATAATACCTCTTTGCAAATGGCAAGATTCCACTCTTTTTGATGGCTGAGTAATATTCCTCTGTGTGTGTGTGTGTGTGTGTGTGTGTGTGTGTGTGTGTGTGTGTGTACTGCCTGTTCTTTATCCATTCATCAGTAGATGGATGTTTTGGCTCTTTCCACAGTTGGATATTGTTGATAATGCTGCTATAAATATTAGGGTGCACATGTATCCTTTTGAGTCACTATTTTTATATCCTTGGTTGTGTAATTGCTGGATTGCAGGATAGTTCTATTTTTAACTTTTTGAGGAACCTCCATACTGTTTTCCAGAGTGGCTGTACCAGTTTGCATTTCCACCAAAAGGGCAAGAGGGTTCCCCTTTCTCCACATCCTAGCCAACATCTGTTGTTTCCTGTGCTGTTAATTTTAGCCATTCTGGCAGGTATGAGCACACTTTATTTCACTTTTCATTTGTATTTCCCTGATGATGAGTGATGTTGAGCATCTTTTCTGTCTATTGGCCATCTGTAAATCTGCTTGGAAAAATGTCTATTCATGGCTTCTCACAAATTTTCAATTAGAATATTCATTTTTTGGGTATTGAGTTTTATAAGTTCTTTATATACTTGGGTATTATCCCTTTATGAGGTGTTATTTGGAAATATCCTCTCCCATTCAGTAGTTTGCCTTTTAGTTCTTGTTGTTGATTGTTTTCTTCACTGTGCAGAAGCATTTTGTTTTGATAAAATCCCAATAGTTATTTTTGCTTTTGTTTCCCTTGCTTCAGGAGACATAGTAAGGATTTGTTTCAGCCAATGTTGAGGAGATTACTACTTGTATCTTCTAGGACTTTAATGATTTCCTATTTCATATTTAGGTCTCTCCATTTTGAATCTATTTTTGTGTTTGGTGCAAGAAAGTGGTCCTATTTCTTTCTTTTCTTTTTCTTTCTTTCTTTTTTTTTTTTTTTGAATGTTGGTATCTATTTTTCTAAACAACATTTGAAGAAACTGTCTTCTTCCTATTGCATATTCTTTCTGGCTTTGTCAAAGATTAATTGACCATATAATTATGGGTTCATTTTTGGCTTTTCTATTCTGTTCTGTTGATCTCTGTGTCTTTTTTTTTTCTAGTACCAAACTGTTTTGATCATTACAAATGGATAGGTGCATCTCAATGTTTATGGCAATATTATCACAGTGGCCAAATTATGGAAGTAGTTCAAATGTCCTTTGATTTGATGAATGGATAAAGAACAGGTGTTGTATATACATAGAAAAGAATATTACTCAACTATAGAAAAGAATGAATTTTTACCATTTGCAATGATGTAGATCATGCTAGAGAGCATTGTGCTAAGCAAAATAAGTCAGAGAAGACAAATACCATATGGTTTCACTCATATGTGGAATTTAAGAAATAAACAAATGGACAGAAGGGGAAAATAGGGAGAAGCAAACCATAGAGACTCTTGACTATAGAGAACAAACTGATGTTCACTGGAGGAGAGGTAGATGGGGGAATGGGTTAATAGGTGATGGACATCAAGAAGGACATTGTTGTGATGAGCACCGGGTCTTGTGTGGAAGTGTTGAATCACTATGTTGTACACTTGAAACTAACATAACATTGTATGTTGACTACCTGGAATTTAAATAAAAACTTATAAAAAATAAAGAAGTAGGGGGACTTCTAGATGGAAGCATCAGCCCTCAGCCCCGGACCTCCCAGAGCCCAGGAGAACAGAATTCAACAAAAGGCGATGATTAAAGTCATCTCCAGACAGCACCCCAGAAGAGAAGCTTAATTCCCTCTAGCACTGTGATAAAACATGCTTTTGTGGTCAGTAGTCTTAGTACTAGTACTGTCATACTAGGAAATTTTATACAAATTGGATATGAATGACTGCCTTTATTTTGGAGAAGGAGAAGCACTATATGCTTTGCACGATTGTTCTTCTGAGAAGCTGAGAGTATTTTCAAATGGTTTACCCATCATTGCATCCCTTGGTGGAGTGGGGCAAATATAGTTAAATAGAATTTATCTCTATCGCTTCTATTGCTTTTAAAATGAGATGACTTTTGACCCCTTTCCAAAATATTCATGTATTATATTACCTTTGCTTTTCCATGATCATTTTCTTCCTCTTAAACTAAGTATATTTTCCACCACACCATTTAGGGATTAGTCTGTGTTTGGGGAAATAAAATAACTACAACTTGGAAATAAGACAAAAAGAACAGTTCTATTTTTTTAAAATGTTATACTAGAGCATTTTCCAACAAGATTGCCTGAGGGTCGTCTGATTCTCTCATGGAATATAATTTTGATTTACTATTCACAGTTGATTAAGGCTCACATGTCTTATAACTATAAATGAGAGGTTGATTTATAGAAAATGAACAAGGTGTGATTTTTTTTCTGTTTGAGAGAGAAGATATCCCCCAAAGGTTACAGCTTATTGCCCTGTAGGATATTAATGAGTCTGTATCAGACTAAGCAATTTTATTCCAAATTTCTTTTTCCACTGACCTTATAAATCTGAGATTCTCATATCCTCATTTAATCACCTGTGTCATTCTCTGTTAATGAATTAAGTAAAATTTTGACATGTGTTAACTACTTACCTGAATATTATTTTTTAATAATTTGAGAATCACACATTTTCGTGTATATTGGATGAATCCATGTTCAGAACTTTTATCTTCATTTTTCCATCTCTCATTTTAAATGGTGGCTTAAGTGAAGCCGAAATGAACATAGTAAGGTCCACAACTATAGCAGCAACAAGACTTACGCTTCCTGCTACCTTATCCAGACCTTTGAAAATTATAGGATATTAATAAATATTTTCACAAAAGAATTTAAGAAGTCTTAGATCAGTTAAATCATCTCAACTACTCCTTTGCAGGAGACCTATACTCTGTCTTACCATGGACTTGTGAATATTTATAGCTTGGTTCAGCAAACACTGATTTATAATGGGGAAAAAGAAGAGGAATAAAGCATAGTCCATGCCCTTGCAGACATTATTATAGTTTAATTCATTCATTGATTTATTTCATATGCATTTATGGAGGCCCTCCTAAGTATCCATCCTTGCTTGATAAAAGCAGTAAACATTTTTTTTCTGCTTTTCACTGAGCATAGTTTTCAGAAAAGTGGGAAGGAGAAACAAAAATAGATGCACAGAACAGCCAGGTGTTGATATGTGCTGTACAGAAAACTCAAGGGAAGCTAGAGCTATTTTATATCTGGTTGTGGTTTGTGTATATGGTGGAGGGGGTTTCTCTGAGGAATTTTACTTGTAAGCCAGGAACAGAATCAACTGAGGGGATAGTGTTACTCTTAATTTATATTGGTCCAAAACAAATGATATTGTAAATATTCATTGTCTATATTACAAAAACATTCTAAGAAAATACTTCAAATTATAAACCTCTGCTAAGAGATGGGTGAGAAATAATCTGGCCAAAATAGAATTTCTATTATAACATCATCAATAAATTGATTCTAAAACTTAAAAACAAAATGAATTTTTGTCTTTATATAAATACAGTTAACTACACAGCAAAGGATAATGGAATTTCTATTTTTCACATAAGAATTTCTTTGATCCCTAAAATCAAAGTAAAAATAATTACCTCTTCTTATCTTCCTGCAGTTCCCCAAAATCATGTCAAAATTTATCTTGCTTGTATTAAAAATAATAGTACCTAATCTTGGCTGCACACTGGAATTGCCAGAGGACTTTTATTTTTTTTATTTAATTTTTTAAATGTTATGTTAGTCAACATACAGTACATCATTAGTTTTTTTTTTTTTTATTAACATATACTTTATTATTTGCTTCAGGGGTACAGGTCTGTGAATCATCATTCTTACACAATTCACAGCACTCACCGTAACACATACCCTCCCCAATGTCCATAACTCAGCCACCCTATCCTCCCCCACCCCACCCCCAGCAATCCTCAGTTTTTAACCTGAGATTAAGAGTACATCATTAGTTTTTGATATAGTGTTCCATGATTCATTGTTTGTGTAAAACATGCATGCTCCATATAGTATGTGTATCCCCCTTTCCCCTCCCCCCCCCCCCCCCCCTTCTAAAACCCTCAGTTTTTTCCCCTGAGTCCATAGTCTCTCATGGTTCATCCCCCCCTCCGATTTACCCCCTTCATTTTTTTCTTGCTTCTCCTAATGTCCTCCATGCTATTCCTTATGTTCCACAAATAAGGGAAACCTTTCGCTAATTGACTTTCTCTGCTTGACTTGTTTCACTTAGCATAATCTCCTCCAGTTCCACCCATGTAGATGCAAAAGTTGGGTATTCATCCTTTCTGATGGCTGAGTAATATTCCATTGTATATATGGACCACATTTTCTTTATCCATTTGTCTGTTGACGGGCATTGTTGCTCTTTCTACAGTTTGGCTTTTATGAACATTGCTGCTATGAATATTGTGGTGCATGTGGCTTTTCTTTTCACTACATCTGTATCTTTGGGGTAAATACCCAGTAGTGCAGTTGCTGGGTCATAAGGTAAGCTCTATTTTTAACCTTTTGTGGAACTTCCACACTGTTTTCCAAAGTGACTGTACCAACTTCCATTTCCACCAGTAGAGTAAGAGGGTTCCCTTTCTCCACATCCTCACCAGCATTTGTTGTTTCTTGCCTTGTCAGTTTTTGCCATTCTTACTGGTGTAAGGTGGGTATGTCAGTGTTGTTTTGATTTGAATTTCCCTGATGGCTAATGATGATGAACTTTTTTTCATGTGTCTGTTTGCCATTTGTATGTTTTCTTTGGAGAAGTGTGTGTTCATGTCTTCTGCCCATTTTTTGACTTGATTTTTTTTTTGGGGGGGGTGTTGAGTTTGAGAAGTTCTTTATAGATCTTGGATGTCAGCCCTTTATCTCTAGTGTCATTTACAAATATCTTTTCCCATTCTATGGGTTACCTCTTTGTTTTGTTGACTGTTTCCTTTGCTGTGTAGAAGATTTTTATCTTAATGAAGTCCCAAAAGTTCATTTTTTACTTTTTTTTGTCTTGCCTTTGGAGACATGTCTTGAAAGAATTTGCTGTGGCCAATGTTGAGAGATTACTGCCTGTGATCTCCCCTAGGATTTTGATGGATTCCTGTCTCACATTGAGGTTTTTCATCCATTTAGAGTTTATCTTTGTGTATGGTATATGAGAATGGTCCAGTTTCTTTCATATGCATGTAGCTGTCTAATTTTCCCAGCACCAGTTATTAAAGAGACTGTCTTTTTTCTGTTGGATATTTTATTCCATTGGATATGCTTTGTTGAAGATTAGTTGGTCATAGAGTTGAAGGTCCATATCTGGATACTCTGTTCTGTTCCATTGATCTTTGTGTCTGTTTTTGTGCTAGTACCATGCTGTCTTGATGATCATAGCTTTGTAATATAGCTTGAAATGAAGCAGTGTGATACTCTCAGCTTCATTTTTCTTTTTCAGCATTTCCTTGGAGGTTCAGGGTCTTTTCTGGTTCCATACAAATTTTAGGATTGTTTATTCCAACCATTTTGAAAAATGTCATTGGTATTTTGATTGGGATGGCATTGAAAGTATAGATTCCTCTGGGCAGCATAGACATTTTAACAATGTTTATTCTTCTAATCCATGAGCAGAACATGGACTGTTTTTCCATCTTTTTGGCTTCTGTTCCTAACCCAGGGTTAGCTTTGTAAAAAATGTGTATTTAGTAGGGAATATGTGGGCTTTGTAGTTCAAATTCTGACCCTCTTCATAGAGTAGAACCTTATACACTGTGCTTGGCAAGTTCTCCAAGTGTTCCTTCATGCTGAAGTTTGAGAACCATTGGAGTACACTATTTGTGTGAGCCTGAATTCCTCATTAATAAAAAGATGTTAATAATATTGCCTTTCCTCATCCAGGAGTCCTAAGGATTAAATGAAAAATGCACATACATAACCCAATGCGATACTTGGCACAGAGGAACTATTTAACAAATCTTAGCTCTTCATACTAGCTGTTACACTCTGATCCTTGAGCTACTTCTTATTGATTTCTTAGAACATCATACTGGCTTTGTCCCTCTTCCCTCTGTTTCCTTCATCTTTGATTCTTTGAAATAGAAGAGGAGGTTTTAGGGAAAATTCCATCAGTCAGTTTGGGGTTCCAGGAATAGAGAGCGAACTAGTTGTATGTTGCTAAATTTCTGTAATTTTCCCTAATTTTAGTTTCTTCGCTATGAAATTGAGATAATTTCTTGATGTGCTGATTGAGAACAAAATACAACTAAATATGTAAAGCCTCCATAGGAGAGCATATATTAGGTGTCCAACATGAATAGCTACTATTCCTCCTTTTTTATTTATTCTGTTTGCTTCTTTCTCTCTTACTGTTACCATTTATGTTCTGTTCTACAGGATTCCAAGGCATAATACTGGGGTGGCACCCAAAAATTTCAAAAATAGCTATTTCCCTTCTTCTCAGTACATCTGATTTAGATGCTTCCTAACTAGCACTGTCTTTTATTAGGTTCCTCAAGTAACAGACAGAGCCTAGAATTTGTGTGCAGGAAATGTATGGGAGAGAGCCCTCGTGCGAGGGAGAGAAGGAACAAAGAATTGCAGACAGAGACATTAAATTGCCAAGGAAATGCAGCAGAAGCCTAAGCCAATCCCAAGGGTACTCTCAAAGTTGCTATGGTTCTTCCTAAACTGAGGCCACATGTCCTGACCTTTGTATCCTCACAGCCACTAATCAAGAAGTCCCTTCATTCTGTGATCCGTCAGTCACTAGTCCATTAGCACTTTGCAATGGTGGGAGAATAAGTGGTCCTACAGAAGCCCTAGGTGGCTTGTACCACCATTACTTACTTGCTCCATATATAGTAAGTCCAACTTCTCTGGGAAAGCTCCTCCAGGATTCTCTTTGTTTGTTTCATCTGGAGAATCTCAACCTTGATGCTGCAGCCATCTCTGATCTGTAACTCACGCTTAGCATCTCCCTTCCCTACTATTCTTTCTAAATTCTGGCCCCCATCAGCACACCTCTGCCTGACTAGGTGGCTTAAACAGTGAAACAGATTCTGATCTTCCAAGCACTTAAGACTCTGCTGTTTTACTTGTGCATTTATTATTAAAGTCAAACAGTGGAATTCCTTAAGATGTCCTTATGGACCATCTGCTCCACTTGGTAATAGTAACTCTAGGTCCTACTGATGATCAGAGATAACTGCCCTACTGAAGTGATCAATCTTTTCCTTCCTTACCTTCTGGTCTCTTGGCAAAAGGGGCCAGGTGGCATTCATAACTTAACATTTAGTGGTCTGCATATTGTCTCCCCTGTTTGAAGTAATCATCCAGGGAACAAAGACCTCTAAATCCATACAACCTAAGGTGAAAAGATGGGGAACAAAGAATCCTTGCTGGTAACTTGGAGCAATGGTGAATGGGTCACTGCTGTTTGGAACTCTTGCTTCTTGAGCTAATAGTTATTCTCCCTGTTGGAGACACAGAACCTAATTTTGATCTTTGATTTGAGGAATAGACTGTCTCATGCAGGTGGTTGCCTTATTTTTGAAGTGCCTTTTCTCTATGCTGGTACTTCAGAGATGACTTCAAATTGGTGTTCCATTGCTTTTCATTCTGGCACCTTTATGTGGTATAGTATTTGATGAGATGAGTAGATCTCATTGTCATGGTAGTACTCCTGTAATGATTTGCTGTAATATAGATCCCTTCATTTAAGAAAGGATAATGTTAGACATACCAGGGGGGTGGATCAACAACTTTATAAGACCTTGAGTAGCATTACTGGCTCAGGTAAACCATATCCATTATATATATATATATATCTCAATGCTGCCAAGATGAATAGACTCCCCTCTTGGGAAAGAGGGGGTCCAATATAGTCAACTTGCCACCAAGTGCCTAGTTGTTATCTTCAAGAATGCTGTTATATCTATTCATCATTATACGTATATATACGTATAATATAATATAATATATACAATAATATACAATATAATTATATTATATATTATATATAATATATAATATAATATTATGTATAATATATATATAATGCCTATTATACATAATATTATATTATATATTATATATTATGAAAGAAACTATTATATAAATATATAATAATATAATATTATAATATTATACATATATACACGTATAATATAATATAATAAGACTGAGTTGAGCTGCATTTTGGTATTGGTCATTTTGAGGGCTTACACATAAGTACTGTGGTAACCTATCTATCCATGATATGTAAATAATATAATATATAAATATTATATAAATATAAAATATTATATATAAATAATATATTTAATATATATTATATGATATATATAATATATTAATATAATAAGACTGAGTTGAGCTGCATTTTGGTATTAGTCATTTTGGGGGCTTACACATAAATACTGTAGTAATCTGTCTATCCATGATACAAGTTTGACCTTTTTCCTCTATTATCCTTCCCTGCCATGCTTGTGGGTCCATCTGACCTTATACTCAGACCATCTAAAAGAACTCTGCTTCTTTCTCCACATCCTCGCCAACATCTGTCACTTCCCAAGTGATTAATTTTAACCATTCTTACTGTTGAGAGGTGGTGTCACATTGTGGTTTTGATTTGTATTTCCTTGATACCAAGTGATGTTGAGCATTTTTTCATGTCTGTTGGCTATGTATATGTCTTCCTTGGGGAAATGTCTGTTCATGTCTTCTGCTCATTTCTTGATTTGATCATTTGTTCTTTGGGTATTGAATTTGATAAGTTCTTTATAGATTTGGGACACTAGCCCTTTATCTGAGAAGACATTTGCAAATACTTTCACCCATTCCATGCCTCTTAGTTTAGTTAACTGTTTCCTTTGCTGTGAAAAGCTTTTTATCTTGATGACATCCCAGTAGTTCATTTTGCTTCTGTTTCCCTTGCCTATAGACGTGGGTCTAGCTAGAAGTTGCTGTGGCCAAAATCAAAGAGGTTGCTACCTGTGTTCTGCTCTAGGATTTTAATGGATTCCTACTTCACACATAGGTCTTTCATCCATTTAAGTTTATTTTGTGTATGATGTGAGAAAGTGGTCCAGTTTCAATCTACTGCATGTAGCTGTCTAGTTTTCGTAACACCATTTGTTGAAGAAACTGTCTTTTTTTCCATTGGATAAATGGAAAAGATTAGTTGACCCATAGAGTTGAGGGTTCATTTCTGGGGTCTCTGTTCTGTTCCACTGATCTATGTGTCTGTTTTTATGTCAGTACCATACTGGCTTGATGATTACAGCTTTGCAATATAGCTTGACATCTGAAATTGTAATGCCCCCAGCTTTAGAATTGTTTGTTCCAGCTCTGTGAAAAATGATGATCATTTTGAAGGAGTTGTATTGAATGTATAGACTGCTCTATGCAGCATAACATTTTAACAATATTTGTTCTTTCAATCCATGAGCATGGAATGTTTTTCCATTTCTTTGTGTCTTCCTCAGTTTCTTTCATGAGTGCTCTATAGTTTTCAGAGTAAAGATCCTTTGCCTTTTTGGTTAGGTTTATTCCTAGGTATCTAGTGTTTTTTGGTGTGATTGTAAATGGAATCGATTCCTTGATTTCTCTTTCTTCTGCCTGGTGGTTCATGTATAGAAATGCAACTGTCTTCTGTGCATTGATTTTATATCACGTCACTTTGCTGAATTCCTGTGTCAGTTTTAGCAATTTTAGCAATTTTTAGCAAAAGTTTTAGCATGATACATAGAGTATCTTGTCATCTGCAAAGAGTAGGAGTTTGACTTCTTTGCTAATTTGGATACCTTCTATTTCTTTTGAAATAGATTTGTCTGATTGCTGAGGCTAGGCTTTACAGTACTTTGTTGAACAAAAGTGGTGAGAGTGGACATCCCTGTCATGTTTTTGACCTTAGGGAAGAAGCTCCCAGTTTTTGTCCATTGAGGATGATACTTACAGTGGGTTTTTCATATATGCCTTTTAAGCAACCGATGAATCACTGAATTCTACCTTTGAAAATAATAGTATAGTATATGTTAAGTAAGTTGAATTTAAATTTAAAAATTTTTTAAAAAATCTGTTCCTGATAAACTGTCCTCCCCCCTCCCAAATGTCACAGAATTTATCTACTGCCTAGTAGACCATTGTGATGTTCTGCAAGATAGGTAGTTCAAATCCTTTTTAGCCTATTGTTACTTAGGGTGGGAGAATTGACATAGCCCTTGGGTCACATTACAGTAGTTTCCTACTGTCTCTGACTTTACATTTACACTTGAATTAATAATTAATCACTCACAGCCTCCCCTTATATTCAGTACAGTCATAGTATTCACCAACAGCTATCCAGTTCCAATATACTTCTAATTACTACCTCTGAATCTCTTCAGTGCCTGAGGTAGTGCATCTACCAGCAATTTTCTTTTCCCTCACAAAGCATCCCAGTTTGACTTCAGTGAAAGTTTAGCAGTGTCATTATTGCAGCCTGCCAAGAGCTGTTAGTATTCCCCTATTCCTAACCATTGTGTCCTCATCGTGTATAGTCTGGAAGGGATCAGAGTTCCAAAATCTCATTTTATGCAATTTAAATTTACTTTAAATTTTTTTTGGAATAAAAGGTTTAAGAACAAGAAAAAGAAACTTGAGAGCAAGCTGCCAACAGAATGTCTCATTAGCCCCAAATATTTTGTACATTTTTTTAAAGAAAAGGGCATTCTCCTATATGACCTCAGTATAACCATCCAAATCAGGAAATTAGTATTGAAACATTGCTACAATTTAATCCAAGACTCCGTCTAAACTTTACCAGCTGTCCCAATAATGGCCTTTAGAAGTGGTATCAGTGCAATAAAATTCAGTTCAATAAGATTTCACTGTCATATTTCATTAGTTTTCTCAAATCTGGAATAGTTCTTTACTCTTTTCTCTACCTTCATAATATTGATGCTTTTGAAGATTACAGGTGATTTATTTTATAGGCTGTTTCTCAACTTGAGCTTATCTCATACTTCTTTATTGTTAGATTTAAGTTTTACAATGTGCATCTTTGGCAGGAATTTCAAAGAAGTGATGCTGTTACTCATCCTATCAATATCAAGTAGCATATGTTTTTGATTTGTCCTATTGCTATATGACCAGTATGATACTAGAGAAGCTTCTCCCCTATAAAGTCACTCTTTCTCTGTTTGGTGATAATATTTTGTTGGGAGACTCTTTGAATCTAAACAGCCCACTTTTATTGTGATCTTTAATTTTTAATTCATTTATTTGTATCAGTGTATACTCAGAAGTTCCTATTTTATACACTTTTCTTTACCATCGCTCTTCATGTTGATGCTCAGATTGTTTCAGATGTGGCCAGTGGAATTTTTCCAGCTGATATCTGTGTTTTTTGTTTTTTTTTTTTTTAATCTTTCCCATCATCTTGAGTATTTGCTTATTTTGTCTCAGAAAGATGTTCTAGGCTCATCTTGTATTATCTTTTCCCCAGCCCTGGAATCAGTCATTTCTCTAACTAGTTCTCATTCCTCTGAGTTGCGAATGAAATTTGGAAGCCAAAATGTAGGTATTAAGTATGCACATTGCTTTTGAGATGTAACTGCTATCAGGCCTTCTCATTGAACAGAGCTAGAGAACATATGCATGTAAATATATACATATTTACTGAGAAATTTTTATTGAGAAATCCTCCTGGGAGTATTTTATTGAGAAATCCTCCTGGGAGTAACACCTGTGAAGGAGTGAGAAAAGCATCCAAGCTCAAAGGAAGCTCTATGGCTATTATTATTCCTTCAGCTATCTCATATCAGGGTATGCATATAAGGTCTTTGTCCTGACATCAACCAGTCATTGGATGTGCCTGTACTCAGGGAGTTGGTAGCTATGGGAGGATTGACTCTTCATGAAGGGAGAATCTGGGCCACAAATGACAGTAACCACTTGGTTTGGCTTCTCAGGCTAGATAACAATTGAACTAAATGAGTTCACTTTCTAAAAATACAGATTCTTAGACAACATCCCCAGAGAGTATATTTCAGTGACACTTGGACAGGGCCTACAGAATCTGTTTCTTTTAAAAAGTCCCCAAATGATTCAGTGTTTATCCTGTTCAGCCAAAGTTGGCCTTTAGGTAAGCATAATGATATTACTCTCAGAGAGAAGGCAGAAGGCACTTGAAATTTATAACTTTCAATTTCAACTTTCGACTCTTCTCCTTGGTGGCACTTTGTATATCATCTCTCCTGATGGTTGCTCAAAGTGCAAAGGGTTTTCTTTTTGTTGTCTGTGGTCATGAAAAATGACACTACTTCCAGCGTGACCACACTTGTCATTACCATCACACAAAAGAAGCTTAATTTTATGTTGTAATATTTTTGTGTATCCTTTAATGTGTTCCATAAAATATTCTTCAGTTGTTAAAATAGAAGCTATGGATTGTTTGTTGCATGATCTTTACTTTTACATACATTGAAAATAATGTATTTGGCCCTTTCAGTTTTATGTTTTCAGATCAGCAGAAAGTGGGTGTTTGATGGCCTGTACTGCCCTGGAAAGATGGTTATAAATGTCAGTCAGATGGACATAATCTTACAGAGACCAGACACAATCCCACAGCATTATGCCAAGACATCTCCAAGTTTCTTAAATGGGGAAGCAGCAGGAGGAAGTCGTTGCCTTTTGACTTTTCAGAAGCTCTTTGCAGGGAGAGTGGGTGTGCATGACAGCTCTGTGTGTAGATACCTACTCTCAGGAAATTCACTTAGTAGGATGAATAAGGCAAGAGATGCAGGACTCTGCTGGTGGATTCAGTTCTGCTGCAGTGTGGATGTCTGAAGATGTGGAAAATCCAGGGAAACTGGAGGTCTTAGAGCAAATGGTTTTAAACAGCATGATCAAGTATAGATCCTTCCAGACTATTACTCAATCCAAGAACGCCTCATGCTATCTCTACACTGAAGATAAGTCCATAGCACATCATCTTAATAGTGTCAGAGATGCATTTTGAATTTTATGACCCTTCAAAACACTTGAAAACATTCTGGAAGTCCCCCATGAGGATAGCCCTGCCTCTTTAATATCTCCTTCATTTTGTAACATATTATAGTTTTGACAGAGAAATTTGAGAGTCCTACAGACATATCATGAGGGAAACCTCATCATATAGTATGCAGCCATATATGTCAGTCTTTTGTTAAGGCTTTCAAAGAAGGATTTTCAAACCAAATGAGAAACTCTCTTTTTCTTTTTTTAAATAATTACCTATATATGGCACGGAGAGTGTACACTTTCTAGAAATAAGAAATGACTGGTATGTCTCCATTTTATAGAGCGATGTCTCTTCTAGTATCTGCTTTTCAGGGCTTCATCTGTTATTCTCCAGTATAAAATTATGGAAATCCAAATTCTTAAAGTATGCCATTCATTTATTATGTTGACCATATAAGTGACAATTGGCATTTTATACACAGTAAGGTTTTTTATTTATATTCATTCAGCCAGCCATTGTTTATTTGGTACTTATTATACCTGAGACACTGTGTGATGCTGGGACACGTAAAGGTGTTTAGGGTCAAGGCTAACTGCTGATTTACTTTCTGGATCTCTTTTGGGAAGTGCTTATCTAGCTGTGGTTTCAGTGCCTTCACTATTGGGGAACTCTGCCTAATTAAGTACCATACTGGACAGTTCTATTGATGTCTTCATCAAACTTCACATGTCTTGATTCTCTTTCTTGGCACCACACAGTGACACTGTAATTTCTTTTTCTGATACTACTATTTATAATATTTGAAAACAGCTATCATGATTTAGCAGTTTGCATATCTAGAATGATTCATGTACTGTTTCAAGTGGTAAAATCATGTACTGTGGTGGTCATGTTGGGCGTTTGAAGATCTGGCACTAGTAGAATATGGGAAATAGGTATTAATATGGGATGGATCCTGTGGAGTAATAACCCTACTCAACTAGCTGTGGTCTAGGATGCGAGCTTGAGGTGCTAGCCATTTTTAATGGGAAATACTTGGCAGTCTGCTTCAACTTTGACTATGTACCATCAGAGGAAAACAATGAAATGAATGAATTGACAAAGTATTGAATATTTTTTAAAATATTATGTTTCTTGGTTTATAAGTTTTGTGTGTATGTTTACACATTTGTTCCACCATATGTTATTACAAGTCTATGAAATGTAAAATCTGGTATTTGGCTTTGAATCCAAAGCACACTGGAAGGTGGGAATGTGGAATTGAGCCTGAGTATCTGCCATTCTATTGCATACTGTGAAGCACATTAGGGAAGAATCTTTGCCAAGATATGAAAGAAAAGAAAACCCAGAGAAGCCTGTGGAGCACCTATCTTGTCTTCACTTTCCCTAGGGCTACTCTTTCCCTTCCCAGAGTGGTACCTTCTGGTATTCACCGACCAGGCCTAATTTGACCTTTACCCAGACAATATTATGACTTTGTTGATTGTCTTTTTTTTAATAAGATTTTATTTATTTATTTGACAGAGAGAGATCACAAGTAGGTGGAGAGGCAAGCAGAGGAAGAGGGGGAAGCAGGCTCCCCGCTGAGCAGAGAGCCCTATGAGGGTCTCGATCCCAAGACCCTGAGAGCATGGCCTGAGCCGAAGGCAGAAGATCAACCCACTGAGCCATCCAGGCGCCCCTGTTTGACTGTTTTAAACGGTGGAGATCAATAGTTAGGAACCAGATGGGTGAAGTGCCATTCTTCTTATTGTTGCTATCATTTGATGTATGAGTGATAGATTTTGTCATAATCATATCATCCTTCTAATGGTGTGTTATGAAGATTGAATACAATGATGTACCCACATTACCAACAGAGAGCTTCTCCATTTGATAGTTCAACAATTACTGATTATTATTAGATTACTTTTATTATTAAGTCAGTTTGAGATATAAATGAATACAAGTTAAAAGTTCTTTGTGCAGGGGCGCCTGGGTGGCTCAGTGGGTTAAGCCACTGCCTTCGGCTCAGGTCATGATCTCAGGGTCCTGGGATCGAGTCCCGCATCGGGCTCTCTGCTTGGCAAGGAGCCTGCTTCCCTCTCTCTCTCTCTCTGCCTGCCTCTCCATCTACTTGTGAGTTCTCTCTGTCAAATAAATAAATAAAATCTTAAAAAAAAAAAAAAGGTTCTTTGTGCAGTACAAAAAACTTCATGAGATCTACCTATGAATACTTTAAACATTTTCTTAAAAGGCTACCAACATATATATTCTTCTTACCAGCTTTTACACTTCTATTGAATGAATGATTGAATTTAATTGGTCCCTTTCTGTCTGGGTTTTTTGAATAAGAAAGAAGATATAGGTCTTAAGCCATGGATAACCATTTTTCTATCAATAAGTCAATTTGTGCTTGAAGTCCTGTGTTAAAAACTCTGAATTTTACCTCTAACTGTCCTTAAACTTAAAACCTGTATCTTCAATATTTTTTTCAAAAATGAAATAAGGTAACTATTTAAATCATAAATTATGACACAAATATAATAATTTTAAGAGATTTATTTATTTTAGAGAGACTATAAGTGGGGAGAGGGGGCATAGGGAAAGGGAGACAAGCAGACTCACCACTGAGTGTGGAGCCTGACCCAGGGCTTGATTCCATGACCCTGAGATCATGACCTGAGCCAAAATCCTGAGTTGGGTACTTAATTGACTGAGCCACCTAGGTGTCCCTGTTACTGTTTTTTGAAATTGTATGTGTTTTTCCTTAATAGTTAAGGAAAAGAAGAAGCCAGTGGAAATCAGTTAAACAAACAAACAATAAAGGGATCTTGTCTGTTTTTTCTTTAGAATGTGGGAGGAATTTTATGTAAAGATGGAAAAAATGAAAATTGAACCAGAGCAGTTGAAATGTCGTGGTTTTATAGTTTGTTTGAAAAGTCAGGCTTTTGTAATGACATCTGGGTCATGACAAGATGGAACTGAGTGAGACTTAGAACCAAGATTTAATTCAGATTCAGTCAGGTAAATTGGATAAAGAATATTATTGACTAAGGGGAAAGCATCACGTGTATAGATCTATATTCAAGATGTAAGAAATTCTCTTTAAAGAGCTCAGTTTTGAACATCAGATCTGTTATCTCTGTGTAACAAATTACCACAAACTTAGTGGCTCAAAACAATACAGGTTTATGATCTCACAGTTTCTGGGGGTCGGAGGGTTTGGGTGGGGTGAGATGGATCTTGTGTTCAGGTGCTCACCAGGCTGGAGTCGAGATCTCAGCTGGGGCTGGGGTGTCATGTGGAGCTGGGAATCCTCCTGTAGGTTCATCTTGTTGGCCAACTTCATTTTCTTGCCGCTCTAGAACTCAGGATGTTGAATCTTCAAGGCCAGGAGGAGTTGGCACTTCTTTTTCTCTTGCTTTAGGACTCACCTGATAGGTCGGGTCTACCCAGGATAGTCTCCATTTCAGTGAACTCGAAGATAACTTGTTAATAGGCTATCTTATCTGTAATTAGGTTATATTCACAAATCATGCCCACACTCAAGGGAAGGGAGTTAGCCAGGCCGGGTATACAGGGGTTGGGGAATCTTAGAATTCTCCCTATCACAATATCAGAAACATATTTTTAAAGACAAAGACTATCATACAAGTTAGATAAATAAGGGATACATTATTTGGAATTTCATACTTGGCCACTTTCATTCATTTGAAGTCTTGACTCTTTTCACCCAAAGCAGCCAGCTTGAAATGTGATCTCCATCCTCCATTTCAGCTAATGTGCCAGTCTCGGTGTATCTGTTTTCTGTCTGTGAACCATAGACAATATCCAGAGATTTTTCTCTAAGGGCTGGTTTCCCTTCGGAGTAATGAGAAGCCCAGTAGGAAACACAGCATACAATTAGCAGACGCTGACTGATAGACTCATTCTGTGAGTGATTCAGTGCACATCCTGTGTTTCTGTCTTCATACCCTCTGACAGATGATCCATGAACTACAGAGTAAACCTGTCAAGAAATCAGAATACAGTGACTTTCCTTCATGCATGGACTGTTGCCATAGAAATCAATGGAAAATTCATTCTTTCCCCATATTTCCGCGGTCCTTCCTCTGACAATTAACAGTGGGCAGACATGGCTGCAGGGCCTTAGAGAGCTTTCTTGACTAAGTACTCAGCCACAAGTATCCCAGTGAAAGGGGAAATAACAGTGTTTATGTCTCCTTTGGCCACTTGCTTTCTTCTTCCAGAGATTGTTGACGATTTGCATATTTTTAATCCCCTTTTCTGCCTCCTTCTGCACTTGACTGATTTCTTGGCATGGGCAATACCTCATCATGGGATGAAATCAAACTTACTTCTAACTGACCGTCAGCTGCATTGCTGCCAGGTTGCCGCTAATGGACACGTTGCACTGTTATAGAAGATTACTGGACTGAGCAATATTTCCATAGCTCAGCTTCAGCATAACCTGATCTGTTTTCAGGCTGCGTTGCCACCATGCAAAGATGGAGATCAGGCTGAATTCCAGGAGCCATGGTCATAGCACCTGCAGGCTGGCTGTTTTGCCAGAGCACCAAAAGGAATGACGGAACTAAGAAGTGCTATAGTCAGCTCACATAATGAAGATAAAAATGATAATTAGCCTTGTGGTAATTTGAATTACACAACTAAATCTTTGTTTGCTGTAAGATGTTCTAGTAATAGATTGTGAACCATTTCATCTCTTGGCGTTTTGTCATTTTAAGAAATGGGGGGGTAATAGCAATTTTTTCAAATGAAAACAAATGGACATACTTTTACAGGTAGAAATTGCAGTGTGTGTAGAACCTGAGTATTGGGCACAGTCCCAAGTAAAATTCAGTAGAAATGATCAAACTCTAGCTTGTAAGCACCCTGAGCACGTCTTGTCTGAACTTTCTTGCAGGAGAATTAGCTCATATATTCACGTGTACATTAAGGTCAGCTGAATTACGAAAGTGGCCATTTGGGCTTTGATCGTTGTTTTATTTATTTGGGAGAAAGAGAAAGAAGAGAGAGAGAGCATGAATAGAGGGACAGGCAGAGGGAATAGCAGACTCGCCACTGAGCAGGGAGCTGATGCATGTTCCATACCAGGAGACTGGGATCATGACCTGAGCTGAATGCAGGTGCATAATGGACTGAGCCACCCAGGTGCCCCCGATGAATGCAGTTTTTGAAACACATTCATATTTGTTTTTTTCTGAGTAGGTACTGTTAAATGATCTATTGAGGACTCGTTGCTTTGGCACACTGTTAAATATGAGTTCTGATTTGTCACTCAGTGATTGATCACCAATTCAGAAAGTTCTGAACAAAAACCCAAATCCTGTCTCTAGAATTTTGGTGTGAGGCTGAAGCTCCAAAGGGATTTTTGGTAAGCCAGAAAATGGACCAAATCTTCATTAGGAAATTGTTGACCCCAGATCTTTAAATGAGTGTGAGACAACCCTTGAGTAAAATGACTGTGAGTTTAATTGCTGAAAGTAGGTCAACATGAGTTGGGGAGGCATGTTAACACCAACATTCTGCATATAATACATATTCTGTGGAGATCAAAAATGCCATGTATTTGCCAATATAGGAGAAGAAGAGCACAGACAAGTTCAAATACTTGGAAAGTAAAAGTTATCTGGAAGTAATTATTCTGAGTATTTCCGTAAGTTGTGAGTTTACGTCATTTTATGACTAGGGGTCCAGGTCTTAGTGTAGACTGACATCCTGTCTTGGCTTTCCTTGTTGCTAATTGTGTATCTTAGGCCAGGTTATCTGATTTTCATTCCTTACTTTGTACAGTACCTGTGCTATCGGAAACGTGTCAGATGCTGAATACAGTGTCTGAAACATTATGATAAAAGTTGACTCTTACCTTCATGATATGTAGGCACCATTTTTCTTCTACTGAGCTCTCAAGGATCCTGTACTGTGTTCCAGTCATGATGCCGGGATACAGCAGTGCATAAGAAAAGACCATGTCCCTACAGACCTTACCTTCTATAGGGAAAGCAGTAAATTCTGTGCTTTCAAGCAAGCCCATGTCTGAATCACCCTAGGGTATGTGCCAGTAGCTTGCTGGGCCTGCCCATGATGTTCTGGAGTTAGGACCTCTGGGGTGGAGCCCAAGGACATGCATTTCTAATGGGCTCCTCTGTGGTGTTGACACTGCTGGACTGGGGACCTACTTGGGGAATCCTAGCCTAATGGATAATTTAAACTATGAGATAATTTCTTTCATAGGGATATAGACAAGGTGGCCCAGCAGCAGAGCAATTGGGTCTAGCACAGGGATTTAATGACCCTTTCTAGAGACAGTGTCAGAGGAGATAGTTGAAGGATAAAGATTAACCAGGTGAACATTTACAAAGGTGGGAAAACACAGAGCACTGGCACAGGTAGAAAGCTTTCTTGAGCTCCTTTAGGAATGTCCCTGCCCATTTAATCCATATATCATTTACTCTTATTTTTAAAATATTAAAAATAGTTGTGATGTTTATACTATTTCTGAGGTAATCTGTTATGAAATATATATTTACTTTGAAAAGTGAGTTTCAAAATAAAGTGTTAAAATTATTGATAATCCTAAATTTTGATATAGTTGATTAAGTTCTGATGCCAGTATCTCTTATTCAGATTCTTAATAGTAGTTGTAAAATTAGGTAGATAAATATTTTTATAAGTGTTATAGTTTTATGTAGCTATGAAACATGAAGTAAAATATCTGATTGCCCATAATATGCTTCTGTGATCATAGTATAAAGTAAGTATTCAAAAAGAGCTGCTCAATTTTATGATTAACAATCTTACTGTTTTGTGAAAACAAATTGCTTCTGGTTTGTAGCATTTTGTTTCTTTTGTGTTATTTTGAGTATTGCCTATATTCAGGCAAAGTAGAAAAAGGAAAAGAAAATAGAATCCACAACAAATTTTTACTAACCAGGAATACCTACTATTAATTTTTGGCGTCCTAAAATTCAGGATTTCTGTATAATAACTCAAGAATAGAAAAATAGAAATATTTTAAAAAATAAGCTCATGTTACATACTGTTTTCCTCAAAGTGATTACATTAATTTCTTCTGTATTTAAAAGAATAAAATATGAGGAGGGAAAATTAAAAATTGCTAACATTTTGGCATGCCTAGGCAACTCACTGGCTCAGGTCATGATCCCACTGTCCCTGCTCGGCAGGGAGCCTGCTTCTCCCTCTCCTGGCTGCCCTTGCTCTCTCTCTCTCTTTCACCACCCCTGTCTCTCTCCCACATAAATGAATAAAATCTTTTAAAAATGGCTAACATTTTGATAAAATACTTAACTTCTTCACTGTAGGAAATAGTAGTTTTTGGAAGAGTCCCATAATGTTAGGAAAAGAAAAAATATAACACATTTTTGAGATTAGAATTAATACTTATTTCAACTCTAGATTGTGTTTATTGAATTTTAGGTATGAAAGGGAACTAACTAGAGTTAAGCTTTCTCCAACTTTTTTATCTTTATCCTCATACTTTGATTTGTGTTACTTGTGTTAGTATTTTTACATAGTTGAGTTGTATAATATTTATATCCTCTTCACATCAAGAAGTAGACTGCTTTCCAACATGTAACCAAACAGTGGAATGACAGTGGCATAAGCAATAAGAAAAGGTTATCATTCAGATGGAATGGAGGGATCCAGAGTTGACTGAAAGTATCATCAGCTTTTCCCACTGTGGGATGTGGGTTTACCCTCTTGGCTCCACCCGTGGTCCCCAAATGGGGGCTACACTTACAAATTGCACATTCAGAGAACATCACTGAGCCAAGAATTGTTTACTCCTTCCTCTGGTTTTGGCTGGTTTTGGGTGTGCAGGGTAGGCAGGTGCAAAGAAAGCTGAGGTCAACTTGTTTTTCTCCTTTTGCTTAGGACATTTTTTTTTCTGTTAGATTGTGTGTGTGTGTGTGTGTGTGTGTGTGTGTTTTAATTTATCTCCCAATTTGAACACCTGCTGAGGATGTATTTTCTTATGTGTTCTCTGTGAATTTTTCCTGGTACATAGTGTGTCACTTCAAGTCTTTATTTTCTGTTTTTTAGAGACAAGAAGTATGTTTGCTGGATATTTGTTTGTATATCAGTGCCTGTATTTTCAGTTATTTTTTTTTTATTTTTTAAATTTGTGTAATACAGAATACCCCTATGCACTATGTATTATTTTTCCATCTATTTTCTAACTTTAATTGAAATCTCTTCTTTAAAGGATAGTCTTGTCATTTTTCCAGAGAAATCAAATGCCTATAATTTCAGTTGAGATGATAGAAATCTATGTCCTTGAATTTTTTTTTTTAATTTTCTAAGGTACTGTCCTTACACTGTAGATCATTCATCTACTTTTTATGTATGTTCTTTTACTTTTTTTAGTATTTTGTTTTGCTTTGTGTTTGTTTAGTACTTCTTTTATGCACAAACATGATGCTTTTTTTTTCCCCCTAAATCTTTGAATTGGGCTAACTACGTCTTGAATGTTAATGTGGGTAGAAGTAGGGGCATAAATTGAAACAGTGGGTAGCTTCCATTTAGGCTCTCTTGTACAGAATATTTTCTTACCAATTCTGTCGTTTTTATTTGACTTGTCACCTCAATTTTTATTGAATGTCTTGAATATTTTTTCTGTATTGTCTGATATCTGAATTGATTGCAATGTGGGTCCCAAAGGGAAAAATAGGCCTTAATGTTATAAGAAGGTGATAAAGAGATACGATCAACTATATAAGGCTTGTTTTAAAGAAATGGCACCATATAGCATGATAGGTGTTTTGAAATAATAACTCAAAAAGTCCAGCATGTCTCCATTTTTATTGGCCATCAATCTTACACAAAGTAGAAAGATTTAGAATAAAAGGAAATAAAATATAAAATTAGATATGAATGTGAAAATTTCCTTAGGATGAGAAAAGATAGTGTGACAAATTAAAATTAAAAAAAAAAAAAAAAAACCTGGGAGGAGTCAAGATGGCGGAGAAGTAGCAGGCTGAGACTACTTCAGCTAGCAGGAGATCAGCTAGATAGCTTATCTGAAGATTGCAAACACCTCAAATCCATCGGAAGATCGAAGAGAAGAACAGCAATTCTAGAAACAGAAAAACAACCACTTTCTGAAAGGTAGGACTGGCGGAGAAGTGAATCCAAAAACAGGAAGATAGACCCTGGGGGAGGGGCCGGCTCCTGGCAAGCAGCGGAGCAATGGAGGACAAAATTAGGACTTTTAAAAGTCTGTTCCGCTGAGGGGCATCACTCCAGAGGATAAACCAGGGTGAAGCCCATGCGGGGTCAGTGTGGCCTCAGGTCCCGCAGGGTCACAGAAGGATCTGGGGTGTCTGAGTATTGCAGAGCTTACAGGTATTAGAATGGGGAAGCTGGCTACAGAGATAGAGCCGAGGAGTGAGCTCACAGCTTGGGGGTACCTTGAACCGGTCGCAGGCTTGGTGAGCTCGGAGCGCGGCCGGAGGTCAGGCAGACGGGAGTTACTGGGCGCTGTTCTCTGAGGGCGCACTGAGGAGTGGGGCCCCGGGCTCTTGGCTCCTTCCGGCTGGAGACCAGGAGGCCGCCATTTGTACTCGCGTCCTCCAGAACTCTACGGAAAGCGCTCAGGGAACAAAAGCTCCAGAAAGCAGACCCAAGCGGATTACTCAGCCCAGCCCCTGGTAAGGGCAGTGCAATTCTGCCTGAGGCAAAGACACTTTAGAATCACTACACCAGGCCCCTCTGCCAGAAGATCAACAAGAAATCCAGCCAAGACTAAGTTCACCTACCAAGGAGTGCAATTTCAATACCAAGGAGAGAACAGAAATCCAGAGGAGGAGAAAGCAAAGCACAGAACTCATGGCTTTCTCCCTATGATTCTTTAGTCTTGCAGTTAATTCAGTTTTTTTTTTCTTTTTCATTTTTTTTCTCTTCTTCTGCTAAGCTTTCTTTAACTTTTACCCTTTTCTTTTTTAACATTTTTTAACTAGTTTATCTAATATATATATACATTTTTTCTTTATTATACTCTTGTTTATTCATTTTCTTTTTTTAATTCTTTTCTTTCTTTCCTATTATTTTCATTTTTTTTTCCTTTCTTTCTTTCTGAACCTCTTTTTATCCCCTTTCTCCCCCCCCAACGATTTGGGATCTCTTCTGATTTGGTTAAAACATATTTTCCTGGGGTTGTTGCCACCTTTTTAGTATTTTACTTGCTCCTTCATATACTCTTATCTGGACAAAATGACAAGGTGGAAAAATTCACCACAAAAAAAAGAACAAGAGGCAGTACCGAAGGCTAGCGACCTAATCAATACAGACATTGGTAATATGTCGGATCTAGAGTTCAGATTGACAATTCTCAAGGTTGTAGCCGGGCTTGAAAAAGGCATGGAAGATATTGAGAAACCGTCTCGGGAGATATAAAAGCCCTTTCTGGAGAAATAAAAGAACTAAAATCTAACCAGTTGAAATCAAAAAGCTATTAATGAGGTACAATCAAAAATGGAGGCTCTCGCTGCTAGGATAAATGAGGCAGAAGAAATAATTAGCAATATAGAAGACTAAATGACCGAGAATAAAGAAGCTGAGCAAAAGAGGGACAAACAACTACTGGACCATGAAAGACATTTAAGCCGAATCTACCCTGAATCTTAATGGGCTAAATGCCCCCAATCAAAAGACACAGGGTATCATAATGGATAAAAAAACAAAACCCATCTATATGTTGCCTACAAGAAACACATTTTAAGCCTGAAGACACCTCCAGATTTAAAATGAGGGGGTCGAAAACAAATTACCATGCTAATGGACATCTGAAGAAAGCAGGAGTGGCAATCCTTATATCAGACCAATTAGATTTTAAGCCAAAGACTATAATAAGAGATGAGGAAGGACACTATATCATACTCAAAGAGTCTGTCCAACAAGAAGATCTAACAATTTTAAATGTCTATGCCCCCAATGTGGGAGCAGCCAGCTATATAAACCAATTAATAACAAAATCAAAGAAACGCATCAACAATAATACAGTAATACTAGGCGACTTTAATACTCCCCTCACTGAAATGGACAGATCATCCAAGCAAAAGATCCACAAGGAAATAAAGGCCTTAAATGACACACTGGACCAGATGGACATGACAGATATATTCAGAACATTTCATCCCAAAGCAACAGAATACACATTCTTTAGTGCACATGGAACATTCTCCAGAATAGATGACATCCTGGGTCCTAAATCAGGACTCAACCAGTATCAAAAGATTGGGATCATTCCCTGCATATTTTCAGACCACAATGCTCTGAAGCTAGAACTCAATCACAAGAGGAAATTTGGAAAGAACCCAAATACATGGAGACTAAACAGCATCCTTCTAAAGAATGAATGGGTTATCCAGAAAATTAAAGAAGAATTGAAAAAAAGCATGGAAACAAATGATAATGAAAACACAACAGTTCAAAATCTGTGGGACACAGCAAAGGCAGTCCTGAGAGGAAAATATATAGCGGTACAAGCCTTTCTCAAAAAACAAGAAAGGTCTCAGGTACACAACCTAACCCTACACCTAAAGGAGCTGGA
>NC_081568.1:141584498-141715438 GCF_022355385.1 Mustela nigripes
TCATGGAAACAAATGATAATGAAAACACAACAGTTCAAAATCTGTGGGACACAGCAAAGGCAGTCCTGAGAGGAAAATATATAGCGGTACAAGCCTTTCTCAAAAAACAAGAAAGGTCTCAGGTACACAACCTAACCCTACACCTAAAGGAGCTGGATAAAGAACAAGAAAGAAACCCTAAACCCAGCAGGAGAAGAGAAATCATATAGATCAGAGCAGAAAACAATGAAATAGAAACCAAAAAAACAATAGAACAAATCAACGAAACTAGGAGCTGGTTTGTTGAAAGAATTAATAAAATTGATAAACCCCTGGCCAGACTTATCAAAAAGAAAAGAGAAAGAACCCAAATAAATAAAATCATGAATGAAACAGGAGAGATCACAACCAACACTAAAGAAATACAAACAATTATAAGAACATACTATGAGCAACTCTACGCCAACAAATTTGACAATATGGGAGAAATGGATGCATTCCTAGAGACATATAAGCTACCACAACTGAACCAGGAAGAAATAAAAAACCTGAACAGACCCATAACCAGTAAGGAGATTGAAAGAGTCATTAAAAATCTCCAAACAAACGAAAGCCCAGGGCCAGTTGGCTTCCCGGGGGAATTCTACCAAACATATAAAGAAGAACTAATTCCTATTTCTCCTGAAACTGTTCCAAAAAATAGAAATGGAAGGAAAACTTCCAAACTCATTTGATGACACCAGCATCACCTGATCCCCAAACCAGACAAGGATCCCATCAAAAAAGAGAGCTATAGACCAATATCCTTGTTGAACACAGATGCGAAAATTCTCACCAAAATACTAGTCAATAGGATTCAACAGTACATTAAAAGGATTGTTCACCACGACCAAGTGGGATTTATTCCAGGGGCGCAAGGTTGCTTAAACATCCGCAAATCAATCAATGTGATACAACACATCAATAAAAGAAAGAACAAGAACCATATGATACTCTCAATAGATGCTGAAAAAGCTTTTGACAAAGTACAGCATCCCTTCCTGATAAAAACTCTTCAAAGTGTAGGGATAGAGGGCACATACCTCAATATCATCAAAGCCATCTATGAAAAACCCACCGCAAATATCATTCTCAATGGAGAAAAACTGAAAGCTTTTCCGTTAAGGTCAGGAACACGGCAGGGATGTCCATTATCACCACTGCTATTCAACATAGTACTAGAAGTCCTAGCCTCAGCAATCAGAAAACAGAAGGAAATTAAAGGCATCCAAATCAGCAAAGAAGAAGTCAAACTATCACTCTTCACAGATGACATGATACTATATGTGGAAAACCCAAAAGACTCCAAAACTGCTAGAACTTGTACAGGAATTCAGTAAAGTGTCAGGATATAAAATCAGTGCACAGAAATCTGTTGCATTTCTCTACACCCAACAACCAGACAGAAGAAAGAGAAATTAAGGAGTCAATCCCATTTACAGTTGCACCCCAAACCATAAGATACCTAGGAATAAACCTAACCAAAGAGGCACAGAATCTATACTCAGAAAACTATAAAGTACTCATGAAAGAAATTGAGGAAGACACAAAGAAATGGAAAAATGTTCCATGCTCCTGGATTGGAAGAACAAATATTGTGAAAATGTCTATGCTACCTAAAGCAATCTACACATTTAATGCAATTCCTATCAACGTACCATCCATCTCTTTCAAAGATATAGAACAAATAATCCTAAAATTTATATGGAACCAGAAAAGACCTCAAATAGCCAAAGGAATATTGAAAAAGAAAGCCAAAGTTGGTGGCATCACAATTCCGGACTTCAAGCTCTATTACAAAGCTGTCATCATCAAGACAGCATGATACTGGCACAAAAACAGACAGATAGATCAATGGAACAGAATAGAACGCCCAGAAATAGACCCTCAACTCTATGGTCAACTAATTTTCGGCAAAGCAGGAAAGAATGTCCAATGGAAAAAGGACAGCCTCTTCAATAAATGGTGTTGGGAAAATTGGACAGCCACATGGAGAAAAATGAAAGTGAACCATTTCCTTACACCACACACGAAAATAGACTCAAAATGGATGAAGGACCTCAATGTGAGAAAGGACTCCATCAAAATTCTTGAGGAGAACACAGGCAGCAACCTCTTCGACCTCAACCACAGCAACATCTTCCTAGGAACATCGCCAAAGGCAAGGGAAGCAAGGGCAAAAATGAATTATTGGGCTTTTATCAAGATCAAAAGCTTTTGCACAGCAATGGAAACAGTTAACAAAACCAAAAGACAACTGACAGAATGGGAGAAGATGTTTGCAAACGACATATCAGATAAAGGCTAGTGTCCAAAATCTATAAAGAACTTAGCAAACTCAACACCCAAAGAACAAATAATCCAATGAAGAAATGGGCAGAGGACATGAACAGACATTTCTGCAAAGAAGACATCCAGATGGCCAACAGACACATGAAAAAGTGCTCCATATCACTCGGCATCAGGGAAATACAAATCAAAACCACAATGAGATATCTCCTCACACCAGTCAGAGTGGCTAAAATTAACAAGTCAGGAAATGATAGATGCTGGCGAGGATGCAGAGAAAGGGGAACCCTCCTACACTGTTGGTGGGAATGCAAGCTGTTGCAACCTTCTGGAAAACAACATGAAGGTTCCTCAAAATGTTGAAAATAGAACTACCCTATGACCCAGCAATAGCACTACTGGGTATTTACCCCAAGATACAAACGTAGTGATCGAAGAGGCACGTGCACCCGATTGTCTATTGCAGCAATGTCCACAATAGCCAAACTATGGAAAGAACCTAGATGTCCATCAACAGATGAATGGATAAAGAAGATGTGTTGTATATATATACACAATGGAATACTATGCAGCCATCAAAAGAAATGAAATCTTTCCATTTGCGACAACATGGATGGAAGTAGAGCGTATCATGCTTAGTGAAATAAGTCAAGTGGAGAAAGACAACTATCATATATCATATGATCTCCCTGATATGAGGAAGTGGTGATGCAACATGGGGGCTTAAGCGGGTAGGAGAAGAATAAATGAAACAAGATGGGACTAGGAGGGAGAAAATCCATAAGTGACTCTTAATCTCACAAAACAAACTGAGGGTTGCTGGGGGGAGAGGGGTTGGGAAAAGGGGGGGTGTGATTATGGACATTGGGGAGGGTATGTGCTTTGGTGAGTGCTGTGAAGTGTGTAAACCGGGCGATTCTGAGACCTGTACCCCTGGGGATAAAAATATATTATATGTTTATAAAAAATTTTAAAAACCCTTCAAACTAGTAAAATTATAAAACCCAGAAGAAAATAATTGCATTTAAATTAATTAATTAGCTGATACAACTTTATACTATTTACTTTCTATATATTTTTGGCTACAAACTTTGATTTCCATTACATGACTATGATTTACTATGATTCTCTACTGAAACTGTAGGGATAATTCAGCCTTTTGGTTGAAATTTGTTTTTTTATATTATTGGTTACTGAAAATTTCCTTTTAGTTTTACAGCTTACTATTATCATATCAGATATATCTTGTACTATTGCTATCAAATATGGAGGATAGTTATTTCAAAAGTTTTCTTTTTTTTTTTTAATGAAATATAGCATTTGGAGGACTTTTCCACAGGCTATCTTCTCATGCTTTATATTTCAAGGCTTTTTGTTTTCTTCCATTACCTTTATTTATTTAGTGTTAACCTCAGTAGGACAAGTTAATTGCTCCACAAAATCTGTGCTCTGCACCCTTGTTAGTTAATAATGAAGGTAGTTAATACCATAGGTTGTGAGAATTTCCTGGAACCCATACCTACCCCAGGATGGATGGGGACAACTAAACCAAACATAGACATGACTGCAGTTAACATTCATAGACCTAATTAAATCAAACTCTGTTGTCCCCACCTCAGCAACTTCATAGCTACTCCACATGTATCTTATATTTGAGAAGTGTGTTGGTGGGTGATATGGAGTGGGAAGAGCCACAATCTTAACCAACTTCCTTCAAGTGTCCTTTTGCAAATCCTACAAAAGCATGTAGAGTGTGTTGTGTGGAGGGACCCAGGCAAGGAAGAGGCTCTGACATTTAAACTTAATTAGCATGGTGGTTAATTCACATCTGAAATAAAGGCAGATATGACAGAGATTTGATATTTGACTTGATTTTTTAAACCAATTCAAGCAAGTGGTAAATGCCATAAAAGACTGAAAGATCATCACTGGTATTAAGATAAGCAGATGTACTGAGAATCCACAAGATGAATCTGTAGGGAAAAGTACTGTTATATATTGCATTTTTTAAATTGCATAGTACCCTTGTGGAGTTGATATTAATCTTCATAATTTTATGTGAAGCTATTTACAACAATTACCTTTGATCGTAGGAGCAGGAGTAAGAGAAGGAATTATTCTTTCATTTCCAAGCGATTTTGAGTATCAGCTCTTAATACTTCCTGTCAACTAAAATTTTTAATTATTTTGTTTTTTTAAAATTTGTTAAAATAAAATATAATATCTAACTTTTATTTCCTACATTTATTTTTCTTCCATTTGATTTTAAGGGCCTCGATATGGGCAGTGTTTTATCTTTTATTTGTTTATTTCCATTGCTAGACTCACATTGGTGACTTAATAAAATTGGTTCCCTGATTACCCAATATTTCTGCATTCATTTTGTCTTTAGCTTTCTTTCTCTCTTCCTTCCTTCTTTCCTTCCTCCCTCCCTCCTTCCCTCCTTCCTTCCTTCCCTCCTTCCTTATTTGTTCATTCATTTGCTCATTCCTTTCTTCCTTCCTTTCTCCTAAATCTAATGACTTCACTTAACCCTATGTTTACCCTATCCATTATATACCTTTTCTGTTGACTCATTTTAAGAAACTTTTGGAAGATTGAAGGTATAAAGACACCATAGATAGTCATGTAGAATTTTTCTAGCCAAGGTAGTCACTGCTAATATTTTAGAATATTTTCTTCCCGTGTTTATCCTATGACACTTGCATTGTAGAAATTATGTTATATACAAGGGTTGGTTAGTTCTCATCAAATTAAAACTTGTGCATAATTGAAAAATACAATAAAACTGAAATAATTGCAGTGAAAACTAGCACTTGCCTTTTGTATCTGTAATTCCACCCCCAGAAACATTTGAAACTCTGGACCCATTTCTTAGGGCATTTGGTATTTGTTTCCATATTTCTGAGACAAAGAA
The DNA here is from genome assembly GCF_022355385.1 of Mustela nigripes. NCBI lineage: Eukaryota > Metazoa > Chordata > Mammalia > Carnivora > Mustelidae > Mustela > Mustela nigripes. The sequence continues at coordinate 141,589,723 of NC_081568.1, forward strand.
AAATCTTAACCAACTGTTGATCTTTTTTTTTTTTTCTATTTTTGGCATTATATAATGAATCTTTAGTTTGGTTGATTTGATGTAGTTTATCTCCTAATATCTGTCTCTCTCTCACCCCCATAGTGGGTGGAATTGTAACATAGACATTATTGAAGACAGTGTTTACTATGACTACATAAATAACTTTTGGTATTGAACCAAGGACCAGAAAATGATTATTTTCTTTATGTAAGCTCAAACATAATTTCTTCTTTTCCACTGGCTTGATTTCTATGAAATTATCAACTCCATTCAAATAGTTAACTTATTTATCACATGACAGTAATTTTTTTTTTTAAAGCATTTGTTAGTTGCACTTTGTTTGGAGCCCTCTTGTTGCCTTCTTCCCTCCTCTAGCCCAGGCTATTCTATAGTAAGAATTTACAAATACCATTAACATTTCATTTTTTTAAAATCTAAAATAATTTTCTTTTGTTACTGTGTCTTTTCCTTTATAATGTCTTTCAGCGGTTTTTGGCTTCTGAATAAATTTTGTAGGGCATTGCAAAAATGGATAGAATTCCTTTAAACTGTTCTATAAAGTGAATACAATATGGAGATAGCTCAGTAGAAGGATTTGGAGGGACACTGTAGGAAGAAAGAGGTTCTCTTACAGGTTTAGCAGCTACCTGTTTGATCAGCTGTATTCACTACCAGCTGTAGCTCTCTTATATTCCATGCTTTTCCCTGCTGGTCCAGTGACTAAGGTCCAGTTATGAGCTGGCTCTTCCAGTGAACTTTGCCATCTTGTGGGCTACAGCCATGCCTCCTCCAATGAGGTCTGATCTTCAGCCTTGGAGACAGAATCTCCTTTCTAGGTTTCCTTTTCTTGGATACTCTATCTCACTAATAGAGTACCCTTCAGCATTCTTTTTGCATCTTACCTTTACTCTATAATCATAGTTTAATAGGTAAAACCTCCCCTATTTAAATCATTGTTTTCTGTCTCCTGGTTGGATCTAGATTGATGCACCTCCCAGTTGACCTGTCAGGTCCTTCAAGGAAACCCAAAGCTCCCAAGAACAGTTTGAAATGGGCAGTCTAAAAAACATACATGAGTTTATCTGAATTAGGGCATATTCATAGAAAAAAAATAATTTTAAATGGACACTTCAAATCAGTTTTTCTACAGTGAAATAATCACATGGTTTCAATCAGATTGGCAGAGTGGGGGCTTTGAATTGTTTATTTGAAACTCATTTTTCTGTTCCAAAAATAATAATATACTCAACAGGCACTCAGCCGACTGAACTTCTTGTCCTGTTTGCACCATGAGAATAGGGCAAATTGCTAAATGCTCCTGAACTTCATTGCCCAAATCTGTGATATGAAGAACGTGTGCTTGGTTTTCATGACCCTTAGAATTCTTAATCTTTATCCTTGAAAGTGTTGATGATGGTTCCATTACAATCCTTAACTGCTCTAAAAGGTAGTTCACCCCATCTTTGTGAACTATTTTACACTTTTTCACAGAAAAAAGACTCTAGGCTAAGACTCTTATCATCACGGAAGATGACTTCATACAGCCCTAGGAAACGTGAAATTAGTATTACCAAAAGAGTAAAAATCTTTTTACTGTTGCTCCCAATTGTAGTGGAAGAATGAAGTGGATTTTTTATTTTATTTATTTATTTTTTTTCTGAACTTTTAATCTTCATCTGTGGACTTCCCGAGGGAATTTCCCAATGATGGTGCTATGGCCTTAAAGGGATGAAACAGAGCAGGGCTGACAAGGTCCTGGAGATTTTTACAAGGTCTTTATAATGATGTTTTAAAAATTAGAAAATAATTTTTTAAGTGACCTTTTTCTGACCTTGAAAAGAGACAATTTAAACAATAAAAGCATAAGGTAACAATTAAATGTCACCCTTGGGGCGCCTGGTTGGCTCAGTGGGTTAAAGCCTCTGCCTTCAGCTCAGGTCATGATCCCAGAGTCCTGGGATTGAGCCCACGGCATGTTCTCTGCTCAGTGGGGAGCCTGCTTCCTCCTCTCTCTCTCTGCCTGCCTCTCTGCCTGCTTGTGATCTCTGTCTGTCAAATAAATAAATAAAATCTCTTAAAAAATAAATAAATAGGGGCGCCTGGGTGGCTCAGTGGGTTGAGCTGCTGCCTTCGGCTCGGGTCATGGTCTCAGGGTCTTGGGATCGAGTCCCATATCGGGCTCTCTGCTCGGCGGGGAGCCTGCTTCCTCCTCTCTCTGCCTGTCTCTCTGCCTGCTTGTGATCTCTGTCTGTCAAATAAATAAATAAAATCTTAAAATAAATAAATAAATAAATAAATAAATAAATAGATAAATAAATAAATGTTACCCTCGACTCTGCTGTCCAGAAAGAGGCACTGTTAACATTTTGAAATAGGTTCTTTTGGTTTTCCCTATGCATTTATATTTGCATATAGCATATACTGTAGGCTAGGTACTATTTTTTTAAATATTATTGATTTTTTTATTTGTCAGAGAGAGAGAGAACACAAATGGGGGAGCAACAGGCAGAAGGAGAAGCAGGCTCCCCACCAAGCAAGGAGCTCAATGTGGTACTCCATCACAGGACCTTGGGATCATGACCTCTGAGCCAAAGGCAGATGCTCAACGGACTGAGCCCCCTAGCTGTACTGGCTAGGTACTATTTTAAGATGCTGAAAATACGTGAGTGAGTAGTCAAAACTCCCATCTACCATCTACTCATATTGTGTAGACAGTTTTGTTTCTTGCCTTTTAAAGTTCGTTTTTGGAATGTTTTCCATGTCATTAGATAATATCTATAGAACATGCAAAATATTTAATGAGGTTGTTTTTTATTTAATGTTGAAATATCATTTCAAATATTTTATAATAAATCTCTAGTAAATGTAATTGTATAGAGATTTTTGTATACATTCTTTCCTTGGGGGGAAAAATCCTAGAAATAGAAACACTAGGCCCAAGAGAATAATATTTTTGAGGCTCTTTTTTTTTTTATTAAAGATTTTATTTATATATTTGACAGAGAGAGATCACAAGTAGGCAGAAAGGCAGGCAGAGAGAGAGAGGGGGAAAGAGGCTCCTTGCTGAGCAGAGAGCCTGGTGCAGGTCTTGAACCCAGGACCCTGAGATCATGACCTGAACTGAAGGCAGACGTTTAACCCACAGAGCCACCCAGGCGCCCCTATTTTTGAGGCTCTTAATGTACATTATCACATCACCTTTGTGAAAGGTTTTGAAAACTACACCAATCCCCCACCCTTTTCTGCAGGTTCATGCATGTGCAGGTTATGGGATGTTTGCTTGTCTAGGTCTGCTGTCTTCTATTTTTTTTTAACCACAGCTTTTTCCCCAGAAGTCTGACTTGTGTGGATGTCCTGTCGCCTCTGGCCTCTGAGTCCAACCAAAGATAAGCACCCACTGGAGATCTGTGGGAAGGAGGAAATGAAGTGAAGGGCTTAATCTCCTCTCTTTCCAGAAATTTATATAAATGCAATCATACCATATATAGTTTTTAACATCTGATTTCTTTTGCTTCACATGATGATTTGAGATTCTTACATGCTGTTATGTACATCACTGTTGCATTGTTTTCTGTTGGTGAGCAGTATTCCATGGTTTGGATATACCATAGTTCATTGATATATCGGTTGGTGGACATTTGTATTGTTTCCAATTTTTAGCAACTATCTCTATTTCTGTCATGAAGACTCACTTAAAAAACTTTGTGTGGATTTATATGCTTTCATTTCTCTTGGGTAGGTACCATGGAATAGAATTGTTGGATTGTATGTTAGATGTTTGTTTAACTTTAAATAAAAATCCTGGAATACTTACCAAAGGAGTCCATCCTTTACACTGCAAACATCATTGTATAGGTATAACAGTTTTTCAACATCTTTGCCAATACTTGATGTACATTTTTTTATTAACATATAATGTGTTCTTTTAGGGGTACAGGTCTGTGATTCATCAGTTTTACATAATACACAGCATTCACCACAACACACACCTCCCCAGTGTCCATCACCCACCCATCCTGCCTACCTGTCTTTCACCCCAGCAACTCTCAGTTTGTTTCCTGAGATCAAGAGTCTCTTGTGGTTTGTCTCCCTCTCTGGTTTCATCTTATTTGATTTTTTCCTCTCTTCACTATAATCCTTTGCCTTGTGTGTCTTTTTAATTTTGACCATTCCATATTTTATTTATTTACTTATTTTAGAGAGAGTGCATGAGCTGGGAGAAAATCTGAAGCAGACTCCATGCTGAGCTTGGAGCCTGATACAGGGCTTGATCTCACAACTTTGAGATTATGACATGAGTGGAAACCAAGAGTCAGACACTTAACAGACTGAATGATCCAGGAGCCCTTCTCATTGTGATTTCAATTCACATCTCCTTAATGACTAAAGATGCATGGAGTATGTTTTCATGTGCTTTTTTTTTCCCATTTAAATATATTCTTTAGCGAAGTATCTATTTAGATCAATCATCCATTTTTTACTGTCACTGTGGGTCTTGTTAATATTCAGTTGTATATATTCTCTTTATGGATGAAATTACTTGATTGAATATATTTTTAGAAAATATTTACAGTAAGTCTTTGGCTCACTTCTTCGTTTAGTTAATTGTGCCTTTGCAAGAACAAAAATTTCTAACTTTGAAATTTTGAAAAAATTATCATTTTAATGATTTTTTAAAAAATTCATATTTCCATGTACCATTCGAGAAGTCTTCACCTAACTGAGTCAAAGAATTTTCTACTAAGTTTTCTTCTACAAGTATTATAGTTTTAGGCTTTACAGCTAAGTCTAAGTGATGCATTTTAAGGATATTTTGGTTATACACTGAAGTTAAAATTGAGCCTATTTTTTATTTTATTTTTTTTCACATGAATATCAAGCTGTCCCACCACCTTTTATAGAAAACACTATTTTCCATTAAATAACCTTGGCCCCTCTTTTAAAAATTACTGATCATGTATGTGTGGGTCTACCTAGGAACTCACTGTTCCTTCCACTCATTTATATGTCTATTCATAAGCCAATACCATACAGATTTAATTTTGTAGCTTCATAATGGTTTTGACATCACTAGTGTAAGTCCCCTAACTTTTCTTTTTCAAAATAACTTTGGCTATCCTTGATACTTTGGCTTTCCATACACAATTTAGAGTCTGCTTTTCAATTTTTACAAAAAAAAAAATCCTACTAGGATTTAAAGTTTCACTGAATCTGTCAATTTACATGAAATTGTGATATTAATAGTTTTCAATCTTTTGACCCATTAAAATGATACAAATGTTTATCTGTCTGGCTCCTTTCACTTAACATAGTGTTCTCCAGGTTTATCTATGTTGTCTCAAATGGCAGGATTTCCTTCTTTCTTCTTGGCTGAGTAATATTCTGTTGTAGATATGTACTATAATCTCTTGATCCATTTATTTGTCAACATTTAGGTTATTTATGTGTCTTGTCTGTCTACTGCAGATGCTGCTGCAGTGAACATGAGAATGCAGATATCTCTTCAATATAGTGATTTCATTTCCTTTGGATATATACCCCATCGTGAGATTGGTGGATTTTACAGTAGTTCTTTTTTTAATTTTATGAGGAAGATTCACATTGTTTTCCATAATGGCTTTATCTCATTTTTGCTTTGCACCATGAATTACTTGGAAACATATTCCTTAATTTCCTATATTTTAGAGTTTCTTAGACTTTTGTTTTTAATTTCTAATTTAATTCTAGTATGGTCAGAAAAATACATGATTGCAGCTCTCTTAAATATATTGAAGCTCTTTTTTAAAAGGTTCTATTTATTCATTGGAGAGAGAGAAAGCATGAGAGGGGGGAGCACCAGAGGGAGAAGCAGACTCTCTGGTGAGCAGGGAGCCCAACATGGGACTCAATCCTGGGACTCCAGGATCATGACCTGAGCCGAAGGCAGACACTTAACCAGCTGAGCCTCCTAGGTGCCCCTGAGGCTCTTGTTATATTCTAGTGTATGATGCCTATATTTATTCTTGAAAAAAAAAAAAAACTATCCTACCATTGTTGAGTAGAGTGTTTTCTATGAGGTCATACTAGTTGATAGAGTTATTCATTCTATATCTATACTGACTTGCTGTCTACTTGAAATTTCAATTACTGAATAGAAATCTTGAAATTAAATTTAACTATAATTGTTGCTTTGTGCTTCTTTTAATTCTTTAAGTTTTGCTTCTTGTGTTTTGAGGTTTTGAATGTTATGAATGTTAGTTTATTGATATGCTGACATATCTCATTACAAAATGGCTTTCTTTGTAACTAGTAATAGTCCTTGTTTTATGTCTATTTTATGTAATAGCCACTTCACCTCACCATTGGTCACTTTGTTGTTGTTGTTGTTGTTATGTTTTCCTCTGTCCTTTTATTGTCAACCCCTTGTATTAGAATTGCCATTGAGTTGGATTTGTATTTGAGTTTAAAGTCCATCTCTTGTAGAAAGCATATAGTTGGATATTGCTTCCTTTTTTCAATCTAGTCTGACAATCTATGACTTTTAATTTGAATGTTTAATCAGTTCACACTTAATGTAATCATTAATATGGTTCAGCCTAGGTCTGACATGTTACTTTATTTCCCAATTTGTCTCCTATCTATCTTCTACTTAATTTGTTTTGAAAGAAATGTTATTGAACAGAGTTTTTAAAAATCTAAAGATGAGGGCATCTGATGGCTTAGTTGGATAAGTGTCCAACTCTTAATGACTCAGGCCATGATCTCAGGGTCCTGGGATCAAGTCCCACATTGCACTCCCTGCTCAGTGGGGAGTCTACTTCTCCCTCCCCCTCTGCCCCTTCCCCTCCTCACATTTTCTCTCTCTCTCAAATATAAATAAATAAATCTTTAAAAATGACGTGTAAGATTACTTACACTCAGAAACATTATTAGAGTCATTTCAGTGCCTTTAACATTTAGCAATTTTTTAATACTTAAAAAACTAACATTTTAGTGGATACTCTAGGGATTTTTTTTTTTAAGATTTTTTTTTTATTTATTTGACAGAGAAATCACAAGTAGATGGAGAGGCAGGCAGAGAGAGAGGGGGAAGCAGGCTCCCTGCTGAGCAGAGAGCCCGATGCGGGACTCGATCCCAGGACCCTGAGATCATGACCTGAGCAGCGGCTTAACCCACTGAGCCACCCAGGTGCCCCTACTCTAGGGATTTTAATGTGTATTTGTTATTATTAACTTCTTCAAATTAATACTGATATAATTCCAGTAAAATAATCTATTCCACAACAACATAGCTCAGTTTCTTCCCTCACCTATATGTGATGAACCTGACAATACAATATTATAGCTGGGCTTAATCAGTCATATGTTTATTAAAAGCAGAATATTAAGAATAGATTATTAAAAGCAGAGGAGAAGAAAATATATATGTGCAGAAACATTTATATATAGGCATTTTTAGGAATGTATTCACTTTACTTTTTAAAAGATAGTTTCACTAGATATATAACTATCAGTTGATAGTTTTATTTTTTCAAAACACTGAATATGTTATTACTTATGCCTTTTTGTCTTTAATGTTTCTAATGACAAGTTGACTATTAATTGTATTGCACTTCTTTGTATGTGATGTGTGGAACTTTTTTTCTTGCTGCTTTCAGGGTTCTACCATTGTTTAGGGGATTGGATAAGTATAATGATTTTTACTGGAGTTCAGTGTTTTTGCCCTTCACATCTCCAATCTATCACTGAACCCATCTGATGAAACTTTTACTTCAGCTACCTTGTTTTTACTTTCTTGAATTTTCCTTTGGTTCTTTATATAGTTTCAATTTCTAATATATCCCTTTTTTGTTGACTCTGTGAAAGCATGTTCTTTGAATATATTTAGAGTAGCTTCTTATCCAACATGGTTTCATAGAGCTGAGGAAGCAGAGATTGGTCTAATATCTAAGGACTGCTTTGTTTTCTGAGTATGGATATGGGTTGCATTTATTACTTTGTGATTGAGAACAAGAAGCTATAAATGGTATGTTGCAGCAACTCTAGATTCTGTTTTTATTTTTCTGAAAGTTTTTTTTTTTTCACTAATTTGCCTTGACTTACTTGGCATAATCTACCTCCCCATAGTGGTGTATAGATTCTGGTATCTCTCTTCCATTTTTCTCCCCGTCTTCATAGGGATGACCCCCTACGTCTGTGGTTTAGTGCTTACCCGTTGATCTGGGCTCAGACACCTTAAGTGCATAATGCTGTTCCTTTCTGCTACCTAGTCTTTCTGCTACCTAGCTGAGGAACATATGGGAAGTCTTTACAAGTTCTCAAGTCTCTCCTAGATTTCAATTCAATTGGGTTTTCTTGAATTTTCCACGTTCATGTTTATATTAGTGAGCTCTTCTATTGATCTCTTATTCCCATCACCTCTGGTTGGTTTTCCATCTGACCTCCACTTTCTGCTTCCTCATATCAGTGCACTGTTGGTTGATGGTGTTTAGGCTCTACCTCCCGGCTTCCTGGCATAGAATGAAAATGCTTGTGAAGATACACTTTGTGTCGTAGCTTTTCCTCAAGTATCACAAGCCTGTGTTGCCTGTTGTTTAGTGTTGCCTGTTGTTTAATGTCTTAAGACATTTGCTTCACACATCTTGTCTGGTACTGTTTAAAGTGGGAGGCAAATCCAGTATTGAGTAACTGTCAGTACTATGTTGCAGAAATATGGCACAATATGGAAATCTAATTGATCAGGTTTTCTGTATAAACATCTAAAGCCACAGAAAGTTAATTTTATTTTTACCATTTGAAGTAGTCTCAATATTTTAAATACTGTAATGCTTTGTAGAGTTTAAATATATTTTATATTCTCAAATAAGCATACCTTTTCCCTACTTGTCCCATTTCTGAAGTCCCCTTACTTTTAGGTAGTGTTGATATTCCTATCACCTCAAGACCCTGGGAAGATGGGTAGAGATGACTAATGGAGAAACAGAGTTGTGTCGCTAATTTCACCACCAGTTAATAGTATCATCAGAACATTTCCTGTTGTTTTTTTCCAAAGATCATTTATTTATTTATTTGAGAGAGGGAGGGAGAGAGAGAGAGAGAGAGAGAGAGAGAAAAGAGTGAGTGGGAGGGAGAGAGAATCTGAAGCAAGCTCTGCACTGAGCACAGACCCTGACTTTGGGCTTGATCCCATAATCCTGAAATCACAATCTGAGCCAAAACCAAGAGTTGAACGTTTAACGGACTGAGCTACCCAGGTATCCCTCATCAGAACTTTTCTTAAGAATCACAGGTATTCTGGACATTCTTCAGAATTTTGGGAGTACACGTACCTAAAAGGCATAATTCTTCTTCTAGTACTTACAAGTTATTGGGAAAGAGAGAAATATGTATATTATAAGACATGATAATACAAGTCAGCCAGCGTTAAAGCTTTTTCAGTGGTGAAAATATTTAGTAGTTGTACAGAAGGTTACCTGGATCTCATGGGAAGAGATTGAACAGAGGTCTTAAATACCTCTCATAGGAAGTAAATAATAATATAAATGAGTAGAGTGAGGAGATTTGAAAGTACAAAAGACAACATCCAAGACATAATAAATAGTAACTGATACTTAACCTTCATAAATGAAGGATATAGTATAGAATGGTGGTCAACTTACTGTACTGGAGAGTAAATGTCCATGTACAAGGTGAGCTACAGCTCAGCTTCTGCTGCTTATTGTCTAAAGTAATGAAAATTCACATAGTACCAGACCTCCCAACTTCCCAAAAAGTTTAGAAATCTAAATCTCCCAATTTTTATTTATTTTTAAATTTTTAAGATTAAAAAAATTTTTTGGAGAATCTCCTTATTTTTAAATGTAGGCAACCAACAAAGTATTTTATCATTATGGAGGCCGAAAAAATTGTGTCTGGGAATGAATTTGGCATACCAGTCTGTCCAACTCAGAGTCAACACGTTCTGAAAGACAGATAAGTCTGTGAAAGGAAAAAATTTTCTTAAAGGTATTCTATACCAGAAATAATTACTTAATGGCTTAGTACAGTCAGCTGTGCTACTGCCCTGTAGCATTTGATGCTTGCTATTGCAACTTAATAAGCATGAAATAATGGAAACACCTTTATATCCTTTAGAAAACAGATGCATTTGAATTTTATTTAGAAATTCATAGCTAAAGTTGTAAACAGAATCATTATTTTTATGTACTTAAGTGTGGGGATTCAGAGCTCTTTGGGTTTGTAAAATTAACATTTTTTAAAAAGGAGGAAGAAAACTCCCCTGCAAATACCAGCTCAGTGTTGCATAACAGATTGCAGCATCTCCACAGGAGCTCTGAGCTCATCAGTGTGTATGATACCCAAATATTTTGCCGATTTAAAATGCATATAATTTACCAGCTAGATTGCAGCCTCTTTGGTAAACCATTAAATCCATAGTCTCAGTATCTGTTCCAACACTTTTTTTTTTAAGATTATTTATTTATTTGACAGAGAGAGACCACAAGTAGGCAGAGAGGCAGGCAGAGAGAGAAAGAGGAGGAAGCAGGCTCCCTGCTGAGCAGAGAGCCCGAAGCGGGGCTTGATCCCAGGACCCTGAGATCATGACCTGAGCCGAAGGCAGCGGCCTTTACCCACTGAGCCACTCAGGCGCCCCTGTTCCAACATTTTTAAAGTATGCATTCTCCTTGGTTAACCTAATGGAGAATATTTTCTTTAACAGTGATAATGCCCTAGAAAAATAGATATTCCCTTTGAATGGCCTTAGCTCAATTTAGACCTGAGTGCAAATCTTCAGAGAGTCAAGTTTGCTTTCTGATTCTGAAATGTAGTTTTCAACTATTAAAAAAATAAAAGAACAAAAAAAGGAGTTAGAGACACTCTCACTTTCTCACATATTTAGAAGAATAGTTCAAGCAACATTTTGATGAGGTTAAGTGTAAATGAATTGGAACTACCTGAATATTGCTTTCTTCCATAAATAAGGAATTAAAATAAATATAGGGTAAGATTTAATGAAGAAATGAAGTGCTCCTGCTAAATGCAAACTACCTAAATACTGGTGAAGGTCCCTTTCCTAAAGGAGTACTGTGATCATTCCAGGACATTTCTCTTTTGCATGAGTATGTATATGCATATGCACATTTGTGTGTTTGTATGTGGGGGTTTTCTGTGCAGCAGTTTATTTAGTGAAGGGGCTAAATCAATTTTGCTAGCTGAGATGCTAACATTTATGTGGTTGTTAACATTTTACCAGATGTTGGTCTTGACTTCATTTTCATTGAGCTTACAAGCTAGGTTGTATAGAGTCTAAGTTTACACACAAGTAATTGGTGTAACTTTGACTTCCAGTTCTGTCATTACAAGCTTTTGAACCTTAATCTCTTCTTAATTATATCTTGTTTAATCAAAGCTCTCAATAGCTAATCATATTTTCAGTGAATTTGTTTTCAAACAGATCACAAAGCCATTTGTTGGAGATTTCCTTTTTGCTTTATTCTCTTGACTTGATTTTTTCCCTTTTCTCTTTTGTTCTTTATTCCATTTACAAGTGTTTTGGAGAAAAAAAATAGAAATCACATCAAGATTGCATTTAAAAAGAAAAGGTAATGAGTCTCAATTTGGTTTAATATATAACACTTTATTTTGTACTGAGACACCTCAATCTTTTTTGTTTAAAATCAATTAAAATATATTATTTACCTCTTTATGAATGTGAAGTGCAGTACAGAGTCTATTTATTGTGTTACTGGCTTAATTTCACTAACTCTTAGTACAGTTAAGGATGATCTCTGTAGCGGAAGATTTCTGGGGGAAATTTTTGATAAATATATATACAGCTAAACACAAAATAACAAATCTTAATTTCTCATTTATTTCCATCAATTACTTCCTGAATGTGTTTAAAAATATTTGAGAAGACCAAAGATAAACCAAAACTTGAGTTCATGGTGTTCTCTTCTATGTAGATTCTTCTTTGTTGCTTAAAATATTCTTGTCTGTTAGTTCAGATGGTTCCTTGTCTTTTTTAAATAGAATGAAAATATCACATTCGAGGCTAACGAAGACAGTTTCGTAAGTGCAAGTCCACAGACCATTCTCTATCTAAAATAATCTGTGAGCTTTCCGTGGTTTGATTTTGTTTTGTTTCTGGTTGGAAGTCATTACTCCTTTCTTTGGTTTGTCTGTAGTGTATTTTCTCACCACAAATCTATGTTTTTACCTTCCATCCATTTCAGAGTCAAGGTTTTGGCCTTTTAAGAAGTTTTTCCTTGTACCTGATTTTGTTGGGGGTTAACTAGACTGTTTTGGGGGTATTCTTCTTCTATACCATACTTTTAAGTCATGGGAAAGTTTTTTGGTTCCAAACTTTGGGAGTATCTAGAAATTTTGTTCAAGTCCGTATGCACAAATTTGTAACTATTGAATTTATATTTTGATTTAAAAATTCATTGTTGGGGGTATTTTTTCTTAAATATTCATATACGGGTAAATTTGATTAACTTTGGTTATTTAGAATGTTGTTTCTTGTCTATGATACACAGAGTGGCTTCAAATATCTGTGATCGAAGGCAGAGGTTTTTTGTTTGTTTTTGTTTTTGTTTTGTTTTGTTTTAAGTGTATCAGGAGGTGTGCCATTTGGTAGGGCCCTGGACAGTTGGCTCATAAATAGTTAAAATATAATTTTGTTTTTTATCTTCCATTTTCTGTAAGTCAATGGGATAATTCCCTTCCCTTGCCCCTAGATGGCAACTCTAGCTGATCTGATGACTTCTCCTCTCTTTCAGATAATAAATAGGTCAGTCCTAAAACCATATCAAATTGCAAACACCATTGCTTTTAATTTTTAGAATGTAACATTTAACATACTGATGAAACCACTAAATTTGATTTCCAAGATGATTAAAGCTGAAGTGCTTAGCTGCCTTGATGAAAAGTAAACCCAACTTTTTTTGGGTTATATTCATAGATTTTTCATGGGTTCCTTGTAGGACTCTTGAGAAGGCTGGCACTATATTTTTTGACTCAGTACCCTGTGTGATTTTTGTGTTAGTTGCCCAGCTCTTGGTGTTTGGTGGTTAACATCCAGGTTGTTGCTACTGAGATGTTTGGCTGTTTTACTCATCCTCTGGCCTTCAGTCTCTCCAATGGGAAACTTATATGCCTTCCTCAGACTAACTCCAAACTGACACCAATGCGGGAGCAAATGGATTGCAATATAGAACATAAGCTCCTGGCTCAGTCACTGGGGGCAATGGTCAGCTCCTGTCTTCTTGTTTAGATTTTCTGGTTTGAGAGTCAGATGCAAATTCTTAGTTGCTTTAGTTTTCATATATGGTAGTCAGACTTTTTTCTTGTTCCCCTCAAAATTTCAGAATATACAAGACCAAGATCTCTCAATTATTCTCCTGAAGTTTTCATAGTTTACCTTAAAATGAACGGCCAAGAAGTGCATCACCATGATATCCTCCACAAGGAGGAAGATTATAGGCAAGGTACCATGAACGATCTTTCTCTACGGAAGTCCTCCAGCACTTAACACTGACTCCTTATGTATTCATGAACTTTGTACAAGATTCTGGGGACATTTGACTGTAAATCTGTCTAGGATGTTTAGCCATCTATCACATACATTCCATTACTATTTTTTTTAACTATAACTTGAGTATTTTTTTAAGGAAAAGGCTGTTATAGTTTTCAAAAGTTTGCAAATCACCGATCAGATGGTATAGGTTCAGTTAAAAAATAAGGGACAGCCAACTAGAAAACTTAACTTTATAAAATTCAGAATTCAAAGATATATTTTTTTAAATCCGTTTTTCTACTCATTACTTTCAGAGAGTTGACCTTGAGTTCAAACCATAAGTGAAATTCATGCCCTTATTGAAAATCTAGGGAAAATTACCTTTCAAATGACCTATGGAAATAACCTTCATCTTGTTATAATCAAGAAGAAATTCAAATCAGATTCTGTACTCAGGTTGAATATTAATATTCAGAATATTGCCTGTGATATGGAATATATTGTCTATTTAGTGATTTGTATTAAGGTAATTGTTCTTGTGTCTGCTTATGTTTGAAATTAATTGAAATAATGGAAAATAGTACTGTCGATACTTCAATAAATGGTCATAGACTTTTATGATAGAAATAACATCAAGGGTCATTTAGTTCAACATTCTAACTTCATAGATAAATATATAGTAAAGACCATACACATATTTATATAAAGCTTTTCCAAATATGAGAACCCAAGGAAGTTATTAGCCTCATTCAAGGTTAAAGAGACTTGCATTAGACCCCATATTCCTGTTTACAGCCTACTTCTTTATATTGCATAGTGATTGGGACCTTAATTCAACTTGGGAAACTGAGTGGTAAAATTGAAATATTTTTTCTACAAAGTGAAATAAATTGAAAAAGAATTATTATTTGCTCTAGACCTCAAAGAGGCAACTACAAAGATACTGATTACTAGCATTATGAAAAATATCATGACAATTTTCTTTTGATTCCAGAAGCAAACCCAACCAGATCTGCATAAATGAAAGGGCAAGGAATATAATAAAATGGAATGTGTGTGTATGGGTTTCCTAAATATTTAGGTGATATGATTTGTCAATTCTAAGGAAAATGAATATGTCTCTTTCAGTTAAAGACCTAATAGATCATTTAGAAATAGACTTCTTTCCCATAATTTTTTGTTTCCTATTATGACCTTGTCATAAAAAATAGTTATTCACTGATAATCAGGGAGTTGAAAATATAGTTTGTTTTTTGATCATTTGGCTTCTTTTCCTCCTTTGATTTTGCTTACCTGTTCAGGTTATAATGCAAATCATTCTGCCTCAGATCTTTTGTCATTACTGATGCTCTTAAGGCAGATTTTGAGTCAGAATGCTTAATAGGTATAGAGAGTAAAAAGGCAACATAAAATGACTAGAGAGAAACATACTGTAACTACCTGGGGAATTTTTTAAAAAAGTGTTTGTAGGCTACTTATGTGCAAATGAAAGCATTTAATTGTAATGTGTCTTCCGTGATAAATGGGGGGAAAAGTCTTGAATAAATTTCCCATTATAAAATGAGAAATTGTCATGCCTTGCCCTTTTCATTTGCTCCTTGAGAAAGGTGAACGTATCTAAAAAAAAAAAATTATACCAGTAGAGCTGCTTTTATTCAGCTAATGAACTACAGTAACTTGGAAAAAGGCACTGTGTTGAGTGGTACTAGAGAGCAGCAGGAATAGTAGCAGGTTTACATTATTAAATTAATAGTGGGATTTTTTAAAAAAACAACCAATTTTATTCTGAAATTTGTATAGAAATTCCTGAGTGGCATTTAAGAGGAGGCACAAGATAGCCTTGGACAACCACGTAGCATCTTATCAAGGACCACAAGTCCTCTGGGCAAGTAGGTCACTTTCAGATCAGAAGTTTATTTTTTGAGTACAGGGTTAAGGACCCACTAATGTACCAGAAGCTGTTTTCTGAAGTGTCAGCATAGCAGATACTGCCTTTTGGAAAAGAAACAACTCATTAAAGGCCTTGCCTCATCTTAAGCTGTAGTAGACAGGATATAAAATTGGTATATTAGAGTCAGAAATGGGATTTTTCTTAGAGTGTGGAAGCTGTGCCTTCTGCCCACACACAGGAAAGTTCTTTACAGGAAAAAGAGGGAAATTAAGTGTGACACAAACATGCAGCACTTGGCAAACTACAGAAAAGTCAAGGGCACAAACACATCAGGGGAAAACAATTCTGTTTTCTAGTATTTCAGTTAATTCCATACCCATATTTTTCTTTAACAATTCATATATTTGTGTTGCTACAAAATCACTTTTTATCATGATCAATTTTTTTTTTGCTGTGATCAGCATTGAAAATGCACAGCAATTTCTTTTTACTGATGATTTTAAATGGTGAGATTCATTTCCTGAATTTCAGAACCACCTTTAATCAGCAAATCAGTTTTCTTCTAAGAATGCATATTGCAGATAACCTTTAAATTTACTCAGACCCTTTGACTATGGAGTGTAATAAAAATCAGTTGTTTCCAAAGAATTTAACTGCTTCATTTTGTAAAAGCGGCTTGGCTTTACCAAGTGGAGGCTTTATTGTTTTGCTTGAGGCTAAGGTTGATGTTGGGTAATGTAAGATTGCTTTTTCCATCACAGTAGTCTAGTTTAACATACGTGAACCCAAAGAATGATATCTCTGAGGAGGTGGTATTAGTTTAAGTAAAACCACAAAAACATTTTTTTTTTCTTTGTGAGAAAAAGATCTCTGAATGGGCCATACCATGTTAATATTAAGTTTTCTGTTGTCTACCTCATTACTTTGGTGGATGACTTGCATTAAGGGCAGTGAAGCAGAGAATCAGTAACCTGGGTCTTGGCCATTTCTGTAGTGCCACAGATAAACATTTCATACAGTGTATATGGAAATTATGTTTAGTGTACTTTCTTAGAACATCTGTGTGCTGGACTAGAAATTATGCCTTTATTATGATTCCTCAAGGAATTATTATGAGGGGAAACCATAGTTATTAATAACCAAGGCCAGAAAACTAGCAAATACTTAATAGTCATTGGTTATGTATTACACAGCATATTTGCTTGTGTGAACAAACACAGGTACAAAATTTATTCTTCCTTTGAAAACTCTGGAAAAAAAAATCATTACTCTTGAAATCAACTGAGAGTGTGTCAGCTTATGGAAATCAGTAATAAGTTTCCCTTTTCAAAACAGAAAGAGGTTTGTACTCCTCCCTTAGAGAAGATGAAATGTTTCTTTTATGTAGTGAGAAAACATATTTCAGATGGCTCTTTCAGACATTTTTAGGGGCCTCACATGCTTCCTAAACTCTCATTCTTGGGCTTCAACCCTGAAGGGGTTGAATTTGAAGTCACTTGGCATATAGGAAGGTGAGCCTGACCCATGGCTGTGACATTTCTCTGTAGCTCACTTTATCTTGAATGTATTCATGTTTATCCTCTGAATGGGAAAATCCCTAGTAACACTTGTCTATGTAAATATTGTTAATTGGCTCATTGATAAAAATCATGTGATGAACACTTGCAGGACTGAGGAATCAGGAGTAATTGATCTATAGGGTTTATTTATTTATTTTTTTAAGATTTTATTTATTTATTTGGCAGAGATCACAAGTAGGCAGAGAGGCAGGCAGAGAGAGAGAGGGAAGCAGGCTCTCTGCTGAGCAGAGAGCCCAATGCGGGGCTCTATCCCAGGACCCTGAGATCATGAACTGAGCCCAAGGCAGAGGCTTAACCCATTGAGCAACCCAGGCGTCCGATCTATAGGGGCTTAAACTAAGAATTTACTCCGTTGTGGCAAGCAGATACCCAAAGTTAAACTACTATTGCGACATCAGCAACATAACGGTGTTTTAAGGTTAGCTCAAATTACCTTTTCCTGATCCTGCAAAGAACCACAGTGCAATAGTATGATGTAGAAGAAATATATATGTGGACACTCACAGGACTGAAATAAGTCTCCATACATATTTTGTCTTCTTTGTATTTCCATGCTCACAGATCCCCAAACCCTTGGAATTTCCTAAGCACTGAGAGTGATAAAGGTGTCTTTTGTTATGTCAATGAGGTGACTTTTGAAAAGCACCTGAGAATGGGGGCTTGGTTGCCATAGAAGCCAACCACTTGATTAGTTTCAGTCCTACCCACCCCTCTCCCACCTCCAAAGAGAGGAGAAGGACTGCAGGTTGAATCAGTCATTAATAGGCAATAATTTAATGAATCTTGCCTATATAATGAAGCCTCCATAAAACCCCAAAAGGAATTGGGTTTGCAGAGCTTTGGGGTTGGTGACTACATGGAGATCAGGGACAGGGACTCCTAGAAAAGGTATGGAAGCTTGGATCCCTTTACCCATACCCTGCCTTATGCATCTTGACCATCTGATCAAGATGAATTTTCTTCTTCAAAATAAACTGCAAATCTAGCAACTGAAGGGGGTTGGGGTCAGGGTGCATATAGTCTTGCAGGACTGAACCCTTAACCCTTACCTGTGCAATCTGATGCTATCTCCAGGAAGATGGTGTCAGAATTGCTGCTGTCCAAGAATTGCTCGTTAAGATGGGAGAACACTACCCTTACCCCCTTGCCATCACATTGGAAATTGAGTCTCAGAACATACAAAGTAGACACCAAAGTTGATGTCCCTTTTTAACATTTGTTTTGGAGGAAATTCTATGCCAAGTGAGGTGATTTGCTAAATTTTAGATGCTACTTATTGTGCTTATTCCATTAAATCAGGACTCTACTCTATTTCTGGTTCATGTAGGCACTAGTTTATTAGCCACCATTTTGTGTCCATATTGTCTTTGAACGAACATTCTCTTTGGATGCCCCTGGTCAAGAACTCACAGGATAGTTTGCACATCAAAGTGAATCAGTGCATGTTCATAGTGGCTGGATTAATGTCAATGAATACCATCAGTGCATTTTGGGAGCAATCATACTTATTCTTACAAATCTCCAGTGTTATGAAAAGTCTTTATGATGGGAGACATTGAAAATAACACAACCTCACAACTACACTTAAAAAAAGAAAGTTATAAAACTCTAGATCTTAGATTCCTGACTTAAATGTAGGTACCATTTATTGAGGTCCTTTTGTGGTAGGAAATTTTACATAGCCTTTTTTTTTTCTCTATTGTCTGAGGTTATTTTGATACACTGAAACTCCAGCAATTACTCCAGTAATTTTAACTTTATACGATATCGAGAATTCCTATTTGTTGTATTTCTTTTAAGTTCTTTTGCTGAAAATAATACTTTCTATATAAGTCTTGATACCTGCTCAAGCAGTGTTTTTGCTGACACATATCAGGGAAAAAACTTGTCTACTCCAGGCACTCTTAAAAATCTCTTAATAATCAGAAGAATTAATAAAAAGACTATAAAAATTCATCTATATAGATGAAAAACTGGAGTGCCTGGGTGGCTCAGGTGGTTAAGCATCTGCCTTTGGCTCAGGTCATTATCCCGGGGTCCTGGGATTGAGTGCCATGTTGGGTTCCCTGCTTGGTGGGAAGCTTGCTTCTCTCTCTCCCTTTGCCTGCTGCTCCCCCTGCTTATGTTTGTGCTCTTTCTCTTTCTGTCAAATAAATAAATAAGATCTTTAGAGACAAACAAAAAAGATTAAAAACTAACTGAACAGAAGGTACAAATCTGAAAAAAAAAAAAAAAAAAACAGAAACAAAACAAAACAAAAGACCACACAAGTCATCCAGGACCAACTCCAGGGCTTTGAGCAAGGCTGAACCATGGGAACAGTGGATGATATATATATCTAAAAATCTGGGTCCAGAGCTAAAAAGTTTATTTATTATTAGGGTGTTGAATTCCCCAAAGTAAACACTCCTCTCTCGTCTTCCATAAGCATTTCTTTGTTATTTAAGAGCTCGTTTGTGTTTTTCAGACAACTTTTGCTCTGTAATTTGGCCCCCAGAAGGCCATTGTTTGTCTAAGTGATAATTTCATTTCCTTTCCAATCCTTGGCTGTGATACCTTATAATGGATTCCAGAATATCCAAGGTCAGGCACAATAATGAGCATGGAGATGGCTGTAAGAAATGCTGGAACGTCTGATGAGGATCTAGTGGTGTGGGAGAGAGAGCATGGACCATCTGGCGAAATTATTTCTGAAGAGAATTATTTGTAAGCTCTAAATTAAGGCAAAGCTTAGTTCAAACAGAGATTGATAACTCAGAGGTTCTGCTTGGTTACTGGTCCTGTCACTGAAGTACAAGGCTTTGGCACAATGGATCTGGCTAGGCAAATGATCTTTTGGAAAGAGGACTAAGGTGATTAGCCTTGTACAAGAGGAAAGATTCACAAATGACAGGGGCGGCTGATGTCAAACTCAGGGTTTCCAGAGAGATGCTAAATAAGTAGAAATTGGATTGCTAAACAGGAGTTTGCCAGAAACTCAGTCATGACTGTTAGCAACACACAGATGCCAGAGTCATGCAAACTGGGGTATTGGATGGGGTTATGGATTCAGGGGTCAAGTTACTGGGGTTCCAATGCAAGTTCTGAACTTGGGGGTTAACTTTGTGCAAGTTATTTTACTCTCTGAGTTGCTATTCCTTATCTTTAAAGTAAGGATTATTAAATTATAGAAAAAAAGTGGAAGTACCTGTACCATAAACAATCAAGTTTGGAAAATATTATTTAAGTATTGCTTTGGTAAAATAGTTTCTGATGTTGTTTAGGATTCAGGTGTAGGTCTTAAGTGATTGCAGTTGAAAAGATCCATTGAGAAGTCTGATGATCTTGGAGGTATGCTATCACAGTGGAGTTTCTCACTCTGACGGAAGAGTAGGTGATAACAGCTAGAACAAGATGACAATCATAAACATCTTACCACAACTCTTCTTTTCTGCATCAGCATAAATGTGTCCTGTATTCCCTCTGCCCTCTGTGATACTTCCACAGCCTCTCCTTTCCTGTTTGCCTTGTTCCATTTCCATATTTTTTTTCTGTAAGTTCCTTAGTTATACTTCTCATCTCATGAGCAAGTCCTCTGTTGTATATGAGCGTATATATGGGAATACAGATGAACTTTAAAAAGTTCATTCCTTAGGAGTCTCTTCTTCCTTTTCATGATGGAAAGGAATCCTAAGGAATGATCTTTTTAAAGACCATTTTTATGTTTAGGGGAAAAATGAGTACAAAGTAAAAACAGTTCCCATATACTCCCAAACTTTTCCCTACTCCCACTGTTTTCCCTCTCACTTATATCTTGTTTTAATAATGTACATTTACTGTAATTGGTGATCATTGATGGTTAATGTTAACTAAAGTGTATAAATTTTGACATTTATGAATACAGCTGCTATAAACATCAGTGTGCAGGTTTTTCTCTGGGTACAAGTCTTCAGTTCATTTGGGTAAATAGAAAGGAGAACTATTACTGGATTGTAGGGTAAGAGAATGTTTAGTTTTTTAAGAAACTGCCAAACTTGGGGCGCCTGGGTGGCTCAGTGGTTTGGGCTGCTGCCTTCGGCTCGGGTCATGATCTCAGGGTCCTGGGATCGAGCCCCGCATCGGGCTCTCTGCTCAGCAGGGAGCCTGCTTCCCTCCCTCTCTCTCTCTCTCTCTGCCTGCCTCTCTGCCTACTTGTGATCTCTGTCTGTCAAATAAATAAATAAAATCTTTAAAAAAAAAAAAAGAAAAAGAAACTGCCAAACTGGGGAGGAGTCAAGATGGCGGAGAAGTAGCAGGCTGAAACTACTTCAGCTAGCAGCAGATCAGCTAGATAGCTTATCTAAAGATTGCAAACACCTGCAAATCCATCGGCAGATTGAAGAGAAGAAGAATAGTATTTCTAGAAACAGAAAAACAACCACTTTCTGAAAGGTAGGACTGGCGGAGAAGTGAATCCAAAGCGACGGGAAGATAGACCCTGGGCAGGGGTGGGGGGGGGGGCGGCTCCCGGCAAGTGGCAGAGCAATGGAGCACAAGATCAGGACTTTTAAAAGTCTGTTCTGCTGAGGGACATCACTCCAGAGGCTAAACCGGGGTGAAGCCCATGCGGGGTCAGTGTGGCCTCAGGTCCCGCAGGGTCACAGAAGGATCAGGGGTGTCAGAGTGTCGCAGGGCTTACAGGTATTAGAACGGGGAAGCCGGCTACAGAGACAGAGCTGACAGTGAACTCATAGCTCAGGGGTACCTTGAACCGGTCGCAGGCTCGGTGAGCTCGGAGCGAGGCCGGAGGTCAGGCAGACGGGAGTTACTGGGAGCTGTTCTCTGAGGGCAAACTGAGGAGTGCAGTCCTGGGCTCTCGGCTCCTCCAGGCTGGAGACTAGGAGGCTGCTATTTGTATTCCCGTGCTCCGGAACTGTACGGAAAGCGCTCAGGGAACAAAAGCTCCTGAAAGCAAACCCAAGCAGATTACTCAGCCCAGCCCCTGGTAAGGGCAGTGCAATTCCGCCTGGGGCAAAGACACTTGAGAATCACTACACCAGGCCCCTCCCCCAGAAGATCAACAAGAAATCCAGCCAAGACCAAGTTCACCTACCAAGGAATGCAGTTCAATACCAAGGAGAGAAGCAGAATTCCAGAGGAGGAGAAAGCAAAGCACAGAACTCATGGCTTTCTCCCTATGATTCTTTAGTCTTTCAGTTAATTTAGTTATTTTTTTCTTTTTCATTTTTTTTCTCTGCTTCTGCTAAACTTTTTTTTAACTTTTATCCTTTTCTTTTTTAATGTTTTTTAACTAGTTTATCTAATATATATTTTTTTTTTGTTTTCTTTTTTTAAATTATTTTCTTTCCTTCCTTTTTTTTTTTTTATTCTTTCTGAACCTCTTTTTATCCCCTTTCTCCCCCCTCATGATTTGGGATTTCTTCTGATTTGGTTAAAGCATATTTTCCTGGGGTTGTTGCCAGCCTTTTAGTATTTTACTTGCTCCTTTATAAACTCAGATCTGGACAAAATGACAAGGTGGAAAAATTCACCACAAAAAAAAGAACAAGAGGCAGTACCGAAGGCTAGCGACCTAATAAATACAGACAAGGGTAATATGTCAGATGGAGAGTTCAGAATGACAATTCTCAAGGATCTAGCCGGGCTCAAAAAAGGCATGGAAGATATTAGAGAAACTCTCTCGGGAGATATAAAAGCCCTTTCGGGAGAAATAAAGGAACTAAAATCTAACCAGTTGAAATAAAAAAGCTATTAATGAGGTACAATCAAAAATGGAGGCTCTAACTGCTAGGATAAATGAGGCAGAAGAAAGAATTAGTGATATAGAAGACCAAATGACAGAGAATAAAGAAGCTGAACAAAAGAGGGACGAATAGCTACTGGACCACAAGGGGAGAATTCAAGAGATAAGTGACACCATAAGATGAAACAACATTAGAATAATTGGGATTCCAGAAGAAGAAAAAAGAGAGAGGGGAGCAGAAGGTATACTGGAGAGAATTATTGGGGAGAATTTCCCCAATATGGCAAAGGGAATAAGCATCAAAATTCAGGAGGTTCAGAGAATGCCCCTCAAAATCAATAAGAATAGGCCCACACCCCGACACCTAATAGTAAAATTTATAAGCCTTAGTGACAAAGAGAAAATCCTGAAAACAGCCCGGGAAAAGAAGTCTGTAATATACAATGGTTAAAATATTAGAATGGCAGCAGACTTATCCAGAAAGACCTGGCAGGCCAGAAAGAGTCGGCATGATATTTTCAGAGCACTAAATGAGAAAAACATGCAGCCAAGAATACTATATCCAGCTAGGCTATCATTGAAAATAGAAGGAGAGATTAAAAGCTTCCAGGACAAACAAAACTGAAAGAATTTGCAAGCACCAAACCAGCTCTACAGGAAATATTGAAAGGGGTCTTCTAAGCAAAGAGAGAGACTACAAGTGCTAGATCAGAAAGGAACAGAGACAATATACAGTAACAGTCACCAGACAGGCAATATAATGGCACTAAATTCATATCTCTCAATAGTTACCCTGAATGTTAATGGGCTAAATGCCCCTGTCAAAAGACACAGGGTATCAGAATGGATAAAAAAAAACAAAACCCATCTATATGTTGACTACAAGAAACACATTTGAAGCCTGAAGACACCTCCAGATTTGAAGAGAGGGGGTGGAAAACAATTTACCATGCTAATGGACATCAGAAGAAAGCAGGAGTGGCAATCCTTATATCAGACCAATTAGATTTTAAGCCAAAGACTATAATAAGAGATGACAAAGGACACTATATCATACTCAAAGAGTCTGTCCAACAAGAAGATCTAACAATTTTAAATGTCTATGCCCCCAACGTGGGAGCAGCCAACTATATGAACCAATTAATCTCAAAATCAAAGAAACACATCAACAATAATACAATAATACTAGGGGACTTTAATACTCCCCTCACTAAAATGGACAGATCATCCAAGCAAAAGATCCACAAGGAAATAAAGGCCTTAAATGACACTCTGGACCAGATGGACATCACAGATATATTCAGAACATTTCATCCCAAAGCAACAGAATACACATTCTTCTCTAGTGCACATGGAACATTCTCCAGAATAGATCACATCCTCGGTCCTAAATCAGGTCTCAACCGGTATCAAAAGATTGGGATCATTCCCTGCATATTTTCAGACCACAATGCTCTGAAGCTAGAACTCAACCACAAGAGGAAATGTGGAAAGACCCCAAATACATGGAGACTAAACAGCATCCTTCTAAAGAATGAATGGGTCAACCAGGAAATTAAAGAAGAATTGAAAAAATTATGGGAAACAAATGATAATGAAAACACAACGGTTCAAAATCTGTGGGACACAACAAAGGCAATCCTGAGAGGAAAATATATAGCGGTACAAGCCTTTCTCAAGAAACAAGAAAGGTCTCAGGTACACAACCTAACCCTACATCTAAAGGAGCTGGAGAAAGAACAAGAAAGAAACCCTAAACCCAGCAGAAGAGAAATCATAAAGATCAGAGCAGAAATCAATGAACTAGAAACCAAAAAAACATAGACCAAATCAACGAAACTAGGAGGTGGTTCTTTGAAAGAATTAATGAAATTGATAAAGCCTTGGCCAGACTTATCAAAAAGAAAAGAGAAAGGACCCAAATAAATAAAATCATGAATGAAACAGGAGAGATCACAACCAACGCCAAAGAAATACAAACAAGTATAAGAACATATTATGAGCAACTCTTCCCCAACAAATTTGACAATCTGGAAGAAATGGATGCTTTCCTAGAAACATATATACTACCACAACTGAACCAGGAAGAAATAGAAAGCCTGAACAGACCCATAACCAGTAAGGAAATTGAAGCAGTCATCAAAAATCTCCAAACAAACAAAAGCCCAGGGCCAGATGGCTTCCCCGGGGGAATTCTACCAAACATTTAAAGAAGAACTAATTCCTATTCTCCTGAAACTGTTCCAAAAAATAGAAATGGAAGGAAAACTTCCAAACTCATTTGATGACGCCAACATCACCTTGATCCCCAAACCAGACAGGGATCCCATCAAAAAAGAGAGCTATAGAACAATATCCTCGATGAACACAGATGCGAAAATTACCACCAAAATACTAGCCAATAGGATTCAACAGTACTTTAAAAGGATTATTCACCACTACCAATTGGGATTTATTCCAGGGCTGCAAGGTTGGTTCAACATCTGCAAATCAGTCAGTGTGATACAACACATCAATAAAAGAAAGAACAAGAACCATATGATACTCTCAATAGATGCTGAAAAAGCATTTGACAAAGTACAGCATCCCTTCCTGATAAAAACTCTTCAAAGTGTAGGGATAGAGGGCACATACCTCAATATCATCAAAGCCATCTATGAAAAACCCACTGCAAATATCATTCACAATGGAGAAAAACTGAAAGCTTTTCTGCTAAGGTCAGGAACACGGCAGGGATGTCCATTATCACCACTGCTATTCAACATAGTACTAGAAGTTCTAGCCTCATGAATCAGAGAACAGAAGGAAATTAAAGGCATCCAAATCGGCAAAGAAGAAGTCAAACTATCACTCTTCGCAGATGACCTGATACTATATGTGGAAAACCCAGAAGACTCCACTCCAAAACTGCTAGAGCTTGTACAGGAATTCAGTAAAGTGTCAGGATATAAAATCAGTGCACAGAAATCAGTTGCATTTATCTACACCAACAACCAGACAGAAGAAAGAGAAATTAAGGAGTCAATCCCATTTACAGTTGCACCCCAAACCATAAGATACCTAGGAATAAACCCAACCAAAGAGGCCAAGAATCTATACTCAGAAAACTATAAAGTTCTCATGAAAGAAATTGAGGAAGACACAAGGAAATGGAAAAATATTCCATGCTCCTGGATTGGAAGAACAAATATTGTGAAAATGTCTATGCTACCTAAAGCAATCTACACATTTAATGCAATTCCTATCAAAGCACTATCCATCTTTTTCAAAGGATAGAACAAATAATCCTAAAATTTATATGGAACCGGAAAAGCCCTCGAATAGCCAAAGGAATATTGAAAAAGAAAGCCAAAGTTGGTGGCATCAGAATTCCGAACTTCAAGCTCTATTACAAAGCTGTCATCATCAAGACAGCATGGTACTGGCACAAAAACAGACACATAGATCAATGGAACAGAATAGAAAGCCCAGAAATTACCCTCAACTCTGTGGTCAACTAATTTTCGACAAAGCAGGAAAGAATAACTAATGGAAAAAGGACAGCCTCTTCAATAAATGGTGTTGGGAAAATTGGACAGCCACATGGAGAAAAATGAAAGTGAACCATTTCCTTACACCACACACGAAAATAGACTCAAAATGGATGAAGGACCTCAATGTGAGAAAGGACTCCATCAAAATTCTTGAGGAGAACACAGGCAGCAACCTCTTCGACCTCAACCACAGCAACATCTTCCTAGGAACATCGCCAAAGGCAAGGGAAGCAAGGGCAAAAATGAATTATTGGGCTTTCATCAAGATCAAAAGCTTTTGCACAACAAAGGAAACAGTTAACAAAACCAAAAGACAACTGACAGAATGGGAGAAGATATTTGCAAACGACATATCAGATAAAGGACTAGTGTCCAAAATTTATAAAGAACTTAGCAAACTCAACACCCAAAGAACAAATAATCCAATGAAGAAATGGGCAGAGCACATGAAAAGACATTTCTGCAAGGAAGACATCCAGATGGCCAACAGACACATGAAAAAGTGCTCCATATCACTCAGCATCAGGGAAATACAAATCAAAACCACAATGAGATATCACCTCACACCAGTCAGTGTGGCTAAAATTAACAAGTCAAGAAATAACAGATGCTGGCGAGGATGCAGAGAAAGGGGAACCCTCCTACACTGTTGGTGGGAATGCAAGCTGGTGCAACCTTCTGGAAAACAACATGGAGGTTCCTCAAAATGTTGAAAATAGAACTACCCTATGACCCAGCAATAGCACTACTGGGTATTTACCCTAAAGATACAAACGTAGTGATCCAAAGGGGCACGTGCCCTCGGTTGTCTATAGCAGCAATGTCCACAATAGCCAAACTATGGAAAGAACCTAGATGTCCATCAACAAATGAATGGATAAAGAAGATGTGGTGTATATATACACAATGGAATACTATGCAGCCATCAAAAGAAATGAAATCTTTCCATTTGCGACAACCTGGATGGAACTAGAGCATATCATGCTTAGCAAAATAAGTCAAGTGGAGAAATACAACTATCATATGATCTCCCTGATATGAGGAAGTGGTGATGCAACATGGGGTCTTAGCGTGTAGGAGAAGAATAAATGAAACAAGATGGGATTGGGAGAAGACAAGCCATAAGTGACTCTTAATCTCACAAAACAAACTGAGGGTTGCTGGGGGGAGTGGGGTTGGGAGAAGAGGGGTGGGATTATGGACATTGGGGAGGGTATGTGCTTTGGTGAGTGCTGTGAAGTGTGTAAACCGGGCGATTCACAGACCTGTACCCCTGGGGATAAAAATATATGTTTATAAAAAATAAAAAATTTAAAAAATTTAAAAAAAAAGAAAAAGAAAAAAAATTTTAAAAAATAAAAAATAAAATAAAATAATAAAGAAAGAAAGAAATAAAAAAGAAACTGCCAAACTTCCAAAGTTATTGTATTGCTTTGCATTCCCACCAGCAATGAAAGTGAGTCCCTGTCCCTTCATATCCTCGTCAGAATTAGATGCTTTCAGCATTTCCAGATTCTAAACGATCCACTTTCTTGAAGTTCTAGTAAGTGTAATGCTAGTTGTTATAACAAATATACCTGAAATGTTCAGTGACTTAGTTTCTTTCTCCTCTTGTGTAGTTGTCCATTATGATATGACAGGTAGAACGGTTTAGCACCCCCATTCAGGAACCCAGGCCAAAATTGGCTTTGTCATCTTCAGCAGATTTCTTTCTGAGGTCTCTCTTCCCATCAACATTCCAGAGAGCCAAAGGGGGAAATGTGGGTTGGGGCACTTCAACACATTTGAAAAGGCTTCAGCCCAGAAGTGGTACCAAGTTCTTCTGTACCCATTCCTGTGACAGAAACTAGTCACATGACTATACCTAACTGCAAAGTCCACTGGGAAATGTAGTCAGTTCCTGTCTGGCTAGTGGATCCAAGGCAATAACTCTATTACTCTGTAAGATCAGAGCACATTTTGGAGAATGTCTAATGATGCTTTGCACATTTGCTGAGACAGTTCTTTGTATCATTGTGATGAAATAGATTCTGTTACTCCATCACTTCAGACACTAATGGTAATGCTGTTAAGATGGAAAAATAGCAGGACTTCCTGGAACCAGTGATGATTTGGTATAGCTTTGTCTATGATGTCCTTGGATGGTTGGCCTTTAACATTGGCCCTTCTTTATAAGACTTTCCCCAGTGCTTGGATAGATGACTATCCAATAAGATGAGTATCCAACTCTCCTATATTCTAGAAAGATGTGGTTCTGTGGAGGAGAAATCTAGTCTGACTTAATTGGCATATGATAAAACTACAATATACTTGGCAGCATATTGATTCTGGTGGGGGGCTGAAGGCAATAGTAAGAAAATAATCACAGACTTCAAAATCCAATCATCTCTGTGTACTCTTGTTGCTATTCCCCTCCTTATGCACCCAGTAATTTAGGTTTTGTTTTGACAGGAACATAGAGATATTCATAAACCGAGAGGCAGTGTTTCGAGATTTAGTGAATGTGTTATCAGAAATAAATAATAAGTGCCCTATGTTTTTGGAAGCTTGGTGTGACAGTGTACTCATCTTCATCAACTGACTGCAGTCATGAGGATTGTTTACAAATAAAGGTTAAATAAATTCATACCTTTAAAAGATAATCTAAATATGTATTTAATTGACTGACCGGTCTTTCCAGTCTGTTTGGACTGCTGTTATTCAACCAACCAACCAAACAAACACACAAAAAAAGAAAACCCAAGAAAACAACAACAACAAAAAAACAATTTCTCTATTTATTTAATCACATCAGGACATTAGCAGGTATCAGCGATTTTATTGTCATCTGCCCTTTTTAACATAAAATGTTCTCAGTTGGTATGTTCCATCTTCCCATTCCAAAGGATAGATGGGCGGAAGGGAGAGGGGAGGAATAGGAGAAAGGAGTATGGAAGAAATAGCTTTAAACTAGATACATGAGTCTTAAAATAGCAAGGAAACACTTGTTAGTTGTCGCCAATGTAATAATTGTTCATCAACATGCTAGCAGTTCCCTAAAAGCAGAAAACTATAGGCAGATGCTGTGTATTTAATTTACAGTCTACAGTTGGTTTATGTCAAAACTCCCAACAGGATTTAAAAACCTGCCTTTTTTGAGACTCCTCTCTCCTTTAGGATGGTACTGTGAATACACAATTGAATTTTTTTTTTTTTTTTTTTTGTAGTCAAAAGTATCTTTGACTGCCAGATTATCTTGTTTTCTTGTTAGAACTAAAAACAGTTTCCAAATGAATGATTCTAAAGGCCACATCTGTGAACCAGACCCTTTAGCTCTAGCAAAATTTACTCTATGTACAAGTTTGGGAACAATCAGTTTGTTAATGTTAAATAAGCAACTGACCATATTTTAAAAAGACAGGTGTCCTATTCATGTGCATTTGTGCACTTCACTTTTTAGGATCTAGGCAAGAGATTTTTTAAAAGTGCTCAGTAATTGTTCTCTCAGTGAGAAAACATGTCGCATGGCCCACAAGAGCCAGTGAAAAGATAACTTTTTTCTTTTAAAGATTTTATTTATTTATTTGACAGAGAAGTAGGCAGAGAGGCAGGCAGAGAGAGGAGGAAGTAGGCTCCCCACTGAGCAGAGAGCCTGATTGTGGGCTCAATCCCAGGACCCTGAGGTCATGACCTGAGCCGAAGGCAGAGGCTTTAACCCACTGAGCCACCCAGGCACCCCAAAAGATAACACGTTTTGACATTGCATTTATTCTTGCACTATCATTGGTTCTTGACACCACAAGTGTTGACAGCTCCCCCTTTCTTTAAGTCTGAGCATATCTTTTTAACTCTGGTCTCTTAAAGGGCTACTTCTCTTGAAGACTGTATCAGAATGTAAGAAGGAGGAAACACAGCTGCCACCTAGTTACATAGTTACATACAACATCTTTCTTGACTGTGGAACTGTCTGCCCAGAACCCTGTTGATTGGTTTTTCTCTGTTACCACTCTCAACATCTACTTTATTACCAACAACAAGAGACTTTAGGAGTGTAGCATTTTCATTGTAACATTGACTACAAAAGAGAAACTCTCCATAAATGAGGCCAGGTTGAAATTGACCCATTTGTTTTATAAAGCTTCTTAGTAAACAACATATAAGTGTTTAGACCTTGTTCTCCTTGAATCCAGGTGGCCGATTCTGACTTCAGTAATCTGTTGTCTTGATACCAGTATTCTTCTCTATAGATCAGGAGGTGACAGAGTTTATGAGACCAGGACATTTCAGAGAAGGCATGTATCATAGAGGTATGAGAAGAGACATTGTCATAAAAATTCAGCCTCACCTGTGTTATGTAGATCAACTGCATATTTTTCAGAAAAAGTATTTAAACTTGTTGGCATATGTTTGAAAATTTCATACACAACATAATGATTTTTAATATCATGATTCAGATTATGTGCTAAATGCATTGATCAAGATGGAAAATCAGATTACAGACTTTCCAATTTCTCAAAAATGACCATTTCAAATTAATCTTCTTAACAGTATATAGTATTCTTATTAGACAGGGAAAGAGTAGCTCTCCCCCACACAGGAGGGGGATATTCAATATTCATTTCTAACCTAAATTGCAATTATTCTTTGTTTATTAACAAAATAATACAGGATGAAAAAGCTTAACAATGTGATTTTTTTTTTCAGTAAGTCTAGAATTTTCAAGCAATGGTAGAGCTGTACCTTCACAGTGATACATTTTTTTATACATTACTACATGTACTCTTCAAATACCCACTAACCAAAACAAGAGAGTATAAGGGTATTATAGATTATTTTAAAAATCATGTTGTTTAATTATATTTTCTCTTTATGTGTAAAATGGAGATAAAAATAATGCATTATAAGCATTCTTTTAGACTTTTCAAAAATATTTTCATTAAAATAAACTTACTATTTGATCCTCACAACAACCCCATGGAAAAGCAAATATAAATAGGTTTAGATCCTTTCATTAAAGGTGAGCTAACCAGGGCCCAGAGAAAATGATGTGACAAGTGTTAATTACATAGACAGTACGTGGCGGAACTGAAATTGAATTTAAGTCTTGTGATTGAACTCACATGTCCTAGTAACATCCTATTTAAAACGCATAAGTGAAACATCATATCTCTGTGACTAAGTTTAACTCGGGCTTTTCCTCCTTGTCTCCCCAACTTGTGTGAAAATAGTCTATACTGAAGGCCCGTTTCTTCATCTCCTACTTGACTCTTAAACCCTTTTATGACTTCTTGTACTCATTCTACTGAAGCTCTTTTCTTCGTGGTTATAACTGATTTCATATACCCTCATGCAAGCTAATTTCATCTTTTAAAGTTTATTTATTTATTTATTTGTTTTTTAAGTAATCTGTGCACCCAATATGCAGCTCAAACCCACAACCCTGAGATCCGGGGCTGCAGGCTTCACCAACTGACCTAACAGAGTGTCTCTAATTTCATTTTTTATCCACTTTGAATATAGTCTTCTATCCTTTTCTTTCCATCCATCCATTCATACATCCATTCTTCCACTCATCCCTTGTCTTCCACACCTACCTTAATGGTAGGTTATTTTTGAGGCAACTTGGAATATAGAAGGTTAGAAGAATACATGGGGCTGGCATCAGAGAGATCAGATTGAGCTTTGTACGTTTTCGTGTGCCTGTGGACCCATTAGACCTCTAATAAATACGTTAATATTAGTTCTCTTACCTCCTCTCAGTTTTCAAATTCTGAGATATGATTCTCACCTTTCCATAGTTACCAAAGTGGTCCTTGGCTGTCTCTTTACCAGGTTACTGTTACTACTTTATAATTGATCTTTCTGACTCCAAACTGAACAGCTGTGTGCACAGCACTCTTTTCCCTACCTGGCCAGCTACTGCAGTTCTGATTCATCCTTTATACGGCTGAACAAATTCCTTTGTTAAAAGGCATCTTTGATCATTCTACTCTCCTTGTCAAAAACCTTTTATGGTTCCCAGTTGCTCACAGATGAAAATTCACTGTGCTTAGCCCGGCAATCAATCCCTTCCTCAATCTGTTTCTCACCTATATTTCAAGATTTGTCTTCCTTTATTTTACTTCTGATGTATATTTTATTTTGAAATAATTTTAAAAAGTTTTTACATAGAAAAAACTATCAATCTTTTCCTCTATGGGTACTGGGTTTTGTTTTGTGTCGTTTCAGTTTTCATGGTTTGTTTTGTTTTTTGTTTTTTGTTTTTTTAAGGTTTTCTGTAGAAAGGTGCTTTCAAATCAAGATAATAAAAATGCTGTCCATTGAAAAGTATTTTTTATTCTACTTTCAAATTTATATTTTGGTTTTGGTAATATACTATACCTGGAATTTCTTTGAGGATATGGTTGATAGTCACGTAACTTTGCTTTCCCCCAATTTTTCCAAAACTCCTTATTGAAACTCCTTGTTTCATTACCTTTCAATGGTATAAGCATCATGAAATTAATTTTGTGAGTATGTGAGTCTGCTCATTGGTCTTCCATTATTTTCCATTAATATATTTACACATTTTTACAACAAAATCACTCTTAAAACTTCTCAGACTTTATATATATTAGTACATTGCTTTCCAAGTATCTTGTAATTGTCCATTTAAAAATATTTTTATCTCTTGTATCACCCATTTTTCCCATATTCCTTTAAAATAAGCTTAGCCTATTTAATTATATTAAAATTTTAATTGGGATTACATTATACATGCAT
The DNA here is from genome assembly GCF_022355385.1 of Mustela nigripes. Taxonomy (NCBI): domain Eukaryota; kingdom Metazoa; phylum Chordata; class Mammalia; order Carnivora; family Mustelidae; genus Mustela; species Mustela nigripes. The sequence continues at coordinate 141,622,712 of NC_081568.1, forward strand.
TATTTTATAGAAAATGAGAATTTTTAACACATTTCATTTTTCCATATACAAGTACACTATGTCACTTTGGATAATTAAATTGTATTTTATGTCCTTAGGTTAAGTTCTATAATTTTACTCTTTTGTTTTTTTTCATATACTTGTTAGCTTTCATTCTAGGTAGGTTTCTTTTTTTTTTTTAATCAATTTTATTTATTTAATAATGGCATCCATATAAATTATATCTTGCTGGTATACAGAAAGGCTTTGCTTTTTTTTTTTTTCCACATCAATCTTGTATCAGAAATATGTCATCTAAGACTGCATTCATATTTGGGCAGCATTTAAGGAAAGACAGTTTATTCAAATAATTTATTGGAAGCCTTCCAAACCAGACTCAATGAGAGCAGAATGTATACATCTATGAGGGATGAGGCAGCTGGAACAATTGACAGTCTTTTCAGAGAGGCTATTTTGGAGTCAGTGATCCCCAGCTTATTTTTTTTGTTTTTGTTTCTTATAACTCTGTTCAACATTGAGAGAGAGAGCTAAAACAGGAGTGATCCCAAACGTTGGGATTTGTGCAACAGGAGATGTCCTGAAATAAAATAAGGGTGTTGTCAGTAAAATTGACATTGAATATTACTCCTGGTGAGATAAATTGTGTCCATCGTAAAACTGGTTGTTTCTTTTGATTAAAGAGAATGCCACGATGAGTGTTTGTGCTCATGTCACCTTAAACCCATGAACAGGTATTGCTTTAGAAGATACAACAAACTTGGAATTTCTAAATCCTAAAGAATGTGTGTTGGTGTCATTGTGATGCAGATTATCATTTCCCTATAGAGCAGATTAAGGAACTACTTTTTATTTAACTACCATTATACAAGTATATCTTTTATTCTATCCTTTTCAACTTGATTTAATTAAAATTTTTTGCCCGTGTTCTGATTAAAACTTAGTAGTGTTTTATATTAAAAATGAAGTTTTATATCTCCCCTCTATGCTCTCTTTCTTTGTAATAAAATTAGTTTCACGCATTTTTTTACTTACTGGGTTGTATATTCCATGAGTGCAGGAAAAATCCAGGTACCTCTCACACATACCCAGTGCAAGCTTTCCCAAGTAGGTGTGTAAAAACACTGCTAGAATTTGCTTATTTGTCCTCTGCTTCCTAGTTTGGTGCTTTACTGACGATAACTAATGTCCAGTGCCCATGTGAACTTCTAAGATCACATGACAAGTTGACCAAGGCAAACTCATTCTTGGTTTTCCAGACATCTTTGTTTTTTAGTCATTCTTCATTCTGTAGAATAAATTTGCTCTACATAGAATCTAGAACAAGTAACAATCCCCATCTTCACCTTGTACCTTATCAGCACTGTATTTGATCCTGGACTACTATTTCTCAGTATGTAATCTATACTTTAACCCATAGATATGTATGTACATGTATAGATACTTCTGTAGGTCTAATAAAACAAATAAAAAGAGCATAAAAGAACAAAATTAACTTTTTTGTATCTTTGGGAAGTTGTTTCACAATTAACATGTCTAAACAAGATTAAACTCTTCACAGAAACATTTCTAAAAGACTGCCATTGAGGGGTGCTGGGTGGTATAGAGAGTTAAGCATCCAGCTCTTGGTTTCAGCTCAGGTCCTGATCTCAAGGTCCTGGGATCAAGCCCCTCACCAGGCTCTGTCCTCAGCACAAAGTCCTCTTAAGATTCTCCGTCTCCCTTGGTCCCTCTCATTCATGTTCTCTTTCTCTCTCTAAAATAAACAAATAAATCTTAAAAAAAAAAAAAAGAAAAGCTGTCATTGAAAATTTAGCCTTGATCGCATTGTATGAAACAACCTTATGGAAGACAGGAAATTATTTTCACTGGGAAAGGGAAACTAGATTTCAGAACTGTGAATCTCTTTTGGCTTTGTATTGTCACACTCTGAAACATTTAAGTTGGATTAATCATCCCAATGATACATTCACTTTTGTACTCCTGTACACTGAATTGCAAAGTATTTGGAAGTGGTTCACTAGGAGGCCAGGGTGTTATGCCTAAAATTATGTAACTTTAGCATCTTTAAATGATAATACACATTTTCTAATTTCTCCAGTATGCTCCACAGTTGTTGTTTAAAAAAAAATATTTTCCCAAATGTGTATATGCCATTTCATTTAAACTGTATTTATGGGTAGCTCTTTGGTATATAGGTTATTTTTACTTAGTTATCTGTAGTCCTTGAATGAAATGTTCCCTACCCAGTTACCCTCTCTCACCCGGCAAAGACAGTGCTCAGAGCTCTTATCTTTTAGAGCTATCAGATGAATTAGAACTGGAAAGTAAATGTTTAAGAGCAAAGCAAGTTTAGCTGAGTAAATATTACATTCTCTCCATCAACATCTGATCAGAGTATTAGAAGGACTTAAAGGATCTAATGACATTATATCTTAAAGGATATAATGTCTATGAAGAGCCTGCTCAAAGAGAGAAGATAGTGTCCTCCTTTCTTATTTATTTATTTATCTTTTGAGAGGGAGAGAGAGGGGGGCAGGGTACAGGGAAGGGCAGAGGGAGAGAGAAAATCTTATGCATGCTTCATGCCCAGCACAAACCCTACATGGGGCTCACTCTCATGACCCTGAGATCATGACCTGAGCCAAAATCAAAATGCTTAACCAACTGAGCCACCCAGTCATCCCAATAATGTACTTCTCAGCAGTACATTGAGTTGCTACTATTCTAGTTTTTATTACTTTCCTCTAGTCAGGATCTAGTAAGAATAAAGCTGTTTTGCCATTGTCTGTCCACCTGCTTTCTTCTAATTCTGTTTTATCGTCTTCCATCTTTCCATCGGATCCCATCCTCTCCCATTCCTGGCATGCTGACATCTTGGTCTTGCCCAGATGCTGCTTCTATACTTTACAGAAGTTCACTTTAAGAGAAAAATATTTCTCTTTTTGGAAATTCCCAATCACTGGATCCCAGTGATTGAAAAATTCCCAATCATTGGATCTTCAAGCTTTAGGGTACAACCAGCTTATCCACCAGAGAGAGAGAGGGGTGAGGAAAAGATGTGAGGAAAAATTCTTAGTTTGGGCAAATCTGGGTAAGAAAGACTTTTCACTCTTGGGGCGCCTGGGTGGCTCAGTGGGTTAAGCCGCTGCCTTTGGCTCAGGTCATGATCTCAGGGTCCTGGGATCGAGCCCCACATCGGGCTCTCTGCTCAGCGGAGAGCCTGCTTCCCTCTCTCTCTCTCTCTCTCTGCCTCCCTCTCTGTCTACTTGGGATCTTTCTCTCTGTCAAATAAATAAATAAATAAATAAATCTTAAAAAAAAAGAAAGAAAGAAAGAAGAAGAGAGCATGAGAAGGAGGGGCAGAGGGAGAGGAGAGGAAGAGAACCTTAAGCAGACTCCATGCAGAGTGTGGACCCCAATGTGGGTCTCAATCCAAGGACCCTGAGATCCTGACTTGGTCTGAAGCCAAGAGTCAGATGCTTAACTGACTGCACCACCCAAGGGTCCCTATATATATGCATTTTAAATGCACTGAGTGAGAGCATGTGCAAAATAGGTAAAGAGACATAAGCTTTAACACCTACACCCATTATTACAAAATCTAAGACAGTTACTACTAATAATAACAATAGCTTACATTTTTGAGTACTTATTATGTACTAGGCATTATGGTAAATGTCGCATCTAAATGGGGTGTCCATCCCGATCAGATGAGAGTCCCCAAACATGGGGCAACAATTGGTGGAGGCTGGTTGGTATGGGTAGTCAAACGATTCACCGGTTGTGGAACAAAGGAGATTAAAGTTTACTGAATACACTGCAAGGAGGTAGAGGGCTGGACAGCATAGGAGAGGCTGTCTGCAGTGAGGCGCGGTGGGTAGGGGCTATTTTGAAAGGAGCGTGGGAGAGTATGGTGACATATGGAATTTTCCCTATTTGGGGTACTATGCCTGGTTGTAAATAGTGCATCGGTCAGTTAGGTCCTATGGATATTTCAGGGTGTTTCTTCCGATGAGCCTATCTCTATTCCATCACTGAAGCCTGTTTGCCTAAAAGCAGCCTCTATCGTTAAGCACTTGATAGGCATAAATTTATTATATCTCAAGGAACACATGGAAGGTACTGATGGCATTTTTGGGTGATTACTCTGTGAGTTCAGTAGCTATGGTGATCAGGTGCAAAGCATGGCTCATTAAGTAACCACCCAACATTTTGTGTGTAACTCTTCCATTCAACCATGATTCAGTGTGTTACTGCTGTGTGACAGCCCTGGGCTTGATCCTTTGGACATCTCTAAGCCATAGATAAAATACAGTACAGAAAGTGCCAGGGCCAGGCAAATCCCCAGTACTTGGTTAATTACAGCTTGTCATTTCGAGGTATGCCAAAATGTAGCTTGTGGTTTAAAAGACCGAAATAATTTTCAATTGCAGACAGAGGGAATAAAAAAGTTCTCTGGAAGAGATGACATTTGATTAGAGAAGTCTGTGTAATATATGAGTAGAATTCAGATAGGGATAAAGGAGATTAAAAGGGCATTCGTTCCATGCTGAGGGAATGACACAGGAGGGCAGGACCATGTGTAGATCCCCACAGTATAGCAGGGAGGAGGAGGAACCTGGAGACAAGCTTGGCTGCCCTGAATTCACTGAAGGCCTTTTGCACCAAGCAGAATTTTCACCACTTAACTTCACAGGATTCAGAAAAACTCTGAGGAGTTTTGGAAAGAAGGTGGTTGGTCCATCACCAGAGAGGTTTTACCCTGGAAGTGTCAGATGGGGAAACAGATGAAGAATAGATCAGTTAGGAAGCCCCAATCAGAATTCAGGTACAGGAGATGGGGTTTGTATCTGGATAGTGCTTGTGAAATTAACAGGAAGGGATTTATGTATTAAAGGCCATGAGTAAGACCAGCTAGCCTGAGGACTGGGGGAGTGTCTTTGCAGATGTGAAATCTGCAAAGAGACAGTTATCCTTATGAAGATCATCTTACACAGTCTGTCATTCTTTCCTCTCACTGCCCCATGGGTCTTCTGTAAGGCATTTATTTACTGCATAGTTGTCCCCTTCAGAGCACTTTTCCCCATTTCCACTTTTAAATGAATAAATGAGCTCTCATTTGCTCTAACTCATAAGTAGTCTAATAATTTAATATTCTGCATTAGACTTTCATTGAGATGGTTTTATGAACAAATATTAGCTTTTTGTACTTTAATGTTTGCACAGGACCTCATGAATTTTTATTTTTAATTAAACACCAACTCACTGATTGCTGATCCTTTTATATTATTCTTTAGCTTATTTGCTTAGTCTAAGCATTTTTCTTTCTACCAAGTTATCCCTTTCTCTCCATTTAAACCTTCAGTGCAGTCCTATGGTACAATCTGTCATTAATCACATTCTTTCAAAAAAACCAGCAAATACTTCTTTACATCAGACAGATTCTTGGAGACTGAAAACAAAAATCATTCTGTTCAAGATGTATGGTTAACCTAGTAAGTGACAAGTGCTTTCGTTAGAAAGCTTTTAGGCTTCATTGAGACAGAAGAGATTGAAATTAAATTCTATGACTTAAGAGGTCTTGCAGTAGAGAAATGGTATTGTCTCTGTTTAGGAATTAGTTGTTTTGATCCCAGGTGAAGCAAGATAGTTGGGAAAAATATGAAAATTAGAAAGGAAAAGGGGTTCTTCTCATGAAATGTTCCAAGTGAGAGAGAACCAAGCATTGACTTGTGAACTCAAGAGAAATTTACTGATGGAAGCTGCTTTTGACAACTCTCACTGGGGAGTTGACCAGAAGCTTTAAAGAGTTGTACTTGACACATGCCATTCCTTGAAAAACCTGGTTAGTCGTAGAAGAGGTAGGTCCAAATAACAAAGTCAATAGGACAAATGCTAGATAATATAATTACTCAAGAAAAGTAAATATCCTGCAATACAGGAAATGTTGATATGTAGACATACAGCGAGTTTGATATATAGTATGAGATAAAAGGTGGGAATTACTCCAGATTAATCTGCTATTTAGAGTGAAATGTCCTCAGATTATGTGTATATCATATAGATTTAAAAACATAGTGCTCTATACTATTTATGCATAGTTTCTTTTAAAATTTGTTCTCATTCTTATAAAATGTGTGTCATTTGTGGTATTGAACTATCTGTTTCTCATTTATTTTGGAGATTACTGTGGGGATTCTGGCCATTTAAACCATAGGGAGTACTAGATTTACAAATGCCAAGCTAAGAACAAAACTATGGCAGACAGCTTGGAAGGTATCCTTATACTTCATTGAGATGACAAGTGATGAGAAGAACTCTTTCTGACCACAAACAATTGCTCTGAACAACTTCTGGTGGCTCTTTCCAGTGATCCATGGTGACCAAATCAGGTACTCATAGTTGGCATGGCAGAATGGAAGTTCTTGTCCTCTGAATACCTCTTACTACTTCTGTTCCTCCCCATCTTCACCCATGTGGCAGGAGATGATTCCATCCCGTTCACCCTTGTTTATCCACCACTGATTCTGCTGGGGGAGAAGACATTTCAGGCAGTGATGCAACAGAGAGTCTTTTATGCAAGAGATACTATTACTTGCCTTTTGGGTGCTCTACTCTTCAGAACTGAGTATCCAGGTTAAATGAGACTTGCTAGTTCCCCTCCCCGAGTGAGCAGCATTGACAGGACTTGTTGACTTGATGACAAGGGGTGTGTAACCATAGAGCTGCAATTGTTGGATAAGGAAGCTGGCAGGATAGATGGGAGCGATGAGAAGTGAGAGAGGTTGTCAGGCATCCGTGTGATATAGACCATGAGTAAACATATACTTCCACTGCCCGAGGATGGCAGGAGTGTCCATGATTGACAGAAGATTGGGTCTTTCAGGTAATAGAATGAGCCAGCTTATCTGAGCAGGTAGGAATAATGAAGGGCCACATCTGGGTAATACTGTTCTCTCCATAGGTGTCCGAATAAAGTTTTCCTTGCTGAGTTTGTGAGAACCAGCTATGCTTCCCATACACTGGACTTTATTATCCAGAAATGATCATGGAGCATTTGAGCATTTAATTGTGTGCCGGTGATGTTTGGGTACAAACTCAATTCTCTCTCTTTCTCTGTCCCTTCTTTACACATGCCTATGTAGAGATACACACATACACACATAAACATATACACTCATGTATATCACACACATTTTGAACCAAATTATATTTCCTTTATTTTAAGCAAAAATCACCCTCATTAACATGCATTTCCTAAAATGTCACTATTTTCTAAAGTCAGTGTCTATAATCTTAAATAAGAATCTATGATATATATTCTATAAGATAGATATATAATATATGTGATTGCATATCATATTATATAAGAGATTATCCTTTAATCTATTAACATTATTAGTTACCCTAATAGGAGCAGGGAGAAAGAAAAAAAAAATGACTTCACAATTTTCTTAATGAGGTAGAGTTGAGAGGAGAAGTCTAAGGTATTTTACAGAGCAAAGTGATCATTGTGCTAGCCAGAAATCATTGTGAACCATGGTACATTCCAAAGGGACCGAAACATTTTTGTGAATGACAACTTATTCTTAAATATTTTTCTCCTTGAATTTTTATAATCATGGTACCAAGAGAGTAGACATAATTAAGGCTGAAATGAGATTTCTATTTGGAAACTGATGGCTGAGATTTAATATTTATCCCAGTTATATGGCATGAGACTCTATCATATCCCAAGTCCCTTAGGGTTGCTTCAGATTTTTCTATAATAAAATTTGATTCTTGTCTTCATGCCATTTAAAAAAAAATTTGTTTAAAAATTTTATTTATTTGACAGAGAGAAAGACAGTGAGAGAGGGAGCACAAGCAGGGAGAGAGCTGGGGGAGAAGCAGGCTTCCCACTGAGCAGGGAGCCCAGTGCAGGGCTGGATCCCAGGACCCTGGGATCATGACCTGGGCTGAAGGCAGGCTCTTAAGGACTGAGCCACCTAGGCGCCCCCATGCCATTTCTTTTATATTATTATTTTGGCAGGAAAGACATTTGTTAGCATATAATTTAGGGTTTATTTGGAAAAATATAGCTGGACTAATATATAGAGTTATTGAAATTCTTATTTTGTCCATCATCCTTATTAGACAAAAAACATGTGGAAGCATTTTTAGATTTATATATTGTGGTATTTTGAACTGTTTAGCAGTTTTCTTATAATAGAAACAAATACTTTCACCTTCATATGTAGTCATCCAACCTCCTCCACCCAGTTTTTTTTTTTTTTTCCTCCTCTGTTACCCTCCAATCCAAGGAGCTGAATTTTTAAAAATTGCAGTTGGGCAGACAGCTGGTCTTTGTAGAAGATTTAACACTTTGGGTATTTTGAATACAGTTTTGTAGCTGCTGGAAACTGAAATATAAATAAAACGAAAAAAAGAAATGTGAGAGAGAAAAATACCCCACAGCTTAGCCAGCTCTTTACGGATTCTTTTTGAAGTGAAGACATGCTTTTCCTCTTGGTTTTATGGCACAAACCTGGAATACCAATCACAAGTCATATCAAACTGATAGAGCTCAACTGTGAGAAGGTATAGGTGATAGTAGAGACCAGTAGAGAACCCGCTGTGTTATAACTCAGTGGGAACATCTTGTGAATATTTTTAACATTTCTGTTGTTAAAAATTTCAATGGTAAATTCCATATAAATTTTAGGATTGTTCCAGCCCTGTGAAAAATGTCGATTGTATTTTGAATAGGGGTTGCATTGAATGTGTAGGATGGAACAAAGAATCTTAAAATTCGTATGGAATAAGAAAAGACCCAGAATCACCAGAGGAATGATGGAAAAGACCAAAGCTGGGGGCATCACACTGCCTGACTGCACAAAAACAGACACACAGATGAATGGAACAGAATAGAGAGCCCAGGGATGCCTGGGTGGCTCAGTTGGTTAAGCAGCTGCCTTCGGCTCAGGTCATGATCCCAGGGTCCTGGGATCGAGTCCCACATCGGGCTCCTTGCTCGGCAGGGAGCCTGCTTCTCCCTCTGCCTCTGCCTGCCTCTTTGTCTGCCTGTGCTCGCTCGCTCTCTATCCCTCTGTCTCTGGCAAATAAATAAATAAAATCTTTAAAAAAAAAAAAAAAGAATAGAGAGCCCAGAAATGGACCTTTAACCTTGGAGTCAACTAATGTTGGACAAAGCAGGAAAGAATATACAATGGGAAAAAGACAGTCTCTTCAACAAATAGTGCTGGGAAAATTGGACAGCCACATGCAGAAGAATGAAACTGGACCCTCTCTCCCACCATACACAAAGATAGACTCAAAGTGGATGAAAGGTCTAAATGTGAGACAGGAATCTTTCAACGCCCTGGAGGAGAACACAGGCAGCAACCTCTTTTACTTTGGTCACAGCAACTTTTTGAAGACACATCTCTAAAGGCTAGGGAAACAAAAGCAAAAATGAACTATTGCAACTTCATCAAGATAAAAAGCTTCTGCACAGCAAAGAAAACAGTCAACAAAACTAGAAGGCAATGTAGGGAATGGGAGAAGATATTTTCAAATGACATTACAGATAAAGGGCTAGTATCTAAGATCTATAAAGAACTTCTCAAACTCAACACCATAAAAACAAATAATCCAGTCAAGAAATGGGCAGAAGACGTGAACAGACAATTCACCAAATAAGACATCAAAATGGTCAATAGACACATGAGGAAATGTCCCAGCACTTGCCATCAGGGAAATATAAATTGGAACCACAATGAGATACCCTCTCACCCCAGTCTGAATGGCTAACATTAGCAAGACAGGGAATAACAAATGTTGGTGAGGATGTGGAGAAAGGGGAACCCTCTTATTTTGGTGAGAATGCAGGCTGGTACAGCCACTCTGGAAAACAATATATTCTTCAGGATGGTAAAAATAGAGCAGCTTTATGACCCAGTAATTGCACTACTACAAGATACAGATGTAGTGAAAAGAAGGGGCACCTGCAGCCTAATAGTCATTGCAGCAATATTCACAATAGCCAAACTGTGGAAGGAGCTGAGATATCCTTCAACAGAAAAATGGATGAAGAAGATGTGGTTCAGATATGCAATGGAAGATTACTCAACCATCAAAAAGAATGAATATCTGCCATTTACATTGACATGGTTGGCACTGGAGGGTATTATGCTAAGTGAAGTAAGTTGTTCAGAGAAACACAATTATCATATGGCTTCACTCATGTGTGGAAACATAGGGAAAAGTGCAGAGGACAATAGGGGAATGGAGGGAAAATTGAATGGGGAGAAATCTTTGAAGGAAACAGGCCATATAAGACTCTTGACTCCAGGAAACAAACTGAGGGTTGCAGAAAAGGAGGTGAGTGGGGGATAGGATAACTGGGTGATAGGAATTAAAGAGTGTACTTGATATGGCGAGCACTAGGTGTTATATTTAACTAATGAATCATTGAACATTATATCAAAAACTAATGATGTACTACACCTTGGCTAATTGAATTTAAATTTTAAAAATATTACAAAGAACATAATTAATTTAAAGTAAAAAAAAAAAAGAATTTCAATAGCAAACGGTTTGCACTTGATTTAGGACGTAGCTATACCAAAGATGGAACAGTAGAAAGAAGCAGACTCCTGAAGTATTATCTCTTGAATGTACAGAATGATAAAAATCAGCAAAGTTCTGGTAAACCAAACTTTTACCTTGACCCAAAACTTCTGCCAGGGAAGTTCCCACTGTTTAAGTTAAATGTGGTCCTGATGTCTGAGTCTGGAATTGAGAATTGTGAATTGAGAATTGAGAAATATGATAGGTAGGTTTCACAGAATTAGCACAATAAATATATTCTTTTAAGGGTACATGAACAAAAGTATAATTTTTAACTGGTGTTAAATGAATATATCAGGCAGTGTAGTGTTAAGTACTTTATATGGACTTTACCATTAAACATTTTCAGTAATGCCATAAGGAAGATAATACTATTATCACAATTATATAGTTGAGGAAACCAACAGAACAAGAAGTTAAATAACCCATCCATGTTTTATGCCATTTGCAAGAGGGAGAGATGGACTGTGATGCCAAGCAGGTTAATTCCAAAGGCCAGTCTCAGGTACTCTACCATCACCATGAGTTACAGAGGTGTTTCTTTGTGTTTTTCTGGGTACATAGTCATTTATTCATGACATTGTTTCTGTGGGAAACTATTTTTTGAAATTTTGGTGAAAAGCCCATACATTAGAGCAGTAAGGGAAACATATATTGCTAAGTGATTATTTGGAATAATACTGAGTAAACATGCAGAAAAAATGGATTGTCAACTTTCTTGGAACTCATGAGTGTCTTCATCAGTGGTTTCACTTAGATCTACCCTTGTACTGTCTTGTCCAATACATGGAGTGGCTGTCAATCCATCTGAGTTTTATCCAGTTGTATATTCCTGTTGCCGGAGGAGAACCAGTCTGTATTGCTGTGTTTATTTAGGCTGCACTATTTTTCAAGGAATATCTGGAAGATGAGCAGCATGTCATAGTGGTTACCACCACAGATTATAGAGCTAGATTCTTTTGGTTTAAACCCTACCTTTCCTAGTTACTAGCCATGTGATTTAGGGCAAGCTCTTCAACCTCTGTATGCCTATTTCTTTATCTATCCATGTGATCAACTTTAGTTCATTAGTCAATAGTAACTCATGTAGATAGGATTATTAGGATTCAGTCAGATGCTGTATTTTAAAGCATCTTAGTCCAGTTCCTGGTTCATAGAAAGCAAAATATTATGTTTGTTTAAAACAGACTTATTTTGATAACATTTAACCCAGTTTGTTATAAAATGTTCTCAGCTGGGGCACCTGGTTAGCTCAGTCAATTAAGCGTCTGACTTTTTGTTTCAGCTGGGGTCATGATCTCAGTGCAGTGAGATTGAGCCCCTTGTTGGGTTCCATGTTGGGCATGGAATCTGCTTATCCTTCTCCCTCCCCCTCTGCCCCCCCCTGCTCTCTCACTTTCTCTCTAAAATAGATAAAAACTTAGAAACAAGCTCTCAGATACTAAAATATAGAACATCCATAAAATGTAAGAGGAAGTCTACAAAAAACAGCTAAAATCATACTTAATGGTGAAAGAATGATCATCTCCCTAAGTCTGAGAATAAAACAAAGATATATACTTTTGTTGTTTTTACTTAAAATTATAGCCAGGTAAGAAAATAAATAAAATGTATCCAGTTTGGAATGATGAAGTAAAACTGCTTATTTGTAGATGAGGTAGTTATACATGAAGAAAATCCAGAAAAGTTTACCCCAAACCACTGAAACTACTAAGTGAATTTAGCAAATTTGTAAGACTTGAGGGTAATAACTTATTATAAATTTGCAGCAAGCATTGTGTAATAATAATGCTACACTAATAATAAATCTATAGCATAAGAGTAGTCTTATACACCAACAGAATAGAATTAAGAGTCCAGAAGTAAATCTTCACATTTATCACCAATTGATTTTTAACAGGAGTACCAAGAAAATTCATTAGAGAAAATAGTCTTTTCAATAGATGGTGCTAAGACATTGCATACCCAAATGTAAAAGAATGAATTTGGGCCCCACCTCACACCGTATATCCGAATTAATCCAAATGGATCAAAAACCTAAATATAAGAGTTAAAACTGTTAAAGTCTTAGAAGAAAGTATAGGCATAAATACTTAGGACCTTGTATGAAGTAGCAGATTCTTAGATATGACAACAAGAGCCTGTGCAACCAAAGAAAAAATAATTTAAAAATTTGGGCATCACCGAAGTGAAAAGTTTTGAGGATTCAAGGGCCACCATTAAGAAAGTAAAATTACAGTCCACACAAAGGGAGAAAACTTTTGTAAATCATGTATCTGATAAGTGTCTAGTATCCTGAATATATAAACAACTCCTATAACTCAATACTAGTTAAATAAATGAACAAAGGATCTTCATAGATTTTTTTTTCCAAATAAGCAGTATAAATGGCAGAATGTATGTAGATACATTCTCAACACCAATTAGCTCTGAGGGAATTGCAAAAGAAAACCACAGTGAGATCTACCTCACAACCTCTAGGATGACTATTTAAAACCAAAACCAAAAAAAACAAAAACAAAACAACAACAACAACAACAAAAACAAAACAAAACAAAACAAAAAAACAGTGACATGTTTTGGCCAGGATATGGATGAATCAGAGTCCTCATAAACTGTAGGTGGGAATGTCAAATGGTTCAGTGACTGAAAAGTGGTCTCTCAGTTAATCAAAAGGTTGAATGCAGAGTTATTATGTGACCTACCAGTTCTTTTCCTAGGTATGTGACAAAACAAAGAAAACATATATTTACCCAAAAACTTGTGTATGTGTGTTCAGAATAGAAAGTGGAAATAATCCAGATATACAGCTGATGAATGGGGGAAAAAATATGCCATATCCATACAAGGAAATACTACTCAGTATTTTTTTACTGCAGTAAAAAGCAGTGAAGTGCTGATTCGAGCCACAGTATGGGTGAACCTTGGAAACAGAAGGCTAAGGAAAAGAAGGCTGTCAGAAGAGACTAAGTTCTGTATGTTTTCATTGAAATGAAATGTTCAGAATAAATAAGTTATGATAATAGGCCACATTTTTACTATCTACAGGTAACTAAGAAGAAATAACACTTGTAATCATATCAAAAACATCATACATTTAGAGGTGTATTTAATAAAATACATGCAAAATCTATCTTCAGAAAACTACAAAATAGTGCTGAAAGACATTTAAAGAGATCTAAAAATGAAAGAAAGAATATGCCATGTTTTTTAATTGGAAGACTCAGTGTTATCGAAATGCCAGTTCTTCCCAAATCAATTTATAGATTTGACTCAAAGTCAAACATGATAGCACTGTACTTTGTTTTGGTAGAAATTGATAAACCCCAGTTCTAAAATATGTATGAAATAAAAAATATTTATTATCCAAAGCAGCTTTGAAGAAGGACAAGGACAGAGCACTGGCACTACTGATTAAATGTATTAGTCATTGGAATGGAGTAGGGACTCTAGACATAGACCTATACATATCAGTCAATTGATTTTCAAAAACAGTGCTGAGATAAGTTAATGGGGGAAGGTATGGTGTTTTCAGTGACTTGTCCTGGACCAGAGGAATAAATGCATGGGAAGTAACGAACTTGGACCTCTGCCTCACAGTATGCTAAAAGCAAGCACAAAATGGACAGTATACCAAAAAATGAAATCCAAAACTATAAAACTCCTGTAGGGAAGCAAAGCAAAGCAAAACAAAACAAAACAAAAAACAAAAAACAAAAAAAACCACAATAGCATTGCAAAAGGCAAAAAAGTCTTATGACACCAAAAGCACTAACTGTAAAGAAAAATTATGAACTTAAAACTTGTGCTCTTGGAAAGCCATAGAGGAGAAAACAAAAAGGCAAAGCACAGACTGGGAAAAATACTCATAATGCATAATGGACCAAAACCTCTGAAACCTAATAGTAAGAATTAACCAATCCAATTTTTGAAAAATGAGCCAGATTTGAGCATACTCTTCACAAGTTACAACATTATCTTGACTAATGGTAAGTCCAAGAAAAGATGTTCGATATCAATAGTGATTAGGGAAATGTGAATTAAAACTGCAGCTAGCTACTCTACTAGAATGGCTCAAATTAAAAAGAACGTTAACACCATGTGTTAGTAAAGATAGGTAGTCACGGGAGCTCTTCCATATTGCAGGGAGAAATTAAAATGGTATGTTCCATTTGTAACACTGGCCATTTATTAAATGCATACTTATCATTAGGATCAGAAATTGTACTCCTAGTTATTTATTAAAGAGAAATGAAAACATATGTCCACACAAGGGATGGAGATAGATAGATAGATAGGTATCTAGATATCTATCTATCTATCTATCTATCTTCATAAGTATTCATGGTGGCTTGATTCAAATGGATAAAACTTCACATAACCCCAAGGTCCATCAACAGGTGATTGGATAAACAAAATACAGTAAGTAAGTGAAAAAGAATACAATTCTCCAATAATAAGACATAAAATTCTGGTACCTGTAAGAATTATATGTAGAGATATCTCAGAACCCTTATGTTGAGTATAAGAAGTCAGATAGAAGGAGGACCAGATCTGTGGCTATCTCTGTATGCTAAACTAGAATAGGCAAAAAGCAAATCAATGCAAGATTGCCTGCAGGCAGGTTTAAGGGGCCGGGGTGACTGAAAAAGAACTCACAGGTGCTTTCAGAGAAGTTGGAAATACCTCTTATTTTGCTTGGAGTGTTATTTATGTGGGGGTATATATCTGTCCAAATTCATAAAAGGCATACTTAAAATTGATACTTTTTTAATCTATAAAAGTAGACTTTAATAAAGTTGAGGTAAAAACTAAGCCAGGACACTCAAAGAAACAAAGAAAAGGCATTATTATAATCTGTGAGAGCTGGAATTGTTATATCTGGATTTAGAATCCAGCTTTTAAAATCCTCTTATTTAATATTTCGGGAGACTCAGGCCCGGATTTGTACTTTAAGATGTTTCTTAAAGTCACCCTCGCTGGTCAGGGGCAGACCCAGCACTAGAATTGAATTCTCCTGACACTTCCCATTGCTTTGTGGAAAATCCAGAGGATGTGGCTAGCTTGTAGTTCAGTGTTGCCTTAGGTCCATTATTCAAGATTTGGGGGGGGGGGGTAATCAAAGCAGAATCAGAGTTGCTTTCCAAAAGAATTAATTTAATTCAGCCTTTGTTTTGGTGTTAGGGTATAGTTTATGAACTGACATTATCAGACAAATGTCTACAACAGCTTTATAACTAGAACTCCCTAGAAGATAGGGCACTTTCCTGTTTTAGAGAATGATTTTCTATGACATTGTATATCATTAGCCCCCCTCCCAGTTCTCAAAATATCTATAAGCTATTTCTAATTCGATCTCATCCCCAAAATAAGACAATTTAAATTTTAGAAGTAGGAAGTAAGAAGAAATATGCCTGCTGGGTATGTTTAGTGAAAAGTGGAAAGGAAGGGAGAGAAGAAAAAGGGGGAGGCAAGAAGGAAAATCGAGTTTTTTTTAGTTCATTGCACTTCCTAAAACATACCAAGTAAGCATGCATTATTTATAATTTAAGGAGTTGAATTAATATATTAAGAGGAAGTAAGCTAGTGTGGCTGATGGAGCTGAAAAGGAGAAGATGGTTGAAAATGCCTTTTTGCCCCAATGAATATGTAGCTTTAGGACATTGGGTGGAATAAATACCGTTGCTACCACCAACAGTCTTGTCCTAGTGCATTTTCACTGGATTCCTACCCACTGGCAGTTATTTACTGAAGGGAGAGTGGCAGAAGAGGAAACAGACAAAGCTACAATAAGGAAGATACTGTGTTTCAAACTCTGTTTCTGCACTCTGCCTTGCTGTACAAGCCCAAGGCATTATAGATGCATAGCTTATGAGAAAACCAGGGACTGGCTACCAGGAGCAGAATGGTATTGTTTGTGGGGAGGTTTCTGTCCTAGGGGGAAAGAAGTGGTTTGGCCCACCCGAGAAACTTCTGTACTACAATGTTTGGAAATTACTGATTGAATTCATGATCACTGGCCAAAATTCTGCGTATATAAACTCTATAATGAATTCTCTGTGACTGTGAAAGTCTAGAACATTTCAGCCCAAGTTCAGTCCGTCTGAATAATATTTTTGTTTGTTTTACTCCTTGTAAAATACATCTAGAAACTAGGACAGATCATGATCTATAGTATAAGTGGTATTTTTGAAAAACAACAGCAACAACAACAACAACAAAACCCAGAATATAAGCTTTGTTTTTCACCATGAATATCTTTCATAGAGTTAGGAAACAAATTAGGATTGTAAAATGGAGGGAAGAAAACTTGTCCGGGCGCATGGGTGGCTCAGTGGGTTGATCATTTGCTTTCGGCTCAGGTCATGATCTCAGGGTCCTGGGATCCAGCCGCATGGGCTCTTTGCTCAGTGGGGAGCTTGCTTTCCCCCCTCTCTTGCCTGTCTCTCGGCCTTCTTGTGATCTCTCTCTCTGTGTCAAATAAATAAAATCCTTTAAAAAAAAAAAAAAAAGGAAAGAAAAACTTGTTTTGGGAGTTACAAATAAAATGGTAGTTGTTGTGGGAAAGAACTTTACATGGTATAATCTCTCTCTTTCCTTTTGATGATTAATAGCTTGTTAGACACAGGAGTGGCTTGGCTTATGCCAGCTAGCTACCTAGACAGAACCCGATGCAAGACAGAGACTGCTGGCTTCTTCTGTTTTCTTTTTTCTCATTGAATTAGAACTACTGAGAGTCTCGAAATATCACACTGATTTATTTCGTTTAAGCAAATCTATAATGTTTACTCCAAATGTCATGCTCTTTCCTTTTCGGTTTTCTGGAGCCAAGAGCTGCTGGCTGAGTTTACTTCTAAACTGGGTCACTCTGCTGCAAGTTTGCTAGCTGGGTCACCATGGGAGAAAAACCCCAAGTGTGACAGAATTGTCACAGGGTTGGAGGCACTGCCAGTGCAAGCACCCAGTTTTGTTATACTTGTTTGAAGGGGCTGAGCCAAGTGCTTACGCTGCCTGGAGCCTGCTTGTTTTGCAAACTGTCACATACTCTTTTAGATGACGTTACAGATGGAGCCATAAACTCAATCTAGCACTATATCGGCTTCCAGTTTTCCTCCCAGCAGTATCAATCTATGGCTGAATATTTGAAATGTAATCCCTTTGGATGTTCAATAACATGCAGTAGCCCTCATCATTGAATTTGTCTGGCATTTTTTAGGGGAGAAAAAAGGCTCATGCCATACAGGAGATGCTAGAAAGGGAGACCATTGAAGTCATTTGCCTTTTGCTATCAGCAAATGAGACTTTGTTCCCCCTTCCGGATGCACTTTGGATGATAGTGGCTTTTTGATGTCATTGCCAGGGAGGGAGGGCAGGAGATACATATGTTTTTCTAGCTTCAAAACCACTAGGAAAAATTAAGTTGTAAATAAAAAACAGACATATTTTATTCTGCCTAAATTTTGAGGCTCTGATGAATTAAAAACATACGCTTTTCCTAGAGTTGTTTGCTTGGCATGAGAGAGATGTTTATTTACTTAGAAATTAAGACTCTATTTGAGCTGTACAAAGTATGATATTTAAGTAGTCTGTTTGGAACCCAAAGTCACATCCCATCAAAATGTTTTAAATGATGAAATTCATAGATCAGCCTATAAGGATATATTTAACCTGTAACAGACATTATGGATAGACTCTTTTTATCCTATCTTAAATATGACTATAAAAATACAGTATTTTCCTAGAAAAATGCACCCATAGATCCAAATTAGGTTGACCAGAAAGCCTTCTGCTGAGACCCTGGATATGGGAACAATGACTAACAGGTCACTTACAGCTCCCACGGGTTGGGGCAGGGTCTGTGGCGTACCACAGGGACTGATGACTAGAATTTGGTGGCAGGCATGGGTAAAAGAAGTATCTATCTAAGGATAGACAGTGCTGAGAGGCTGCCCAGTCCAGCTCCAAGCCCAAACCTCAGATTTCTTAATAATTGGCTGTGTACTCAGGCTAGAATCAGCATAGATGTACAGCTTCTTCCTAGCTCTCTGGCTCCTATAACAAAACTTGTGTTATTTAGCTTTTGCACAATTTTTTTTTAAAGTTTCAGAATGCTTCTTTTTATGATTCTGTCTCTGAAAGTTCTTCCTTTAGAGCTGTCCTGAAATGACAGTCCAAACACACTTTGGGGGTAAGTATATGAAGATTAAATCAAATTGCCAAGTTACAGTAACATGAAAATCCATTGGTTCATCAAGGCATTCAATCACTGGGACTGGAGTGGAGATAAGGGATTGAAGGAAATGGGTTAAATATCAGGAATACTGATAAACATTCATTTGTTTCTTCACTTCCTCAATAAATATTTGCTAGGTGTCTAGTCTGTAAGATACTGTGCTAAGTAATAAGGACTTAGAGGTTCATATGCTCTGATCACGGCTACTGAGACGGCTACATCCAGCTAACGAGGAGGTACATATGAACAAAAACATACATTAATGCATTAATATATGTCTAGACATTTTGAGAGAAATGACCACAGGTTATTTTTTTCTGTTTTCTGCCACTGCTGTGACAAATAAACATCAAGTTAGTGACTTACACAACACAGATTTATTCTTTTACAAGTCTGAAGATCAGGAGTCTATAATCAAAATGTTGGTATGTTGTGTTCTTTCTGGCAGTCTAGGGGGAGAATGCATCTTCTTACCTTTCCTAACTTCTAGAAGTTGCCTGTATTCCTTCCCGCATGGCCCCACAGTGTACCTTCAAACCCAGTATCTTCCAGTTCCCCCCATCTCCACCCCACCTGTTTCCATGATCACACTGCCTTTTCTGACTGTCTCTCCTGACTCTCTCTTCTTAGGACTCTTGGGATTATCTTGGGATCACCTGGATGATCAAGGCTCATCCCCTCATTTTGAGATTCTCAATTCCATATTCCTTTTAACTGTGTAAGGTAACCTGGTTATAGGTTCTAAGGATTTGGACATGGATTCTTTGTGGGAGACATTATTCAGTCTGTCACAGCTCTGGTGGAATCCCATAGAAGGAAATTTTGGATTGCCATCAGGGGTGGAGGTAGGAGGTCAGAAATGGCTTCTTTGAGGTTGTAGTGTTTGAGACAAGATTTGGTCTTTGAGTAAGCATTCAGTAGGGGAACACCACGATATCCAGATGGGAGTGGTGTGCACAATTTTAACAGTGGAAGGTAAAGACAAAGATAGGCTCAGAAAACTGCAAGTAGTGTGACTTGCCTAAAAGATCATTTAGAGGGAGGATGCCCAGAGGGATAAAACTAAAGGTAAGTAATTGGATCAAATCATACAGAAATTTACATGCCGCACTCAGGGGTTTTGGTTAGTATTTGTACGCTGCCTTGCAAAGGTTAACCACCTTGGATTCACTGAACTTTAGTTATGTTTCCTAAATCAGAGAAACCATGGGATTCTTCCTGTGTTCCCTCTGCTTGCATTGCAACCTTGAAATTTCTCCAGGTACTAACCTGTTAGAATCATTCTATCTCCCATCTCTCAGAGATCACTATCCCTCCTTTACTTCTGTCCAGTATATTGAGTTTTGTTGTTTAATATAGTTAAGAATCAAACTTCAGGCATGGCACAATGTATACTCCAGATGAAACTGAACCTCCTTGTCCTCATTAAAAAAAAAAAAAAAAAAAAAAAAAAAAAGAGGCTAGAGTTATAGGAGAGATTTCCTTTACTGTAGGAAAACCAGCTTCATGGACAATTCCATTATGCTAACTAAAGCAGAGGAATTGACCATTTCAAAAAAATGAGGATACAAAAAGCTATTTGTGTTGTATCTAAATAATATGAATTTAAAGAGCAAATGTCTTTTCTCTGTGAGAGTCCAAGTATGGTTGAGAGTTTGCATTCTGGGGTGATGGAGAATGTTGAGTCATATCCCCATGTTTGGATGGAAGCAAATCCTTTAAAATGTAGCAAACTAGAGGTTCTGAAGTGAGACATCAATGAAATGTCTTGGCTTGTGGGTTTTGGTCATAACCTCATTTTAATTACATATATTTTTTTTCTTTTTTCAGTTTTGGTTTTGTTCTTTCATCTTGAAACTTCAGGAGAGTTTAGTTAAACTTTACAATGTAGTTTTTTAAAAAAAAAAAAAACTAGACTGAAATTGAGGGGGAGGCCTCTGTCAAAATTTGAGGAAAGTCATACTGAGGGATAGTGGCAGCCCAGGATGACTGGTGTGCATTGGCAAAATGTAGTTGACAGAGAATCTCTCAGTAGGTGTCTACAGTGAGAGCAGGAGCTGAGCAGACAAGGGGCAGGCCCCTTGTTTTCATGGAATGTTTGGAGTTTTCATGAGGATTCCAAGAGATAGTTGACAGGGAAATCCAATAAAGCTGGATTTTTTTTATGATGAAGTCTGATGGGGGCTTATACTTATAAATTATAAGTAAGGTGGTTTATTTATGATCCAGTGTTTCTCTCCAGTTGGTCTATTGGTGACAGCATAGCCACATATGGCTAAGGGAAGAATCTGTCCTTGTTTTATACAGATCCCGTTTTTTATCTTTTTTTTTTTTAAGGTCATCAGCTAATTTTCTTTATCCTATGTTACTGTACTTCTCTTAATAGTCAGTCAGAATTGTCACCTTCTTGATTTTATAGTGTTTTTAGTAACAGTAGAAGCTCCTTAATCTCCCTACATAAATTATTCATAGATCAGACTTTAAATAGGGAGACTTTATACTGTGTATTTATGGTTACGGCTACTGGTGGGCCTAAATTTGTGATGGTACAGATGTGTATGGTTTTGGAATTTAATGAGATTCCCTCTTCTCTGTCATTATCTATAAATATTTGTTGTAGCTCAGCCAGAGATGACTGATTTTTGCTCTGTGACAAAGGAGTTCTACAGAATTTTTTATATTATAGCATACAGAAAATGTCTTCTGGGATTAGTATTATTATCATTATTATTTTTTTGGTGGGAAAAGAATCATTAATTCCATTTTACTTTGCTGCAACAGTATCATCACATCCTATAACTCCCATGTAATGCTTATATGAGATTTGCAATGTCTTCTAGCTAACAAAATCACTGGTTTTAATACCAGCAATAGCTGTAGAAGGATGATGTCTCTAATAAGCTTTGCATAATTTTTAAATGCCACTGCTGTTTTATGTCAGAAAGGCATGCTGACAGTGAGATTTCTCTTCAGGGTGAAAATGCCAGTGACCTCCTTGCCTTCCAAGTAATGTCCTTTATAAGAGGAATTTATAATCTTTTCTACTTTGGAACCTCTCTGACACTGCTTAACCTACTTCAAGTTGCTTTCTGACACCTCCATTCCACAGAAAGAGCTCCCAACAATATCAGCCATAACAGACTTATTGCAAAATCTGTCACTTTCTAGTCCTCTTAGTATTTGTCATCTAGACCATATCTGACGCCGTTTTACGTTTTGTCCCTCTTGGACTTCTCCCCAACCCTTAACTGCCATTGAACCACTCTTTTATTTTTCTTCTATATTTTGGGTAATTCCTTGTCAATCTCTTCCTTGTTCTTAAAGATTTATAGTCCATAAACATTTTTTCTTCTTACCCTGTCTTAGTCTGTTTGGGCTGCTATAACAAAGTTCCCTAGGCTGGCTAGCTTTTAAATGACAGAAATTTATTTCTCACCGTTCTGGAGGTCTGGAGTCTAAGATCAGGGCACCAGCAGGTCAGGTTTTCTCTTCTGGGTCACAGACTTCTCATTGTATCCTCCCATGCAGAGAGGGATAGGGCACTCTTTTTAAGATACTTAAAAAAATATATTTATTTGACAGACTTGGCAGAGAAAGAGCATGCATACACGTAGGGAGAGGGAGAAGCAGGCTCCCCACTGAACTGAGAGCCCCATGCAGGACTTGATCCTAGGATGCTGAGATTGGGACCTGAGATGAAGATAGATGTTTAGCTGATTGAGCCACCCAGGGACCTCTGGGATCTTTTTTATAAAGGTATTAGTCCCATTTGTGAGGGACGAGCCTCATGATTAAGTATCTCTCAAAAGTCCTATTCCTTTACACCATCACGTTGGGCATTAGGGTTTCAATGTATGAATTTTGGAGGGACGCCTACATTCAAACCATAGCAAACCCTACATATGAGGCTGTTCCAGACTCTTTATGCTCATGATTTCCAAATCAGTACTACTTATTCAGACATTTTTCCTTGAACTCCAGAACAGGTGACAAAATATTTATTTGTGGTTTTTTCTGGCACTGCTTAACATTGTCAGCATGGGATTATTAACCTACTCCCTAAAGCCATATTCACCCAATCTCCAACTTAAAGCATTAGAATTTATATGCTTTAGCATGGGGGCTGTACAGAGCAGATCCTAAGCAGATCCTAAGACTAAAGCATTTACACTTTATTTGAGAAATGCAAACCCAGGATCTGAGGATGTGAATATAAAGAATAGGAGGCAAGAAAGATGTAAGCCATGTGATACGATACGTTATTATGTTAGCCCCAGCTTTACAACAGACTGTAAAGGGCTGTCTTTCAGAAGAAATGTTCTCTGCTCATGGAGAACTCTGAGCATATTATACGATAAAATCATGCCTTGATATGATTTACAGAAGAAAGAATACAGGCAGGAAGAATTTATTTGCCTAATTCTCTCCATAGAGTCGCATCTCCCACTGCTTATTATTCATACCACAAGGAATTAATTTCCAGGTTGTTTCATTGAAGCTCTTCACGGCCAATCAGGAACTCAGGCTGACTCCCCAGGGTAAAGCACCAACCAAGGGAACAAGATTAGTAGGTAACTGAGGAAATCTAAGCAAAGTCATAAGGTCAGTGTCTTCCTAATTCATTATCCTAAATTTATTACTGTATCTCAATCTCTGTATTGGATTAGTTACCAAGAAGAATTATTTTGACTTCATTAATTGTCTTAAAAATGTCCTCTTATTTTATGTTCTTAGCATTTTTATCAATGGCAACTGCTACAATTTCTTTTTTTTTTTTAAAGATTTTATTTGTTTATTTGACAGAGAGAGATGACAAGCAGGCAGAGAGGCAGGCAGAGAGAGAGGAGGAAGCAGGCTCTCTGCTCAGAGCTCAGTCCCAGGACCCTGAGATCATGACCTGAGTCGAAGGCAGCAGCCTAACCCACTGAGCCACCCAGGTGCCTCTACTGCTACAATTTCTTATTCATTCACTCTGACTCAGCCTTGCTTCCCTTCCCTGCATCCTCCATTATCTTGTCATGGTAATTTTCCTAAAATGTGACTACCACAATTTGACCCTATACCTAAAAGTTCTCTGATGGCCCCCACTGACTCCAGAGTAATATCCCCATCCTGAGCATGGACAGAGGCAAAATGTCCTCATTATCTAGACTCTGCTTAAATCTTCAGCCTCTTCCCTCATCACTGTTCAAACAGTATTTTACGATCAGACTGTGATCATCTATTGTCATCTTTCCCAAATGTACCATGCTGCCTTTTTCATCCAAACATTTTGTGTTATGTTGCTCCATCTTCTGTTCTTTACAAGGCCAGGTTCTGGTCAGTCTTCAAGCTCAGTTCAAGGTGAAAAACCAATAAACTATTTAATTGCTTATTCACAAGGAATAGTTATTTAATTACTCTTACATACCAGACAACACTGTGTTCTGATGGCACAGAAGATAGCAAGGTGAGCAAAAATCTCCCTCCTAGAGCTTGTGTTCTACTGGAAGAGATGGTCAATAAAATAAATAAGAGATAAAATGTTAGCTAGTGAGAAATGACAAAGAAAAAAAAATCCAGGAATAGCAGTAACAGCCATTTGGGGGTTATAATTTTAGATAGGATGGCCTGAGACTTCACTTGAAGAAGTACACTTTGAGTAAAGACTTGAAGAAGATAAGGGAGTATGTCATATGAATATCTTGGGGAAAAGCAAATCAGGCACAAGGGAAATGACGTGCAAAGTCCCTAAGGTATAAGCATACCTGGAGTGCTTGAGGAATTGCAAGAAAATAAGAAAGGTTAGAATATTGAATGAAGGGAGAATAGTAGAAAACAAGGTTAAAAACATAATGAGAGGCTCCCTTGTATAGAGATGACATGGAGACCATTTTACATATATACATATACGTATATGTGTATATGTATATATGTATGTGTGTGTGTGTGTGTGTGTGTGTGTGTGTAGAGAGAGAGAGAGAGAGAGAGAGAGAGAGCGCATGCGCACGAAAGGAAGCCTTTGAAGGACTTTAAAGGGACAGTAGAGAATGGCTCAGGATATTCTTTTGAAAGTAGATAGTGAGAGCACAAAGGCTTAAATTAGGAGATGACTTAGCAGGCTTCTGTAATAATCCAGTGTGAGATGATGGTGACCTGTCCCAGATGGTTGTGTTGGAAGTGATGAGTCAGAGTTAATTTCTGCATATATTTTGGGGATGTAGCAGAGTTGATATGTAGAGTAAGTGGATTTGGAGTAAGCAATTGAGATGGAAAGGCAGAGCAAAGGATGGTCGGGGAAGGGATATAAGGAGCTCCATGTGGAGCATGTTGTGTATGGGGTGGCCATGCATCATCCAAGGAGGGATGACAAGTGTGCTGTGGGTTAACTGAGGCAGCATTTGAGTGTTTGCTAGAGGATCACAGAGTGTTTGTTTAAGAATCATCCTCATAGAGATGGGTCCTTGAATGCATGCAGTTGGATGGCTTTCTTTCTCAGAGTGAAAGGCAAAATCTTATAATCACTGAGGAGGAGGTTATCAGTAGAAAATAGGAAATCTTCAAAGTCAACTCAGGGACATTATAGCATATAAGGATTTAAGGATTTGATGGAAGCAGAAAAGAGACTAAGGAGGAACTACCCATCAAGGAGAAAGAAAACCAGTAGTAGATCATGGTGTCCTGGGTTAGTGATTAAGGTGATACAGGCTTACATAATAAATTGACACAATTATTTAATGAATTGAACACAGTAGACCTTTATTTTTTCCCTCACCTAACACTTTGAGCTGGATACTCTAGGTTAAGGGGTAACCGCCTTTCATATAAGGAGACATGTATTCATGTTTTCTCTAACTTATGCCTAGTTCTACCATTCCCTATTGGCTTTGTGATTATTTGAATTTGTCAGTTAAAAGGAGAAAAAAAATTGTAGGAGGGAGTATATTCACTTTTTAATATTTGACTTGCACATGGTACATGTCACTTCCACTTACGTTTCTATAAAGTCTGATTCATTCATAAGGTCACATTTATTTGCAAGTGAGGCTTGGAAATGTGGTATAGCTTGTGTACCTTAAGAGGAAGAAATAGAATTTTTTAAAATGTATGAGTAGTGTCTGTGTCATACCAAATGAAGATATTTTCCACACTGCCTCTCTCTGAATTTTAATTTTGCTTTACTTGCTGTTTTTTCCTTAATGGATTTGTTGACAGCATTTATGTCTGGGTCTCTGATAGTTTTCATGTTGACCAGGACTTAGATGTTCAATAAGTATGCAAAATAAAAAGATGAAAGCATTAAAGTTATAAGATGTTTTATGGCTTATAAAATAAACTAATTAGTGCAGGTATAATCCCATTTCTTTGATGGGTAGCAGGAGGCTCAGAAAAGTTAAGTGTCTTACTAAAAAAACCACATAGCTAGAAAGTAATGGCTCTGACCCTTGAACCCAGATTTCCTGCTTTGAATATGAATATAAATAGCCTTGATCATCTCTAGTTTACTTGCAGAATACCAAAAGTGAAAATGAAATATTTAAATAGCTAACTCTGATGTGTGATTTACTGAGAGTTTTACTATAGCCTCTATTTAAGTATTGATCTTGGATTATGACACAGACCAATGAGCTATTTTGGTTCTCTAATGACATTATGTTGGACGGAGAGTCAGGTCACAGAAGCAGTGCCATTAAAATTTAAAATTACTGAGGCAAGCTGGAAAAGAAAACAAACGAAATTCAGCAGGGACAATTCAATTAGGGGACTACAGTGTAGAAGAAGGATGAATATAAACAGAAATAATCTTAAAACAGAGTAGAATGCAATGCTTAATAAGAGTTTCTTGAGAAGTGTCAGGCAAGTTCAGTGGCATACGGGCAGATCTCATCTTGCTTTAGGTCAAGGTGACACTGTGCTTTTGGAGATCGCATTCCATTTTCAGTCTGCAGGCTCGGGAGTACCTTTCACATGGAAGTTGCAAGGGACTGTTGGATCTGGAACATTCTGAAGATGGCCTTCGAGGCATCAATAATAGTTTACAAGGCAAGGAGTATTTGCCAGTTATGATTTCTGTTTGTAAGTGACAGAAAACCTCCCTCAAAGTGATTTCAACACCACAAGCAAATAATGTGTTCATGGGATTAAAAAGCCTTAAAGGAAAAGCATCATCAGCGTTTCCAACTAGACCCCTGTAGTTTTACTTTTGTAGATAAAATTTGACTACAGGTGAGCAGGCTCCTTTCCTGAAATCGGAGTCATTGAGGGAGGAGCCGCAGTCCTGGGATTTTCACTGGGTGTCCTGGTCTGGATCACATGCTTGACTCTTAGACCTCTGGAAGGAGCCATGTCTCAGGAGCCCCATGGGTACCATGTGGAAATTAATCACATTTGAAAAAGTGAAGAGATGCCCCCAAGAGACCAGAGCGGAAGGTGAGGCCATTTCAGGAGTAAGAAGCTGTTTTAGAAAAGGAATGTATCAGGGCAAGATTGAGGTGTATTTTTTTTTTTTAAATTAGTCTGTGTTTGGTACCTGGAATAATGATTGGCAGCTAGTGCTCAGTAGATTTTTATTAAACAAACGAATGAATAAATGAATGAATGGATCAATACATCGATAGAAAGCCTTCTCCAGTTTGGGCTGGAGCATGTGATGTCATATAGGAAAATGCAGAGCAGTGAGCCTACCCAAAGCAAACAAGCAAAACCAGAATTTAATAAAGCACATAAAGCAGCTCTCATTTTTAAATCATCTCTGCACTTTTGCTATGGACCAGCTCTGACTCACTTAGCCAGCCGTTCCTCCCTGCACTGCCTGCTCTTGGATGCCTTTCTGCTGCTCGGACAGTGCCTGTAAGAACACACGCACTGATTTGGACCATAGCCAAAGCCAGCTGTAAACATGAAGGTATATCCTCTGCAAAATGAAACATACAGTTATCCAAAACCAAGAAATGAAAGGCATTTGTGTCAGCTGCTACTTGAGATTATTTGCACCACTGCTTTCCTCCGTTGGTGTGGGTAATTGGGCAAAGACTATACAAATGCCAACTGGAGGGTCACGGCTATGGGAGGATACCGTGTAAGGGATTACGAGTTATGGCTGATCACTAGTTGAATTAGTCAGAGGTGGTGTCTTTTCTTAACAATGAAGCTAACAAAACCGTCCTTCGTAACTCTTTACCAGTAATTATAATGGGTGAGGTTTAGATACACAGTAATGACAATGACACAATGTGTACATCCTGACTTCCAAAAATAGTAAACTTGGCACAACACACACTTTTTCAACTAAGCTGCCCTTTCTCATTTTGGGGGGAACTCTCTTTATAGGGTAGGCTTCAATTTATGATCACGTAAGAAAACCCATTTTGTTATTTTTACTCTAGTTACTTTTATTCTGTTAAATGGAAAAGACAGATACTGTATGATCTCTCATATATGGAATTTTTTTAAAAGTTCAAAGATAAAAAAATCAGGAAGTGGGGCCTGAGAGGTGGGAGAAATGAGTGAAAATACATATATATGTCTGATAATGTTTTCATGAAAATATAAATCATTAAATTTCAGAAGATTTTGCTTGAACCTTCAAACCAAGTTCTGGAACACTAAAAAATCTACTCAGAAACAAAACAGCACTGATAACAGTCCTTGACACCCAGAACTCCTTCCCTTAATGACAGTTCCCAAAATCCTGGCCTCATCCCTAAGGTGGCTCCTGCTTTTGGACTCCCGAGACAAGCCAGATTCTTTCCTCTGAAATCTTAATCACAGACTTGCCATTCTCTTGAGCACCCCATCCCCCAGATGGCTTGCACAATCACTGCTCCTAGACTGTTCTTCATTTTCATTGGCATTTATTCCTCTACTTCTGTTTTACCTTTACTTAACCTCACTCTGCATTTCTTTCCTTGCCAGGGAGCTAAATTTCACTATTTCTGCCATGTTCTAGAAAGTAACCTAAACTATCTTGAATGCTTGTCCTGGAAAGATCCCCAACCCTTAGAAATCTTACTGTTGACCCTCTCTGAGCTTACCCTCAGGATACCGAACAGATGATAAGAAGCTTGTAATGGGGGGTGCCTGGGTGGCTCAGTGGGTTAAAGCCTCTGCCTTCAGCTCAGGTCATAGTCTCAGGGTCTTGGGATCGAGCCCCGTACAGAGAGCCTGCTTCCTCCCTCTCTCTCTACCTGCCTCTGCCTACTTGTGATCTCTGTCTGTCAAATAAATAAATAAAATTAAAAAAAAAAAAAAAGAAGCTTGTAATGGGATGGAGTAGAACCACCACATTGCCATGGACACACCTTCACACAGAACCTCACCTTTTCCTGGCTCATTCTTTTACTCTCCACAGTTTGAACAGATTTGGGAGCTTTTGACAAATAACTACAGCTGCAAAATCACCACTGTACTCAATCTATAGGACAGTTCCATTATGTGGAAAATTCCCTCCTGCCCCTTGCAGACCAGCTCTCCTCCACCCCTGGTCTTTGGGCACTACCAATCTGTATTCAGTTTTTAGATTTGTGGCTTTCTGGGATTTCATTTAAAAGAATTGTGCAATAGATATCCTCAGAGTCTATCTTCACTCTCGCTTAACCTAATGCATTTGTGATTTACCCACGTTGTTGTGAGGATCAAAAATTCATTCAGTTGTTGCATTTAATTCATTGTGTAGATGGACTGTAGTTTGTTTATCCATTCACCCAATGAGGGGTGACTCCATTCTTTCCAGATATTGATAATTATGAATAAAACTGCTACACCATTTGTGTCTAAGAATGAATTTAAGTTTTCATTTCATGTGGCTGTCTAGGCAATCGCTGGGTCATATTATAGATATTGTTTAATTTTAAAGGAAACTGGTGATTTATTGTCCAAAGTGGATATAATATTGTTCAGTCTCAACAGCAAAATAGGATTGTTTCCAGAGCTCCCCATCCTCCTAAGCACGTCGGTACTTTTTTTATTACAACCATTCTAGTATGTGTACAGGTGCACCTCATTGTGATTAAATTTACATATGCCTCATGACTAATGTTGTTAAGTGTATTTTTCATATGCATATTGGCTAATCGTGTATCTTATTTAGTGACATAGCTGTTCGAATCTTTTGACTCCTTTCAAGGGGTTGTTTGTTCTCTTATTGAGTTCTGAGAGTTAGTCTGGAAAAAGAGTCCTTTATCAGATATGAGTTTTATAAACACTTTTTCCCAATCTGTGGTTTATTTTTTGTTTTCTTAATAGCCAGAGAAGTTTTCAATTTTGATGATATCAAATCAACCATTTTTTCTTTTCATATTTGGTTCATGGTTAGTGTCCTAGAGAAATTTTTGTCTAACCAAAGGTCACAGTAATTTTACCTTTGTTCTCTTTGGGACTCTGTTGTCTTCGCTTGGATCTCTGTGTCTGTTTTCACCAGTATGACAATTTTTTGATTAGTGTAACTTCATAGTAAGTCAGGATTACACAGTGTGCATTGTCCATGATCACTCTTCTCTTTCAAAGTAGTTTTATCTATTCTAAATGATTTCCTTTTCCCAATAAATTTTAGAATCTGTATTCTAATTTTAAGAGGAGAAAAAACTCATTTAGTTGTTAACTGATGTTGCATTGAGATGTAATTGAGATTAGACAGAAGCGACTTAATATTGAGTCTTCCCAATCATGATCATAACATAGCTCTGCATTTATTCACAACTTCCTTAATACCTCTCATCAGTGTTTTTTAGGTTTTAGCATACAGTTCCCACACAGATTTTAATTTACACCTAGGTATTTAATGTTTTTTGATGCTACTAGAAATTATTCTTTTTAAAATTTCAGCTTCCAATTGTTTGTTGCTACTGCATAGACATAAAAGTGATTTTTATATATTAAGTGTATATCTCGCAACCTTGCTAAACATTAGTCCTATTGGGATTTTGTTTTTGCTCTGGTTACCCATAGCTTTAAGCTTCCTCTATAAGCCTCCACCTCAGACTGGGTCTCTCATAAGTTTCTGCTCCTTGGCTGATGGCAGCCTTCTGCTATTCCTTATGGCATACCTGTAAGCCTGTGGCAAAATAATGGAGAATGGTCAGGATGTTGTTCTCTCATGTCCTCTTCATTCTTGGGCAGTCTGTATCCCCTGCTCTTGGGAGTGAAACTTTCTCAGTGACCCTGCCCTCCCAGCAGGTCTGGACCCAGATAGTTGTCTGTCTCTCACCCAGAGACAGAGATTTTTCTTCTTCTTTTTTATCTCTCCAACCCCAGTCATACTGGAGTCTTCATATGTGTCCTCTGAGTGAACAGTTTTTGCTGCCCCTCCCCCATTTGCACAAGGTTTTTGCTCCTAAAGGAAGAAAGTTCCAGACTAGTCTTCATGCCTTTCCACAGCAGTGTTTGCTTTTCTCTCTCAGGTTGTACCACCAGGGAGCCTTCTGCTCTGTCCTGTTTTTTTTTTGTTTGTTTTGTTTTGCTTGTTATGCAACCTTTGAGGACTGGGGATAAGAGCTTGCAGGTATCTATAAAACTTCCTTAGTGTCAACAGTTCTGTGCTTTCCTATTGATTCACATTTGGTCTTTAAGAATTCATATTGTAGCAGAATTCTTCCTCCTTGCTTACAAGGCAATGAGATCTTATTCCAGATCTCTGCCCCAGGTAAGCCAGGGCTGAGCCCTCCTCTCTTGAAGATGCCTTTTTTTTTTTTTTTTAATTTTAGTCTATTTGGTTGTTCATGTTTTTTCTTGATAGAGTAGGAACGGTACATTTCTCCTTTTCTATATACTATGTGGAAGCCAGAACTCTGTTTTAGTCTTATCCTTAATTTTTCTGCCAGTAAATAAACCAGTTGAGTTTCAGTTTTTAGTGTCTGGTGCAAAATAATGGAGAGACAGTAATTTAATATGGGGAATGTGTTTTTTCTTCTTATATTGAACTGTCTAAAGCATATTCATATCAACTCAGCCCCCACCTCAACAACATAACTGTCAATCCCGAGACCCTCCTAAGTAGACATTCTCTGGAGCTGCAGTTTTTATTTGGGTAGACTAGAGCTACACGATATTACATTCTTTACGTAATAAAATTGTGGGAAATAATACGATTCTTTTTTTCTCTCTCTAAATATTACTTCTCCTATCTGTTGGCTAAGGAAGTCTCTTTTATGTTCTCTTATAAAAGATTTTCCTTAATATGTCTTTTGAGTACTTCTCATTTCCTACAAGTTATTACTTCTCTTGACTCAACGTCATTTTGAAAGGCACTGCCTGCATAAGCTCTGGAGTATTTTTTTCTTTGCAGACAAATTGTTATTCCTGAATGTCATGAGCTCCCAGATCTCTTCATAGGTGAAAAATACAGCTATCTATTTCAAGATCTTCTTAAATGCAACCTCCTCCTATTATTTCAAGCCTAATTTTTTAATGAAAATACCAAGTGTGTGCTTTAGCAAGACTGACTTTTGTTCTCCATTCCAATCTATCCTGACCTTCTCTTGCTTTATAAAAACCTTGTTCAAAATGCTATTTTCTGTGGAAGACTCTTACTTCCTTTTCACAGGCTTGCATCACCTGTCCATCTTCATTTTCTGTTGATCGAGTGTGGTAAAAAGAACTTTGAACTTGAGGTGAGAGATGGCATTTTAATCTGGGTCTGGCTACTCTCTAGTGGTGGCTTTTTTTTAAATTAAAGATTTACTTTGTTTATTCCTCTGTTAATAAGCAGTGCCCTATTTAAACCCTGACATATGAGAGGGTCTTTCTTTTTTAATCTTTTTGTATTAAATAATGTATTAAATAATGTATTAAATAATACATTATCAAATGTATTATTTGATTAATACATGCCGTTTGGATATTTTCATCTTAGAAAATTATCTTTGAATATTAATTCCATTATATTTTCAAGTAAGAGAAAAAATCAGTCTGTTTCTGAAAAACAAACATATGTATTTAATGTTTGGACAATTATGGTTCTTGGTAGAATTCTCAGTCCAAACCTGCCAATAACCTTAAGATACAGTTTCATAATTTTATCTGCAAGCAAGGGATTGTCTTTGCCAGCATTGTTTTCTTTTTTCTTTCTTTCTTTTGTTTTTTTTTAAACTCACATTTAGGGCTCAGTTGTTTAAGCATCTGCAATTGGCTAATTCGTGAATCCTGGGTTATGGGGTGGAGTCCCGCATCTGGCTCCCTGCTCAGCAGAGAGCCTGCTTCTCCCTCTGACTGCTACTCTGCCTACTTGTGCTCTTTCTCTCTCTCTCTCTGTCAAATAAATAAAAATAAAAAATAATTAAAAAAACCCCTCACATGAATGGGGTGCCTTTGCAGTAGGTTAAATGGTTGACTCTTGGTTTTTGCTCAGGTCATGATCTCAGGGTTGTGAGATCAGTCCCTGCATCTTACTCTGCACTCATTGGGTAATCAGCTTGAGATTCCTTCTCTTCTCTCTCCCTCCCGCCTCTGCTCCTCCCTCTGTTCTCTGTCTGTCATAAATAAATAAATAAACAAATAATGATATGATTCAGTTCTTTCTATTAAGAAACGTGGACCCATAGGAGAATTTTTTTAGTGACATTTTTCACAGACTTTATTTTGTCTTTTATATTTCCCTCCTGCTCACAGTATATTTGTCCCTGTCTCCTTCCCTCATTTTTATAATTAATAGACCATTTTTAGAGCAGTTTTATGAAATTGGTCAGAAAGTATAGAGTCCTCACATACCCTTCACTCCTCCCCCAGCTTCCTTTTAATATTAACATCTTGCCAAAGTGTGATACATTTGTTTCAATTGATGAGCCAATGTTGACACATTATTATTGATTAAAGTCTGTAGTTTATATTAGGGCTCACTCTGGGTGTTTGTATATTCTGTGGGTTTGGACAAATGTATAATGACAGGACCCTCAAAATATGCAGAACAATTTTTCTTAGAAGATTTTATTTATTTATTTGACAGAGAGATAACAAGTAGGCAGAGAGGCAGACAGAGGGGGAGAGGAAGGCCCCCTGCTGAGCAGGGAGCCCGATGCGGAACTCTATCTCAGGACCCTGAGATCTTGACCTGAGCCAAAGGTAGAGGCTTAACCCAGGATCACGAGGTGAGCTGAGGGAGACACTTACCTGACTGAGCCACGCAGGTGTCCCTCATGTAGTAATATTCATTTATATTTTCTTCATGACTTTTCGTGGTGATGATAGCTTATTTCTTTTAACCCTGAATTGTTATTTATTTGTAGATATGGATATACCATAGTTTTTTGTTTTGTTTATCCATTCATCTATTGCAGTCCTTCAATAGGACCATAGGATGGCTTTCAAGTCTTGACAATTATGAATGAAGCTGCTCTAAAAATGCCTTCCTTTGTCTTTGTAACAATAGTAATCCCTAGACTCCTCTGATCTGTGCTCTACCATGCCATAGCTAAATAGGTTTAAGACATTATGTGAACCAGGGTGAACACCTATTGCATTGTCCACTGAGATGACCAGTAACCTGTACGCGGGCCTTATGTTAGAATAGCCACAGCATACAAGAGCTATCATCACAACCTATCAAAACCTCTCTTTCTGGAGGAATCTGTATTTGAAATATTCAGAAGATTTATTGGCCCAAAGTTCTACTTTAAAGAGAAATGGATGTATGCTGCCAGAGATGACCATTGAAGTAAATTGCTTGACCTTGGAGGACAAAGTGACCACAGAAGAGAGGAGGCAATTAAACTGGAAGACACTTTGTGCCCAAGATAAACTTCAGGAGATTTGCAGCCTTGTCTGGAGTTGCCCAGGACCAGTGCTTTAGTGATAAGAGCCTTGCTGAAAACGAGCTTGAGGGATAGTGGATTGGAAATACCATGTTTAAAATCTCAAGTCTGATATGCACTCGGTGCCGCAGGAGGAGATTTCTCCTTTAATTCCTGTGTGCATTTGTCTGGAGCTCCTTTATTTTCTCTTGCTTTCTTAAAAACTAGCCTCTTAGCTCCTGCTGAAGGGTGTGTACACAAGAATTGCTGATGCCAGTGCTTGCTCTTCTTATTGAGAAAATATGAGCAGTAAATCAAAGAACATAAAAACAGTGAAAGGGAGGCTGTTTCTGCAAGGAGATGCTTTGCTATCACAATATGACCCTGCTTTCTGTAAAAAGTATCTCAGTTTTATTTTCTAGATAAATCCATGGAAAATGTTTTGGTGTACTTGATGTGTGCTCTTTTTACTATTCCCACTTCCCTCATGAGACTCAGTTGTCCCAAATAATTTATTGGTAGGTAAACCTAATTGGACATCAGTTTTTATGTAACTTAATGGATGATACTGATACTAATATTTTCCATAATAGAAAGCATATTGGAAAGGGAGGAGGAATAAGAAGATTTCTATTGATGTTGATGATGATGATGATGATGATAAAGAAGAGAAGGTCAAGAAGAAAGAGGGGCTGGGGGGGTGGAGGAGAAGAAGAAGAGGGAAGGAGTGGGGGAGGAGGAAGAGGACAAGGAGCATTTTCTTATCCTTTATCCTGGTGCTGGGACCAGTGGCTTACATGCACTTTTTCCTTTACTGTTACACCAAATACATATGGACCTGAGGCAAAGAAGAATGAAAAGATATGGATGAGGGAATGATTTGAAGTTGGAACAACAAAAACGTGAATGAGAGAAATGGCAGCAAGTGAGAAGTTCAGGCATAACCAGGAGGGGAGCTTGTACAGAAGGGAAAGGTGCATAAGTATACCGTTGTACAGATGCCTCATGCCGGTCGCCCAAGGAACGGGCAAAGTGATGCCCCATTGAAACAGGGCTTATGCTCTAGAGATTTGGGAGAGCCACTGCTTATTGGGCATTTTTGTGACTGCAAAGAAAATACTTCTTCTCCAGTCTACCTTCTTCTATTCCTAATCTGTTTCTCTGCCTAACACCAATTATTATAAGTGCTAAAATCTCAAACTAAAAGGATCCAATTGCATTATATCTACGTTCTTCTTTCTCACATATTCTAAATTTCAGAATTATTTCCAACTGTAAGATTTCCCTAATATCAGGACACACGCCTAATCTCCAATTAGAATAAATTAACTTGACATGACTCAGGATCTCTTAATTCATCTAGACTCCTTCCTTAGCCCCCAGCAAAGTGGGTAGACATGGCAAAGGATGAGGCAATTCCAGGTATGCTATATGAACAGCCAGTAAGGGGTTCCTGGCCATGGGTTTCTAATACCTAAATACAATGCAAGTACTCCTTCAGAGAAGCTAGAGAGAGCCATTTGTCTTTTCTCATCTGCTTATGAGAAGATTTTCACAATTTTGTTACTATCAGCAATGGAGAGAGTCAAATACTAGAAGCATTTTAACATGTTACGAACATGTTTATTCTTACATATTTATGTTTCCATAGCTCATGTTGCTTACAATTCCCATTCCCTGTGTTATGATCACCTGTGTCCTTCACTGAGCAGGGCAGTGCAGCACCATTTTTTTGGGAAATCTTTGCAACTAAACACATCCTAGAGTAATTTCAAATAATAATGTTAAATGAGGTACAAATTACAGGGAAATGCTATTTGAAAATGTTGCCTAATGAATAGGAAAAAATATTTGAAGCATCAACAAGAGATTAAAAATTCAGATGCAGAGATGAAATTTGGAATGAAATGTTGCATCCAAGGACGTAAAAAAGAACTACTCTCAGGAAGCCTTTGGTTTTAGAGGAGCAATCAGTGCTATTCTGGAAGAGTTTGAAGGCAGAATGGATCACTGCGCTTTAGTTAGCATCTCATTCCTGACATCTATTTGGGAAAGAAATGGCTGCTAGGAGGGGAAAAAAAAAAAAAGATTTCAGTATAGGCTGCCTGTTGGGATAGCATTCACTCTGGACCCATTAGTCTTTCTTTCCTACTAAATCCAATGGTAAAACTAAACCAAATGGAACAAAAACAAAAATCATAAATCATACACACACACACACACACATGTTCACACACACTTACATGTACACAAAACAAAGCTAGTTGAGCCAGAAAGAGTGAATTAATGGGAATGTTGCACTTCTACTTAAAGAGATCCTCACATATTTAAAATACACAGATTCTGAGAGTTTGGATATTGACATTATTCACACAGTGCTCCTTTGCAAAACTTGCTTAGCAAGAGTTAAATTGATGCCGATGCAATGCATTGTGTTTTTGTTTTTGTTTTGTTTTGTTTTAAAGATTTCATCT
The DNA here is from genome assembly GCF_022355385.1 of Mustela nigripes. Taxonomy (NCBI): domain Eukaryota; kingdom Metazoa; phylum Chordata; class Mammalia; order Carnivora; family Mustelidae; genus Mustela; species Mustela nigripes. The sequence goes on from NC_081568.1 coordinate 141,659,731, forward strand.
ATTTATTTGAGGAAGAGAGCACAGGACAGGGACGGGTGGGGAGAGGCAGTGGGAGAAGGAGACTTCCCACTGAGTAGGGAGCCCAGTGTAGGGCTAGATCCCAGGACCCAGGGATCATGACCTGAGCTGAAGGCCAGCCCTTAACCCACTGAGCCATCCAGGCATCCTGGTTTTTGTTTTTCATTTTGTTTTGTTTTTAAGATTTTATTTATTTATTTGACAAAGAAACAGTGAGAGAAGGAAGATAAGCAGGGGGAGTGGGAGAGGGAGAAGCAGGCTCCCTAAGGAGCATGGAGCCTGAGGCAGTTCCAGGACCCTGGGATCCTGACCTGAGTCAAAGGCAGAAGCTTAATGACTGAACCACCTGGACAGCCCCCCCACCCCCACCCCCAGGCATCCCTCTTTTTGTCTTTTGTTCAAGTTAAATAGAAGATTGACAAAGGAAATCAGACACTAGCTAAATTAGGGTGGAGCTGCCAAATAGTTGTGTGTGAAAGTCAGGTTGACCTGTCTGGGAGAGGTCGGCAACTCCCTGGCAAGTATCTTCTCTCCAGGTCACACAGGAAGTGAGGTATTGATTTGGGGAGTTCATTCTTGAGGCTCCATCCTTTCGGAGATATTTGTCTTTATTATCTGTTTTCATCTTGCAGCTATTTGTCATGACTGCCGTTCTATCTCTGGGAGCTGGGATTTAGAAGACCAGACCCTTAGGGTTAGAAGGCATTTTGCAGACCAATGACTGCTATCCATTATTAATTCACTAACAAAATGAGTCCATTTTATAAGATGTGACACCTGCTGTCATCCATTCTCTGCTGTAATACCTCTGGAAATGGGCTCACAACTCCATTGTGGGGTGGGGGGTACTTTCATTGTTAGGAAGTAATTTTTTTAAAACCCCAATGAGTCTTTTTAGAGCTAACTGGCTGTGAGCATTTATATGATCTGGCTAGGTCAGTCTGCTTCCCCGGGAGCATGTGTTATTTTTGGTTGATTATATTAAATGGTGAGTGATGAAGTTCTAGAACCTAGGTGAGGTTCTGTGGGCTGAGGTCTGGAGCCAATGACCAAGAAAGAATTCTTGAGACATCTTTGGTGCAGAATGCTGGTTTATTAAAGCACGGGGACAGGACCTGTGGGCAGGAAGAGCTGCTGCCCCGGGTTGTGAGGGGTGGCAGGTTATGTACCCTGCGGTTCGGGAAGGTGAGGGGAAGGAAGGTTTCAAGGGAGTTTTCATATGTCAAAGAGGGCCTACAAGGTGCCAGGATATCGGAGGCCTTGCCCTTGTGGCTTGACCAATGTGTCTTTAGGCCAGCCATTAACATCAAGATAGTTGGGAGATTCTTGGTGGGGTGTCACAATCCTGCTATCAATCATCTATGTTAGTGAGATTTAGGTTCAGAAGAGATTTAACTATATTTACCTTCCCTTCTACCTCAGCTTCCTTCAGGAGAGCGGGTGGAGAGGGGGTGCAAGATGCCAGCTTTTGCTTTGTCTTCAGCCAGCCTCCTGCTCCCTCAACAGTGAGTCCTAGTGGAGTGGCTTTCCCATCTTCATTTCCACAGTCATAGTTTCTGTGATGGGGGAAACTAGATTTAGGAATCAGCTGGATTCTGAATCTCGAAGCCTTAAACTCCACTGCTGTCTCATCACTCCTTCTTCCTCCTAGCTACACACCCTGGATTCACCAGAGAGAGAGAAATACACAGACACACATGTACATATGCATATATGCATACCTATGCATATATACAAACACACATGCAAAAAAATGGCACCCATTTGTCTCAGAGATCTTGTGGTCTTAACCCCATTGCCATCCCCTCATGAGCAGCGTGAACCCCATGAAGGACTCTTCCACCTGTAGACGGTGGTCATCTTCCACTGCAGTCCATATACATGTATGTCCTTATAAATGGGGAAATCAAAATTACTCCTCTAAATTTAGAAGAAAAAGAAATTTTCCCACTAAAATTTAGGAATTAATCTGCTCCTAACAGCTAGACCCTTCTAGGGAGGGGCCAGTTCTTAGTTTCCAAGCAAAATATCCTCCAAGGTAAGGGCAAACAGCAGTAGGACAATTCCAGAACAATTCTAGGGAAGCAAGAGACAGTTTCTTTAGCCTGGTTGCTGTTAACCCTCCTGTCTTTTGTGGCTATGATCCTACAAATCTACCATGTGTTAGTTCCTTGTCTACTCTTTGGGGCTTTCATATGAGGTAATAACTATTGTGTTATTATTATATTTATAATATATATGTATATATGTATGTATCTATATATATTTATATACACATCATAGTGGCAGGCAAAAAAAAAAATTACTTAGGCAATGAAAAGTAATGAATCAGTTTTTGGCACAAGTCTTCTCAGTCATGCTCAGGTAATTCATTTGAATTCCTTGCCTCACAGTTGAACTTTGTTAGGTAATTTTTGAATTGAGTTACCAGTGAACATTATCAAGTGATAAGGGCTTTTTTGGAAACTGTCCCATTATAATATTCAATAGAAGTCTCATTTGGCTGTTCAGTTTGCCGTGTGTAGCTAAAGTAAGATAATTTTCATGTTGTTTGACAGAACAATTCAATTTGAATGAATAATGAATAGTTATCCTTCGAAAACACAAAGAGGACATGGTGTTTTCAGTAGTAAGTTCAGAGAACCTGGCATCTATGCCTAAATCTGGTTCCTCTTTACTGTTTTGGTGTGTGGTATTTGAGAATGCAGTTTAAATTTAATAAAATCAACACTGTCTGTAAACTGCAGCTACTTTCACAAGCATACTAATTACCAAAGTAATCTGTATGAGACTTTGGGATAGACAAACTAAAGAGATAGAAGAAACAAACTTCTAAGTGAGGAGAGTTTGATTGCAAATGAAGGCCTTTTGCAAAGTGGAGGTTTTTCTTGTGTCTTACAGGAGAAATACGTCCACTTCTTGTGCTTTTAGCCATTCAGTTACTTTCTTTATTGATAAACTCCCTCCCATGCAAGTTATTTGGGCAGCAGGGCCCATTCCCACACTATACACTGCAAAAAACAGATCTTCAGTAGTTTAGTAGAGAAAATAAGTTCCAACAATTGGAAGCTGAACCTGGAGCTACTTAAACAAAAAGGCAATGGTAGGTGAGAATTCGTTCTGGTTCGTTGAGACATGGAAACCAATTCCAGCTTCCAAGGGGGGTTCTGTGGGAGCATGAGCAACAGGCAGCATCCCATGCAAGGGCAATGCCAGTGAGGGTCTGTGTCCAGTGTCCAGGGATGGCTCCTGTGGTGTCTTTACCTCCCTGACCCTCGAGTGTGGCTTCCAATATGGCTGTAAGCCGTCCTTCTTTGTGTTTACTAGCCTTCATTTTGCACGTCTGTGAGTTACCCCAAGGTATTTGTAGATTTTAAATTTTGTATAGCTTAGCTTCTTTTTTCTGTTTTAAATAGTCAGATTTAGTTTCTGTTGCTGGCAGTCAGAAGTCCTAACAAATTTAGCCCTAGACAAATTCTGCGTGATTAAGACCAGTCCCTCCAGTGACATGATACATTAAGAATTGTATCTACCTTCATTTATCCTCACGATAAGCCATCATTCTACACTCCTTTCCCATACCAATCCTCCAGGGCAGGAAACAGACATGGGTTCATTGAATGTAAGATGCTGAAAAATTGGAATCTGACTATTCCAAATGGACTGTTCTGTGCCCTTCACTTAGAAAATAAATGTTGTTGAATTTTAAGTGATTGAGTACTTAGAAGTGTTAGGTTTCACTTAGTGAAAGAGTCCATTTACTCTATCTTTCTACATATCACAGTAGGGTGGGAATAATTTAGAACTGTTCCCTGTTTAAGGGTGGGCTTTCCATTTTGAGGGCTTATACCAAAGAAAAGACCAATATTATATCAATTCACTGTATTTTCAGTTTTGTCCACTATCTGACTGATGGTTGATTTTAATATTGGTCTGGCATTAATATATTATTTTCCTCTTAGCTTCCCTCCAATTACCATTGATTGGTATTCCTTGCCAACCAGTGGATGCTGGTTATAATACTTGTTAGACTTTATATCATTCCATGGTATTAGTTTTCATTCATGCTGTGATTTATATCTGCAAGAAGGTATTGTGACATTATCTTTGGATGACAAATAACATTCAGAATGTGTGCAGATTTGTATCTTGATGTTCTTTCTCCCTGAAACCTAGACTTCCCACCCCCCATCTATTCTTACCCTGCCTACGCTCTGCTCTTGCTTCTGAGAACTTATCAGACATGAAAGTGAGTGTTGATGGAAGTAGGGTGGGACAATAAGAACAGCAAAAATTCTAACACTAGTCAGCCTTTAGTGTGTACATGCTTGTTGCCAGGCACCATATTAGATTTAGGACATACTGAAGTCTGGATAAATTTACCCACAGTCCCATGAGACAGATTCATATTCTTATTTCCCACAAAGAGTCTGAAACTTAGTAAGATTAAAGAGTTGTTTGTGTTCACATAATGAGTGAGAAAACTGAGATTTTTTTATCTTGAAATTCCAGACCCAAGTTCCTGAGCTCTATTCCTCTTTTTATGTAGTTATGTTCTATTCTCAGAGGTGTGTATCCACTAAGAGAATCTCAGTAACAGTATCTTGAATGAGGTGGAGAGTCATGAGGCAGAGGTCATGATACTTTTCCTTGTAACTCTTGACCTTGAATTTTTTACATTACAGATACTTAGAATCTAATGAAATATGTGTGTGTGTGTGTGTGTGAGAGAGAGAGTGTGTGTTTGTGTGTGTATATGTTTATATATACATATACATAAAAGAAATTTGTAAGTGTATTCAAGTTTGAGTGTGTATATGTGTGTGTATATATATATATATATATATACACACACACATACACGTACAAGAAACTTTGTAACTATATGTGTATTCAAGTTTGACCTTACTGATAAACTTTAGTTTAGGACCCTACTTTAGATGCCTGCATATCACCTGATACTACAGGGGTCCCTGAAATGGATGATTTAATATTGTTGCTTATAAGGTATAGGTCATATTTTAAATGTCTTCATTTCATAAGTTTATATTGCATGTGGACACAGAGGATTTGGAAGCACTTCTAGGATTCTGATTCCCAGTGTTATCCATTATTATTGAGAACAGATGACTTCCCAGGAGAGCAGGGTTTTGTGATCAACTAAAGTTTATCTAAGTCCCCTGATCTGTATAGCACAGCACCTTGTGATACTCACTACCACTAAATAGTGCTATTGTTATCAAGATTATTCAATTAACCTGAAATTTTTAATATCACTTAATTCACTGAGACAGTGTAGAAATGCTGTATTCCTCATTATCAACATGCTATTTCCTCTTGGTATTTTTTTGGAACAGCTTGTCCATCATTCAGAAACGAGGTCGTCATCTTTTAGGACCAAGTATTTCCAAAAGACAACATTCATGGAATTTTAACTGTTACTTAAAAATATATTCAGTACTATCTAAATCGAGAAGTGAAAGCATCCAAGGAAAGAGATATAAGCACTGGATATATTTTCCGGTAGTTCAGACATCCTGTGTAGAAGTTATTATGGAGGACCATTCCATCCATTCTTGGGGTCCAGGACACCTGTTTCCCCCAGCTGTAAGTGAGAGATACTAGCTACTGATGACTCAAAGCTGAGTTTCTCTTCAAGCCGTTCCCTTAGCCAGAGACAGCTTCCTTCCCCAAAGTTAAACCCTCATTTGATGCCTGGTAGATGAAGATACTAAAGGCTTGCCTTCTTGCCTAGGTTTGGGACAATTCTGAAAGGCCATACCAGTTCCAGGGGTCCCTGGATAATTGGGTGAGACCTGTTTTGGAAAATGAATCAAGTTCAACTTCTCTCTCTGACCAGTCTCACTTCCTCACTTCCATAAATTTATGCCCTAAACTACTCCTCAGCAAGCTTTAGTATATCAATGCCCATATCAAGATATGTTTCTCAGGAAAACAACACAAAATACATTAAGAAAGGTCTTAAGACTGCGGAGTAGTATGATGTTAGCTTTCTTAGACTGGAAACCTCTTCAGGCAATTGCCACGGGATAATAGAACTTTCTGGCCTGGTACTAAGATTTATGGCTTGGAAATCCAGATTCCTGTTGTAATGTGTTTTCATGCTTCAGTTGAAATTAAAAATATGTTTGAATGTTAGATTTGAAGTGTAAGAGTTTATCTAATCTTTTCGCAGATTGGATGGGTTACCTCTCCTTGGGGAGACCAAATCCTAATAGTGCTCCAATCCAAAAGCCTTTTCAGTGACAGTGTCTAGTGGCCATTTCTTAGGCGATGGCAGCAAGATACAAACTCAATTGATGCTGTTACATTGCATTCTCTGTGGCCAGTTATGGAAGGAAGTATTCCTCCACTGACTAGACCAGGACAGAGACCCTTAAGAAGGTACTCATCCTCCTCACTCAGGTTGTGACTGAGGTGGTGAAAAGTTAACCTCTTGTTTTAATTAATCATGGCCCTGTATTCACCACTGGAAAGCAGGACATGAGACTAGATAGTGTTCGTATTCTTTTTTTCCCCATTTATTTTAAATATTTTTCTCCATAGAAATTCCCTACTCATTTAAGAAAGTCTTGTTGAGAATCTGGAGCTAGAAATGATCATAATTAGTCTAATCCAAGATACCTTGCTGTATTGACTTTATTGTAATATTCTTAAAATATTCCCAGTACTCAAAAAGTACTTGAAAGGAAAAAAAAATATATATATATATATATATGTCATTATTATGGGTAATTACCAAACAAAGAGTGAAACCTTGTTCTCCATATCACAAATCTGTCTCACTCAAGGTAATTAGTGTTGATAATTTAGGAAGGATCTTTCTGGGGAACAAAACCATGTACATATGTGTCTTGTGTTCACATGACACACTCAGAAGTTTTCCCCAGTCAGTTGGCCATTTAGATATCCTCCATCCAGAGGACAGGAAAAGAGACTTCCAAGAGTCCTGTGCCAAGTGTGTCTCTTTGGTTGTGTTGTAAGTTTTCCTAGAAGGAACTCACCAAAGTCTCAGTGTGAGATGCTGCCTTATGCACAGGTGAATTCTATCAGCAGTTTTCCTCTACCTTCCTTTCCTTGTGTTTTCACAGTATGTGACTCCAGCCATGAGGAACAAAGCTGTTGCCTGCAGATAAAATGCCACATAAACAAGTTGACAAGGGTAGAAAACATATGGCAAAGTTGGTGCATGCTGTTAAATGTAAATACCATTGGAAATCATCTTTTTAATTACTGCACACTTGGCTGTGATGGTGTAACATCAAAATATCTAGTTATTCCATTAAACAGTCAAAAAAGAGAAGAGAAAGGAAAAAGCTGATTTAGTATATTTGTCTATACTTGTGGGATGAGGAATTGAACTTTAGTGATTTAGACACCAATCTGGGTTGACTGAAATGTTCATCTTCTAATCAATTACTTATTAGAATAAACAGCATTAGAGATGAATAGGAATAGAAAAAAAACATTAACTCAATGTGTAACATTCTTATTAGTATGGAACTTTATTTGGATCCTTCTTTAATGCTCATTTAATTTTTATTTAGTTAAGTATCTGTGATATTTGACTTTGTACAAGATTGGGTTTGCAATGCTGAAGGTATAGGGGTCAAGAATTCAGACAGAGTTGTTCTCTTCTGCTAACGTCTAGTGAGTCAGAGTCATTCACTTTAAAATATATTTTGATCTGGTTTATTGGATGGTCTGTACATTGTGGGCTTTATCTTCCTCAAATGATTGACATTTAATCCTTGACACTGATTGTGGGAATAGATAAACATGCTGCTCCAGCCAGTGCAGTGCCTTCTCCAGGTGAGAAGCAAGTATTGGTCACCGAATGCCCATCTAGCTCTATAATTTTGTTTTTCTGAGAACTCTCCCACCGGTCTTCACTGCTTTGCTTGCTCATTTGGGGGTGTGTCTTGAGTTCTACAGCTCTCAGCCTAAGAAAATGCTAACCTTCTCCTCTTAGGGCCTATCTCTGTGACTGTTTCTCTTGGAGTGGAAATGTGCCCCCTGCGTTTTATCTCTTTCAGATAAAACATAACCCTTCTTCTGTTATTTCCCTTCAAAGAATTCCATCTCAGATTTCTAGTTCTCTCTTAAGTAGCTTGAATGGTGTGGTGGTGACTGGCCACGATTTACTGTCACTGACACAGTCCTACAAAGGTTTCTAGTTCCTCCCTTTAGGGTGTCTGGTTGCTTGTCCAGCATTGCCCTCATCCCTGCGGCTTTAGTAAAAATGTCCCAACAACAGGAAAAGTCCATTTAGTATCATGTTACCTCTAATATAATTATGGATAATTGTTAAGTGCTACGTGAAAAAAGTCAAGCACAATAAGGAAAAAGAAAGTATCTTTCCCAGTAGAGGGGGAGGGGAAAATGTCCTTCTCCCTCGCCCCACAGCTCCTAGCATCCTGCCAGGCCTACCCAGAGGCCAGACCCAAGAAGTTGCCCCCTAATGGTGAATGAAGCCTGAGATGTACAGCCTGGGGGTCAATGTCCAAAGTTCTAAGAAATTTATCTGTTTGCTTCAGAAGAAAATCTGACTCCTAGGTGATAGCCTTCCAACTCACAGCTTCACCAACATTAGGAGAATTGCTCCACTGATCTTTGTAGAAAGGTCCTTCAAACAGAAGACAGCAGGACCTGGAGAACAGAAGGAGAACATATAGCAACCTCTTACAGTCTCCATGTGTCTATAAAATCCTGTGTGTTTCAAGTTTTTACTGGCAGTTATTTAATCTGTGAAAAACTGTTTTCAAAATATGAAAACACAAGCACCTGGGTGGACCAGTTGGTTAAACATCTGACCCTTGATTTCAGCTCAGGTCTTGATATAAGGGTTGTGATTTTAAGCCCTAAACTGGGTGTGGAGCTTAGTTAAAAAAAAAAATAAGAAGAATGAAGTATAAAAACAGGTTTTGCTTTTTTTTTTTTTTTAAAACTCAAATACTCTGTTACTTATAAATAAGCTGCATATACTTAAATATGAGATGGACTCTGTAGACTAGAGGAGTCTCTAATAGCATTACGAAGTAAAACAAAAATAAAACAAGTTTTATATTTTAATGGGTTTATTGCTTTACTATAATTCAGTTATTTTGCAATAAAATATAGATGTAATTTTTTATACATAACTCATAATTACAATTTTAGGATTTTTATACTCATTAATTAATCAACATTTTTTATCCTGGTGTTTTTATATACCACATAACATTGCTCCCATCAAATATTTTTAATAACTTAGATGAGATTGCTCTTTTACATGGTAAAAGTATTTCATAAAACTTGATGATCTTCAGAGAAGCTTGTTGCCTTGCCTTCTTCCCTGTGAATTTTGTGTACAATCATTTCTAAGTCATTCTAATCAGATTAAAATTGATTTTCATATTATTATTTAAATCATCAGAGAAATAGCTGTCAGACTTGTCATCAGTTTTCTATTCTAACTTATAAATCCTCATGGAACACATGTCTAATAATTTTACCTTACATTTCTAGACCTTTTTATTTATGCTATTACCCTGGGAAGAACAATTGTTTTCTGTGTATAGATTCCTTTATATAGATATCAACATTTTTTGCATTTGGACCCATAAACTCCAGTTTCTTTGGTCCCTTATTAAAAAATATGGTTTTTTTTCCTTTTTTTTTTTTTTTTAAGATTTATTTGAGAATGAGTGGGAAAGGGGAAGAGGGAGAAGGAAAAAGAGAATCTCAAGCAGACTCCCTGTTCAGCATGGTGCCCCATATGGGGCTCAGTCTCACTACCTTGAAATCACAATCTGAGTGGAAATCAAGAGTCGGACACTTAACCAACTGAGCCACCCAGGCGCCCCAAAGCAAGTGAGGTCAAGCCCTGCATTGGGCTGCACTCTCAGCATGGAGTCTCTTTGAGACTCTCTCTCTTCTGCTCCTCTCCCTCTTTCAGGTAAATTAAGTAAATCTTAAAAAAAAAAAAAAAGTTTATGTTAGAATTCTACTTGTGCAGCTCATGTAACTTAAATTGCACCCACCCTCACCATGTTTTCACCCAAAAGAAGAGGAAAACCAAGTTTCAGTTAAGAGGCTTATTTGTAGGTCTGTTAATAGTCATTACAAAAGAAATTACGTTCTGGGTCCAGTGTAGCTCTTGGGGATATAAGACAGTAACACACAGTTCTTAAATCAAAGAGTTCGTAGGAGTTAAAGAGGAAAAAAAAAAAAAGGAAAGAAAGAAAAAGTAGGGTATTTTGTTTGCTTGAAAGTTAACTTTCAGGGTCCAGAGTTGTTTTAATCAATGTCATAGGTCTGATTTTCAAATTTGTCTCACCAGTGAATCCACTTACAATTGTCCTTATACTGGATTAGCTGTAGAGTATAGACATGTTACAAAGCAATAATTTGGAGACGGTGAATTGTCTTGAGTCTGGGTATTCTAATAGGTCTCCTAGGATGAAGAACTCTCACAGATTTGAAATGCTATGGATTTTCTGATTGATCGTCATTTATTTTTTCATTTAAATTAAAATCTGAAGATAGAATTAATTCAAAGTTTTGAGTGTTAAGTCTTGTTTCCAGGTTATTCTAATGCTCATCATATAAACAGTCTGTGAGCATGTGGTTGAACATATGAGATTCTCCTTCAGTAAGTATTTTTCCCATCAGCCTATCATATTTATGAAAATGCTTCTGAACTTTGCCCCAGAAGACATTGTATATGTGTGTGTATATGTGTGTTTCTGTATATATGTATATATGCACATGAATTTTTTTTTAAATTCAAATTATAGACCCTCTTCTCAGAAAAGCTAACATTTGAAGGGTACCTGGGTGGCTCAGTTGGTTAGGCATCTGTCTTCATTCAGGTCATGATGTCAGGGTCATGGGATGGAGCCCGGCATCAGGCTACCTCCCTGCTCAGTGGGGGAGCTTTCTTCTCCCTCTCCCTCTGCTCCTCCCCCCTGTTTGTGTGCTCTCTCTCTCTCTCTTTCTCAAACAAATAAATAGAATCTTTAAAAAATAAGAAAGAAAAACTGACATTTGAAAAAGACTTATTTTGGGTGTTCATGATTCCTGCCTATCAGTAAACACTGCCCCATAATATCAGAGGGGTAAGAGAATAAGGGTAGTAACACCATAAATGTATGAGTTTGCAGGCGGTGGTTTACCAGCACAGTTAAATATCACTTTAGAAATTAAAAATCTGTTCTCAGGACAACAGGCTTCCAGACATATTTTTTTGTGAAGGCAGTGGGGAAAAGAGAAGATGATCAGTTTGAGATGATCAGCCTAGACATGATCGTGGCTGGACAGTGTAAGAGCCTGGTCCAGAATGATATGCTTCTGTGTCAGTAGAAATAGTATGGATTTGTGAGGCCATCTGACTCTTCCAGCAGCAAAGAAGACTCTCTAAACTTTTGAAAAAACCACATAACATAAAATTTACTGTTTTGACCATTTTTAAGTGTGCTGTTAAATGGTATTATACACATTCACATTATTGTCCTCCAGTCACCAGCATGCCTCCACAGAACTTATTTCACAAAGCAAAGTCCATACTGATGAATAACCCTCCATGGCCCTCCCCCAGTCCCTGGCAACCATCATCTTAATTTTTGTCTCTATGAATTTGGTTACTGTAGGTACCTTAGAGAAGTGGGATCATATAGTATCTGTCCGTTTGTGACTAACTTATTTCATTTGGCATGACGTCCTTAAGCTTTATTCACGTAGTGGTATGTGTCAGAATTTCCTTCTTTTTTAAAGCTAACTAATATGCCATGATATGTTTTGATATGTTTTACCACGTTTTGATTATCTGTTCAATCTGTTGACAGATACTTGGGTGGCTTCTACATTTGGCCGTTGCAAATCATGCATTTGAACATGGGTATGCAGGTTGCTTTTTGAGAACCTGCTCACATTTCTTTTGACTGTATACCCAGAAGTGAAATTGATGGGCCATACAGTAATTCTCTTCTAATTTTGGAGGGACCACCATGCTGTTTTCCATAACAGCTGCACCATTTCTGTTGCATTTCTACCAAGAGTGCGCAATTTCCAGTGTCTCTACATCTTGCCAACATGTATAGTATGTATTTTTTGGTAATAGGTATTCTAATGATTATGAGATGGTATCTCATTGTGGTTTTGATTTGCAGTTGTCTAATGATGAGTGCTTTTGAACATTTTTTATGCTGATATATTATTTATATATCTTTTTGGATAAGTATCTCTACAAGTCCTTTGCCCATTTTAAAAATTGAATTGTCTGCTTGTTTGTGGCTGATTTGTAGGTCTTTAAACATTTTTAGTTAATTACAATTCACCCTTGGACAGTGTACAAGTTAGGGCTCCTGCACCACCCATAGTCAAAAATCCACATGTAACTTGACTCCTGAAATAGTTAACTAGCAGTAGCCCATCATTGACCACTACACAGTCAAGTGACACCTATTTTGTCTGTTATATGTATCACACACTGTATTCTTAGAATAAAGTAAGCTAGAGAAAAGGAAATGTTAAAAATATTAAGGAGGATAAAAATACATTTATAGTCCTATACTATATTTACTGAAAAAGAAATTGCATGTAAGTAGACCCACATAGTTCAGAACTATGTTGTTCAAGGGTCAACTATAATTCTTTCTTTCAGACAAAACTGATATAGCACTATTTATAAATTGAGTGTTAATTACATTGAGATATTTTATTAAAGCATGGAATTTATTAAAGCATGATAAATGGAACTTCTGACTGACTTCTTCTATATTGTTAAAAGTTAACAATAGTGAAGGAATTACATTTATGAGGCAAGAGGGGAACTTAGAATTTTTCCTTATAATTGATTAAGGTGCCACCTGGAAACCTTATGGTGCTCTAGTGTTTTAAGTTCACTGTTTAATTGTGGTAGATGAAATATAGTTAAGTATAAATAACTTTCTTACATCGAATGATTTCCAAGCAATAGTCCCTCAAGCTTATAATAGCAGAATTTAGTATTTATGTGGGATTGTAACTTTCTGGACATCTGCTAATGTTCATTTTTAGAGTCTCTTGTATGCCTGAAGAAACTAAATGAGAAAAACCCTCTTCCAAAGGTGGTACTTCAAGCTTGGTGAAACTATTCTTATTAAAAGTAAAAGATCAAATACCTTTGCAAATATCTCTATTAATACCAAACACCAAAATATCTTTATCAATGCCAATTACCAAAATATATTTTTAAATCATTGTCAGTTATATTTTTTATAGAATTAAATGATTAGCTCTTTGCCCTTTCTTTCCTTTAAGTTGGGGAAGAAAAGAAGCTGTAATTTATCTTGGATACAATTGGAAAATTGTGTCTTAGAAATGTTTAAGTCATCTAGTCCAGTAGCTTTCAAACTTCAGTGCTCATATATTCGCCTGGAAAGCTTACTTAAAACACTAAGTCCCCCTCCCCCATCAGGGATTTTTGATTTAACATATAGGTTAAGTCCTAAATATCTGTAGTTCTAGCCAACACTCTGAAAGGATTGTGGTAAAGCCTGCCCATGAACAGGATTTGGGATAATAATTAGTCTACCTTCATAGTTTGTAGGATTAGGATAGTGAAGTTTAGCATGAAGAAGGTGACCTGGCCAAGAGCACATCAATAGAAGTGACTGAGCTTGCAGGGATGATTCAATATCCACAAATCAGTTGATGTGATACGCCACATTAAAAAAAGAAAGGATGAGAACTATATGATCCTCTCAGGAGATGCAGTAAAAGCATTTGATAAACATCCTTTCTGATAAAAACTCTCAAGAAAGTAGGGATAGAAGGAATATATCTCAACATCGTAAAGGTCGTATAAGAAAGACCCACAGCTAATATCATCCTCAATGGGAAGAAACTGAGAGCTTCCCCCCTAAGATTAGGAACATGACAAGGGTGTCCAAGAGGTTGGTGTCCAACCTCTGTTGTTCAACATCGTACAGCAATCAGACAACAGAAAGAAATAGACATTCATATTGACAAGGAAGAAGTCAAACTTACAATATTCACAGATGATATACTCTCTGTAGAAAAGCCAAAGGACTCCACCCCAAAATTGCTAGAACTGATAGAGGAGTTCAGCAAAGTTGCAGGATACAAAATTAATGTACCAAAATCTGTTTCATTTCTATATGCCAATAATGGAGCAGCAGAAAGAGAAATCAAGGATTTGATCCCATTTACAATTGTACCAAAACCCATAGGATACCTGGGAATAAGCCTAACCAAAAAGGTGAAAGATCTATATGCTGAAAACTGTAGAACACTTATGAAAGAAATTGAAGACACAGAGAAATGGAAAAACTCTCCATGCTCATGGATGGAAGAACAAATATTGTTGAAGTGTCTTATACTATCCAAAGCATTCCATTCAATGCATTCCCAGTCAAAATGACATGAGCATTTTTCACAGACCTAGAACAAACAATCCTAAAATTTGTGTGGAACCATAAAAGACCCAAATAGTGAAAGCTTTGTTGAAAAAGAAAAAGCAGAAGGCATCATAATCTAAGACTTCAAGCTCTATTACAAAGCTGTAATCATCAAGACACTATAATACTGGCACAAAAACAAATACTTAGATCAATGGAACAGAATAGAGAGTCCAGAAATAGACCCTCAACTCTATGGTCAACTAATCTTGGACAAAGCAGGAAAATATCGAATGGAAAAAAGACCATCACTTCAACTGATGGTGCTTAGAAAATTGGACACATGCAGAAGAATGAAACTGGACCACTTCCTTATGCCATAAACAAAAATAAATTCAAAATGGATGAAAGACCTAAATGTAACCCAGTAAACTGTCAAAACGCTTGAGGCAGCAACCTTTCAACCTGGGCCACAGCAGCTTCTTGCTAGACATGTCTCTGGAATCAAGGGAAACAAAAGGAAAAATGAACTCTTGGGACTCCATCAAGGTAAAAAGCTCCCGCACAGCAAAGGAAACAGTCAACTAAAAGGCAACTGACATAATGGGAGAAGATACTTGCAAATGTCTTAACAGATAAAGGACTACTTTTCAGAATTTATGAAGAGCTCATTAAAGGGAAGGGAAGGAAAAATTAAGTAGCTAAAAACAGGGAGGGAGAAAAACCATAAGAAACTCTTCAACAGAGAACAAACTGAGAGTTGGTGAGGGATGTGCTAAATGGGTGCTGGGCATTAAGGATGGCATGTGATATAACGAGCACTGGGTGTTACATGTAAGTGATGAATCACTAAATTTTGTTCCCCAAACCCGTACTATACTGTATGTTAACTGGCTTCAAAATTAGTAAGTGACAGAGCTAGTATTTGAATGAATCTTATTCCAAAACCATATCTGAATGGTCAGTTTTCAAAGATGTGTAACAATTAGTCACATATCATTTATACTGAAGCCATTTTCTATTCTTCTTTTATTTTTGAAAATATACTTGATAATCTGCCAGAGATTCAGCTCTCTCAGTATACACTTTGATCCCATTGTAGGCGTAGATGCTCAAATGGAGCCACATAGAATTAAGATGGAATCTATGCTTTGGAAGTAACTCACTGAATTCATCTGCTATAAGCATTTTTATAAAACTTGGCATTTATTATAATAAAGTGCCCTCATTGGAGACATTTGTGTTGATTTGGATACCAGATACATTCACATTTCTGCTTGTTATTTCTATTACTGTTGTCTCATGGTTAATGTTTCCTTGGATCCAATCGTGAACCTACTATTTACTCTCTGTGACTTTGGGTAACTTTCCTATCCTTTCTGGGCTTTGGTTTTCTTATTTGTAAGATACTTATAAGGTATATATCACAGAATTATTATGAGAATTAAATTATATCAATCCTATAAATAAGTAGAAGTGTACTAGACATAGATAACCATATAATTTATTCATGCACTCATGGGTCAAAAATCTCTTTATAGTTGAATATTATTCTTGAAATATAGGAGTAATAATTCTAGGTGAGTGGGTCAGGAAATTTTTGTGAGCATTACTGGTGTTTGAAATGCAAAAAACACACAAAAAATAAAGCAGTATTTTTGAAAGACGTGGGATTAAAGAAAAGGAGGTTTTGTTTCCACTAACATTTCTTTTCTGCTGGATCTGAGATTCATCCAAGGTGCTAAAACCGGTCTGGGAAGAAACCTCTTTTTTTCCTTAGAAAAACTGCATGTAAAATTTCCAATTGAGTCTCCTGTGTTTTTGGTCCTTTGCCTCCTTGGCCTTCATAAATTGTGTCTCCCAGGTTCAAGCAGAGAGATTAATTGGTAATTAAATTGAAGGTAGAACTTGAATTATCTGAGCCCTTATTGTAATATGTCTAAAACAGTAGGTGAAGAATTGCTTTATAAAACAGTCTTTCAGTTTTCTCTGTCTTGCCTCAAAGGTCTGAAAACTCATGAGTGATTTCACGATTGGGTAATTTGTCCTTTCAATCCTCTTCATCTGCTTTAATCTAACAGATACTTCTGTTGTTAGTGTTTAGTAATTCTGTTATTTGTTGTTTGGCAATTCCTGAAATTGATTTTCAATTGTATTTTTTTTTTTTCTGCTACTGGTACCTAATTCATCAGTTATGGATGGGATCCATTCTGTGTTCTTCACTTCATTGTCATTGGGAAAGCCAAAATTGGTTGGCTTTCCTTGGAATTTTGTGTAACAGGGTTGTATACATATGCTAGGTGTCAAAGTTTAATATACCATTACCACTAGCTGTGAGCCTTTAAATCAGTGTTTCTAAAGCATTTCTGTATTTAAAATTCACATAGGATGTTGGTTAAAACTTCTTTGTAGGTCCACAACCGCACAAGACTCTGATTTAGTAGATATGGTTGGGCCTAGAAACTCACATTTTTAATAAAATCCAGACAGTTTTTATGGATGTGGACCAGGAATGATTCTTAGAGAAACTGTGTGACTAGGCTTAATGTCCTATTAGGAAACCAGTTATGATTATCTTCTCTCACAGGGGGAGTTTCAGAAGCTTTCTTTGGAGACAGTGTCACTGTCTATTCTAAAATACACTGGTCTGACTTGGGTCTTTACACTTAAGTCTTTAGCATGGGGTAGTTCAAAGAACATCTTTGTTGCTTTAACCTTGACTTTTATCAGCTGAGTAACCCTTGGAAAAGCCACTTAGGTTCTCTGAGCCTCCGTTCATTTTCTATAAATAACAGCATAAGTGACTGTCAGAGGCATTTGGGAGGATTAAGAAAATAAAAGCTATAGGAAATGATGTTGCCATAGTGCCTGGTATATCATGAGAAACTGATACATGTTAGTTATTTTCCCATGTATCTGCCTCATTTCTGCAACTTATCTGTCTTGACTCTCTGAGTCTTCTTGACCTCCGCCTCTGGAATAGTTACTTGGATTTAAAGCTACTTCTTTGCCTTGATCTCCTGCTTCACTGTGACCTTGGCTGTTGGGTTCAGAAACTTTCTTCTTTGCCCCAGTAGCTTAAATGAACTCATTGGTTTCACATCTCAGTACTGCTTTCATAGAGTATTGCTCTCAAGTTCTTATTTGATTATTTGACTGTACATGTATGTACCAGTTATGAATTCTTAAAGTGGAATTATCAAAAAAAAATCAAAGTAACAAAACTGTCATTTTCTAAGAATCTCTCATTTATTCTGTAAACTATTTTGACATTGTCTCAAGTGGATTTCCTATCTTATGTACTCTGATTTCAGGGGAACTAAAATGTAATTTGATACATGCCTTTAT
The DNA here is from genome assembly GCF_022355385.1 of Mustela nigripes. Classification (NCBI taxonomy): domain Eukaryota; kingdom Metazoa; phylum Chordata; class Mammalia; order Carnivora; family Mustelidae; genus Mustela; species Mustela nigripes. The sequence goes on from NC_081568.1 coordinate 141,677,499, forward strand.
TTTTTTTCTGAGTAACTGTTTAAGAAAAGCATGTTTTGTATAAAGAATGGGACACTTATGTTGGTCACAGTATCAAACCAGTTAAGTGTTCCCAAAGCCCAGGTCACTACTACCTCAAAATAAGGACTTTTTCATTTATAACCCCTTTACCCTCTAAGGGTTAAGTGGCTTCTTAGTAGAACTTGTTTCCAAGGAATACTCTGTGTTCAGAGAAGCTTGTTCTTTAGTTTGAAAGGAAAGCTTACATTTCAAAGCACAGAGACATAATAAATCTATTTTTGGTGTAGTTGAGTGCACCTAACAAAAGTTATTATAGAGATGCAACATTGGTCTTAAGATTTAAAATACAAGTGTATATTCTGGAAAATGCCAAAAAGCATTGCATGACTCAGTCCCCTCTGCTCAGAAGCCAGAAATTATATTTAACTAAACAATCACAATTGATTGAAGCATGGAGAATTTCATATCTCAAATCCACTAAATATATCTATTTGGAATGCTCATTGAATCTGAGGTATAGAATATGACATTTATAAAAATACATGTGCATATCCATGTGCCTATATACATTGATAACTGTGTAAATAAACTATTTGATCATTCAACATTAGTGCTTTTATTCAGTCAATGAGCAAATACCACATGCCGATTATGGGCAAAGAACTATGATAGGTTGTTCAGGGACTACAAGAGAAAAAAGAGTTTTCAGACATGAGCACCTTCAAACGCTGTTGGTGAGAATGTAAATTGGTACATTTTTGCAGGACATTTGGTTAGATTGTATTAAAATCTGAAATATCTATACCTGTGATCCTTCATTGTCATTCCCAGTTCTGGAAGTTTCTCCTAAAGGAAAATGGGTATGTGTGTGCAAAGAAATGTATAAATGAATTTGAATTACATTATCACTCATAATAAGAAATGAGACTCAAGGCAAATATCTTTCGGGAGAGCAGTGGTTAAACACACAGGACACAAGAACATTGTGGAATACTATTCATAATGAAGTAATCCCATTATGAATGTAGTCTTACAAAGCAAAACAAGAGTTGCTAAGTAATAGTGTATCATGAGCCCATTTTGTGTTTAAAAAGTAAAACAGTCACAATAAAAATATCTATGAAACAAGTAGAGAAATATTGAAATATTGATATAATGAAGAAATACTAAAACTCTCAAAGGCAATATTCTCTAGAGGATGAGATAATAAGGGGGAAGTTTCATTCCCTGTATTATGTATTTCCATAGATTTAATTTTGTAAAATTTCTAATACCTCTTTGGCCAGAAAAATAATACAGTTGGAATATTTTTTGTCTTTATTTTTTTCAAAACATTCCTTTCCTTTCCAGTAGTCTAGTGTGGGAAGCAGAAGTGTGTATCAGGTTTCATGTAGCAAAGTCACTTGTTCAAAGTCAGACACTAATCAGAGCTGGTCAGACCAGAAACCAGATACCAAGTCTGCAGGCAACCGCACTAGTAGCTTGTCAAAATATGTGTCCTTCCTGGCTGCTCAGGCACTTATGAACTCTTGACTCTTGAATTGATATTCTGGAAGTATCCAAGTACAGCCTTTAATTAAAGAAAATCTAGACTAGAAAAGACAAATTTTTTCTGAAATTATTCAGTCATAACTATAAAAGTTAGAAACCGAGGAGATGCCATGGCTCGTCAAAAACAAAAAAAAAAAAAGAAAAAGCTCAAAAATGTTCGTGTGGTTTTTAAAAAGTAACTATTTTATTTTTAACTTAACATAATTGGTTGAAACAATCAAGATTCAGAAAAAGAAAATTATAGATATATATTAGCTTTCAAAAATGGCACAGGATAAAGGTCTCTCTTGCTCTAATGCATCAAAATATATAATTTTTCTTTATCAACATTGTTAGAAATGCATCTGTCAGGGAACTTAAATGTATCCAAGCATTGTGTTTCATTTTGAGCTTGATTGAATGAGAAAAAAAAATCTCAGTGTGTTTATTTGAAAAGACTATTTATTTTTCTTTGCTTTTTTATTTTTTAAGATTTTATTTATTTGAGAGGGTAAGAGAGAGCATGAGCAGGGGGATAGGGCAGAAGGAGAAGCCGACTCCCTGCCCAACAGGGAGCCCAGTGCAGGACTGGATCCCAGGATCCTAGGATCATGACCTGAGCCAAAGGCAGACGCTTAACCTACTGAGCCATCCAGGTGCCCCATGTACTCTTATTTTCAGCCGACTTTTTCATCTGTCAGTAGATTGCAGTCAAATCCTTGTCTCTTTGGGAATGGAGCTGGAAGCCTACACTTCCATGTTTGTGGCTCATGTGACTATCTCTAAAAGTTTCCCTTATTTCTGTGACTTTGAGCATAAATACTAGGTCAGAAGCTGCCATTCCTTGTTCTATTGCCTCCTGTCTCCATCATCTTGAATCTTTTTATCTGCTGCTTGGGGTTCACTGCCAGCTTGGAGACTTATGTTTCTGTGACCATAAGTGATGATCTAGTAATTTGCCCATTTTCCTAAGCAGGCGGGTGGAAACTATTTCTGTTGTAAATGGTGGCTGTAATAAATAATGGGATTTATTCAACTAAATCCTCTTTATATCCTGCAGAGTAAAGCAGAACTATCTTAATAGCAGGGAATAAGGGGGTAATTTTGTTGGCAGAGCCTTGATTTTATTACCTAGCACTCTCCTTAGATTCCCTGAGCCACATCCTGCTAAAAAATAACCTTTTTGGTTCAGAGCTTGCAAAATCTCAGCATGCCATCTTGGCATGGCAGCTCTGAGGAGCAGAATGGAGGATGCCTGCTGCTTAGATAGTGCACATGGGGCAATGGCCCAACAGATATTAATTAACATAGAAGGTGGCCCCTTTTGATTCGTAATGGAGATATGCAGGACTATGGGAGTGAGCAGCATCCCTCCTTGACTTTCCCCAGGGGTCCCTCAGAACCCATGCATCTCCCAAGACAGTTTCTCTATCCCTGCCTCTGAAATGGCTTCTACTCTAGCAGGGTCCAAAGGAAATGCACACGGAGGCACATGCATGCATTTGCACACATACACCCTGGTGCACACACGCACACACACAGCATGTACATGTGTGCATGACTCACACACCTTCCTGTCATCTTTTAAAACGCTGAAGTCTTGAGCGTGGTCCCTGGTTACTTGATGCATGGTTTCACTTCACAGATCCCTTGTCTGGACGCCGTTCGCACTTTAGGGTAAAACGGGAATGAACTAATATCTGTTGATGAATTATACACTAATGTAGATTATATTCCTTATCTCTAAATAAGGCTCTGCAGTAGCTAATAATATCCCCATTATCTAAGGAAAGAAATGGGGATTTATGGTGCTGAAGAATCTTGTTGAGTTCCATTGAAGAGCTAGAATTCAGACTTGCTCAATTTTCCAGTTCCAGACTGTATGTACTTTCTGTTACCCAGCACTGACTCTCATGATTTAATGGTGAGTGTCTAAAGCAGGATTTCAAATTATGATACAGAGATAAAAAAATATTAGGGAAAAAAGTACCCTGTGTTTTCAAGGAGTGGTGGGGTATTTGTTACACTGTATTATATTTGTGAAATAAGCATCTACATTTCACATTCAGGAAAGAGATATCAGGCTCATGATTATGTTTTACATTGAATGAGCTGGTATTTTTCACAGTAAATTTGCCACATAGATTTTGCCATCTTTTTCTTACCAAGGAATCTGAGGTTCAGAAAAGATACTTGGTTTGCCCAGTGTGGTAGAGATCATTGATAACAGCATCAGAAGAAGCCAAAATGTGCATGAACAACGTCTCATTAGCTGCATTAACTGTGTGAAAGTGTATCTTATGGGGCTCAGCTTATTTAGTGATGAAATGCCTGGGGCAATGAACTCTGACCTACTTATGACATCTATATTCAGCTTCATCATTGGTCTACTTTCAGCTGAAGTTTTAAATTTACCTGTTTCTGTTTGTGTCATGTTTTTTAATTTTGGCTAACATTGAGTCGTCTAGACTTTGGGAAGTATTCCTGATCTCCAGAATCCCATTGGCGAATGTTGTGTTTAACCTTTTTGTAGTTGATAAGCTGCAATTTGGTTTTGAGGTATGTTTTAAAATACTAGGTTAAGTATGTTATTATGTTCATTATATTTATGGTAATAACATTCTCTGCACAATGAGAAATGTGGGGTATCTGACTATATGATACAGAGAATTAATGCCAATACATTCTCTGATTCTTGACTTCTGTGTAAACTGCTGGTAAATGTCTGGAATAATGGTGGGTTCTGCTCTGCAAAGGAAGATTGGCTGGTTTCTTCGAGCTCCCCTGTGGCGTTGCTTGGTCATGGGTCTAGATAAGCTTCTCACTGTCTCAGGCATCACTAGACAATTCTTCTAACCTGTAGAGATTTTCTAGTTTGTGTTTCCTTTGTTTGTTTAAAAGATATTTTTTTTATTTGTCAGAGAGAGAGAGAGTGAGCAAGCACACCAGAAGGGGAGAAGCAGGCAGAGGGGGAGAAAGAAGCAGGCTACCCTTTGAGCAAGGGGCTGATGGCGGGACTCGATCCCAGGACCCTGAGATCATGACTTGAGCCAAAGGCAGATGCTTAATGGACTGAGCTTCTTAGGCGTCCACAGTTTGTGTTTACTTTCTATTACAGGGTGTAGCAACTGGATTTGGAAGTCACTTTTGAGGTTTCATTGAGGATGATTATGGGAAACTATTTCTAAATCATTAACCTTATACCTTAATCCTGTTTGATCGTTCAAATTGTTTCCCTCTTCTGATAGGCGAATAATTGCAGAAGGGGTAAGTAGAAGCCATTATTGGTTAACATTTTGGTTATTAGAGATTAATTGACATCCAGCTGAGAGCCAGCAATAGCTCGTAGGCTCAGAAAAAAGGAATAAGGAGAACCATGGTTAGAACAGTAGGGGCAATTAGAGGAAAGAGATGGGTAGTGGGTGGTAGTGGCTCCAACGTCACCATATTATGTCTACTTTCAAAGCAAGGTGTCTAGATCTCCCAGGTGATGTTGTGAGCCTGAGCTTGTTCAGTTGCTATGGACACCATATAAAGACACCTTGCTGGCAGGACCTTCTATCTAGTTAAAATCAGTGCCAAAAGACTCATCTGGATAGGGGTGCCTGGGTGGCTCAGTGGGTTGAAGCCTCTGCCTTCAGCTCAGTCATGATCCCAGGGTCCTGGGATCGAGCCCCGCATCGGGCTCTCTGCTCAGCAGGGAGCCTGCTTCCTCCTCTCTCTCTGCCTGCTTCTCTGTGGTCTCTGTCTGTCAAATAAATAAATAAAATCTTTAAAAAAAAAAAAAGACTCATCTGATAGTCTATGGACAGTGATGACTCTCCCTTGTTAGCAAACCCTTGAAAAATGTCTGGGCAAATAATATCAATAAATTTAACTCTGGTTTGACTTTATTTTAGAAATAGTCTGCTTCAACGTTGCAAGCTAAAGTGCACCATGGTAGGGTATTGAGCCACCATTCTTGGTCCTGCGTATATAACATAAATTTCATCTTTATTGCCTTTTATTTTCTGTATCCTATGCACGGGAAAATAGAGGAAGTTGTGTGGGCAGAAATACAGAGGCAGCTGAAATGTTGTTCAGGTGATCGTGAAGAATTTCATTTTATCTGCACAAGAAAAGGAGGTCCAAAAGAGAGTCCAAGCCCTCTTTTGCAGTCTTCATAGGCCAGCTGCACACTTTTACCCAGAGTACCTGATAGGTTCTCCTAGACTCACTAGCAAAGGAAAAACCCAGTAAGGCAAAACTCAGCCTGAGAGTTCATTAGATCATTGTTGACCTTCTTGGCTCTCATTTTCATGTAAAGGTCATACATTAAGATAAGTATAAATATAAATACAGAAGGTATGTTTTGTGTGGAGGTAGAAGAGAAACCAAACTTACCTGATGTAATATGTCAGACAATGGTTCATGGCAGATAATGAATGGAAAGGAAATAACGAACAGGATTGTACAGGTATCCCCCAGACCCCCATTGGCAAGTTTGCATTTTGTCTTTTGCAAAAAAGCTTGCATTAATGCCCGTTTCTGCTAATCAAAAGAAATCAAGGAGGATTTCGCTTTTACAAAAAAAAGGTAGAAAGCAAAAAGAGCATTCAGCATGTTCTGCAGCTAGCCGCTGGTTATAGAGGCAGCACTCCCTCTATAGGGGGGTGGCAGGAGGGTGGCACCTCCAAGCACCTTTCCCAGGTGCTACAGTCAGCAAGTCAGCATCAAGCCACCATAGCTTTGAACCATGCTGTAGCATCTGTGCTTTATCTTGATTTATCTTTTTTGCATCCGTTAGGAGGATGTGTCCTAAGGTACTATGATGGGAAGTCTAGGTGGTTATTTTGGGGATCTGAGAACACTCAAAAAATTGTCCATATAAATGAATGATAATTGCTTCTTCCATTCTCTGCCATTTTGACTTATGAAAGTTTCCATAGGAATGCTTCATTTTAGGATAGTGGGGGAAATGTATAACCAGGAGAGGGCAAACATAAATTAGATGTAGTGCAAAACATTTGAGCGGGTGCAAAAATTTAAACTACACAGTGTGATCACTCTCTACATTTTTAAATATTATAATTTATTGTGGAAGATCTGCTCATTCTATACCCAGTCATGCCTGTTCACCTATAGGAAATCCCTGGAGTTAGATGAGCTCCTGTTGAGGCTCTGTATCTGCAGATAAACATGAAGAGACAGTCTTGAATCACTTAAGGTTTTTTTTTTTTTTCTGTTAAATCCAGGTGACATAACTGCTAAATTTATGATACAGGCATGTTTTTAACACATTGATGAACAAAGAAATAGGTGGCGTTGGCCAGACACAAGAAGAAACCAGTGTTTTCTTCACTGAGCTAAACATAGTTGCTTTATGGGGAGTTCATTTTGCGATTGTATTCACCTTCGTCCATTACTATAATTTTATCTACCTCAGCTTCAATGCTTTACTATTTGGAGGTAGCAAAAGAGTGCTAGGGTCCATAATGTAAATGGAATTTTGAATTATCATGGTTTTAGTTCATTAGCACTGTTTTTCTCTAGGGAGCACTGCAATCTACGATTTAGTCCTATTAGAGAATTGTGGTGTGGCCCCACCTGTAAACATACTAGTGTCTTCAGATGATGGTTGCTTAATTTTCCCATCTGTGCCTTTTTTCTTGTCTTTCCTTCTGGATAAATTACTGCACTTAAGCAGGAGGCACTTTAAGGAAAGAAACAGAATGCCATTTTAAGCTGCCAGTTTGGAGTCCTTAGGGAGAGTTCACATTTAAAAATAAATAACTAAAATGCTTCACTAAATAAAGATGATAAGAGTTGTGTGGATATAAGCTCATATCATATTTATTTTCCATGACCAAATAGTTGGATATCCAATTAGGTACAAGGGGTGTATTGAATTTGTGAACTTAGCACCAAGTTATTTTTATTAAGTTTGTTGTTTGGGTGAGAGATGATGCAAAGACTGTTTTCTAGACAGAAGGACTTAATATGAAGATTTTGTGTGTGACCTTCCACATTGCACACTGTTTGAAATCCCATTGAGAACCCCCATTAGATGAGACCTTTAAATGTTTCTTACTCAGTTCTGAGGACTTCTGTTTCATTGCCCCTCCAGACCTAGAGTCATTAACTACACAGAGGCAAGAGACGTAGAGTTCTTGAGTGGTTTCAGTTTCTTGACAGAATGAAAAGCTACAGACTTTGTCTATCTGCCAAAAATAAGTCATCCATCACAGTTAAAATATGTCTAATTGTTTACATTCCCTGCAAGTAACTTCTCTGGTTTGTGCAATGCATGATAAGGTTATTATACATACTGTGCTGGTATTTATAACAAGTAGTTATAAGAACGTGACATGTAATGGCCACATTCTCAGAAGGATCCAAAAATGGATAAATCAGTTAGTTATGTGTGAGCTATAGAGCTTATTTATTATCATTAATTTCTTAAGTGAACTGACTAAACCCAATAGTGATATTTACATAGGAGGATAATGAAGATTTATTACAAAATAGTCTTTATTAATATCTCTTTTCTTGGGGTTGCAAATAAAGTTGTTCAAGGATAAATTAAATTTTGGAAAGATTTTCATTTATTTTTCTGTGTGATTTTAAAGGGAAGTTATAATAATATGCTGGTAAATACTATATCCCAACATAGAATATTATATTGGAAAATTATTTTTAAAAATCTGATTTGTGTATGTTCTTCTTATAAATATCAGTCAATATTTTTTTCTGAGAATATTGGAATTAATGTGAATTTCATTTGACTCTTACATAGGAGATTAAATATCTTGCAAAATATTGCAATATACCAAATCATGTATGTTTTGTGTTATAAAACTAAAATGAGCAAAGGGAAAATTCATTGAGTAAACTATAATTTGTCAATTCAGACAATTTTTTAAATTAATGTAACATGGATAGTTTTACTATCTTGTTTTGTATCTTTGGGTAGTAGATGATCTGAAAGAAGTTCTATTTCAAACATTTTAGAAAAGATGGAGGTATTTCTTCATATTATGAGATTCTAGGGAAAAAAAATTTCTCTAACCTTAGAAGGCTTTCAGAATTTTGGTGTTGATTATAGAAAATACATCAATGAAGAAGAGAATATGAGTGTAGGGAAAAATCCAGTGTCGATCCATGAACACTTATAGTTGAGCTTTAGATGGTAAAATAAAAATGGTAGAGAAAAAATATAAACATAGAAGAATTATTCATACCTTGGTATAATCCTGAAAGCCAACATGTAAAGTGAAGCGAGTTTTACTAAAACTTAAAAGTAATGAAAATAATTTAATTTCAGATTTCATGTGGAAATGTAACTCATGACAAGTTAGTATCGAGGATAACTCAGTGAAAGCAGAATTCTTCACTTTGACATTTGTACTTAATACCAGGAAGAAAGATGTTTAGCGGAAAAATCCATGTTGATTTCTATTTTAAGGTAGACACATACTCATTACCTTTCCAAATGATCTAAAACCATTTTTTCTGGGTTGCCTGGGTGGCTCATTTGGTTGGGCAACTGCCCTGGGTTCAAGTCATGATCTCAGGGTCCTGGGATCAAGCCCAATGTCAGGTTCCTTGCTCAGCTGGGAGTCTGCTTCTCTCTTTGACCCTCCCCCATCTCGTACTCTCTCTCTCAAACACATAGGTAAAATCCTTAAAAATAAAATAATTTTTTCCTAAAATGTTTTTCCAGTTTAACTGAGGTACAATTGACAAATGAAATTGTAGGATATTTAAAATACATAATGTGATGATTTGATATACATATACTTTCTGAAAGGATTCTTCCCATTGAGTTAATTAATACATCTTTAATATATATTTTAAATGAAATGTAACGAATTGTTTTCAAAGGACTCAACTGGTCTCAGATTTGATTAGAGATGAATGAAAATATACTCCATTCAAGTTCATTGGAGGCTAGATCACTAAAACCAACTTCAAGGATCTGGAAATCTCAAAATGTAGAAGAGGGGAGGAATTTTATGAGAAGAACTTTTGGAGCAAGCTGGCGAGCACTTAGAGAGGGCCTTTTGAGGGAGGAGGGAATTTAGCCCTTAAATCCAGAATAGTGGAAGGGCCCAAGACCACTCAAGTTCTTCTCTTCAGTGAGTAGATACAGTATACTGGAATTAGACTTATGTTTGAGAAATTAAGACAGTAAAATGACTAAAATAGGATTTCATCTTCAGGCTAAGATGTAGTAGCTTATATCTGGCTAACATGTCTGTCAAAAAAGAGTTGAACAAAATTTAAAAAATAAACAAAAAACAATAAAACCTTATTTTAAAAAATATATCTGAAAGACTCACAGTCTTTAGAGAAAGAAAAAAACACAAAGGTATACTCTATGGATGGTTTTTTAGCTCAGGGCATTTGCCAGTTACTGGTATTACAAAGAAATCCCAAAGAAGAAGTAGCTCAGAGCCTATGCCATGACATTGGGCTAGAGAGAACAGAAACAGAACAGTATTAAAGCCACCAGGGAAGACAACACTTGATGGAACAAGATTCTGGAGAAAATAGTTGTATATCCATGCACTGAGACACAACAAAGTAAAAGGAAATAAGCTACTAAAAAGGCTAAAATGGGAACCAAAGATTTATGGAGTGTCACAATGCAATGGAAACAATATAATATAGTTTTAGGCTCCATTAAGGAAGGCAGGCCATGTTGAACACCTCAGGCTTTCCGCTGAAATCCCTGATGGCTATCACAAATGAAGTAAGAGCACATCAGAGAGAGATGAGCTCTCAGTGTTTCTGAAACACAGCTTTAACTATATCTAAGAAGTCTGTCTCTATTTCCTCTGCCAGCTGGAAGCATTAGACCTCCTGACTAGAAGTCTGTAACAACATCTAGAGCCTCATTATGTGTTCATAATAAATGGCCAACATTCAATCAAAAAGACTACCAACTTTTTCCAAGATTTAAGATGAAATAACCAAAAGCTGAGAAAGAAAACAAACAGTTGAAGTGCACAGACAACTAATCCAGATACTGGAGTTACAAGATATAGAGGCTTCCATAGGTCAAAACAAAACAAAACAAAACAACAACAAAAGCTGGGGTGGAGTTTACAAAAATTAGTAAATGAAATAAAAAAATTTAATGGCTGATACAGTAGCTCATAGGTCTAGCTGAAGAGAGGATTAAAAACCTGGAGTCCAGGTCTGTAGAAAATAGATTGATGCATAAGAGAAAAAAAAAAATTGTGAAAATACAGAAAAGAGCGCAAAATGTGTGGAATACTGTGTACAAGTCTCTCTGGATTTCCAAAGGGAGAATGGAGGACAAAGGCATTTTTTGGAGAATTCTTAGCATATATCTCTTCAAATTGATGAATTAGATCAAGCTGTAGATAATAATTATAATGATATCATCATCATTGATGCAATTAAACATTAGTCTTTGCTTGTAGAACCTCCTTTTAATCATGAGAAAATATCAAACAGATTAAAGGATAACCTACAAAATAACTTTCTGGTACTTTTCAACAGTGTCAGGAAGGACAAGGGAAAGACTGAGAAAGTGAACTATTGGATGACTGACAACAAAAATGCAATTTAGGATCCTGGGTTGGATCCTATAAATGGAAAAAGGACGTCAGTGAAAAAACTGTTGAAATTTAAATTAGGTTTATAGTTTAGTTTATAGACTTGTACCAATGTTAATTTCCTATTTTTGACATGGCTCTGTGGGTAAAAAATATGTTAACATTAGGATGAGCTGGCTAAAAGACCTATGGGAATTCTGTACTATTTTTGCAACTTTTCTCTAAGTCTGAAAACATTTCAAACTAAGAAGTTTTTAAGTTATAATATATATCATTGAATGTTATACTATATTTTTACCATGTTGAATACCACAATTTTTTTAGCACAGTCTACCAGATGAATTCATTTTGTGTATATCTTTAAATAAAGCTTCTCTTTTTATCTCTGTTTACATGAGGAGTATCCCAAATTTGTCATAATAAGTAGTTAAATAACTGCTACCCTTTGCAAATAATCCCTAAATAAATAGTTTTTTTTTTAATATGGTGTAACTAATATATATGACAGAAATAAATACTGGAGAGACTGAGCTGATATTATCACTGTAATATAAAAATTTAAAAAATAGCAGCATCAATATTCTTATTAGTTTTATAAATAACATTTAAGTTTATATTTATAAATTTATACTAATAAAGTGGCAGTCATATTAATTTTATATTTATCAGGATTTCATTAGCAAAAGGCACGTTACTTCTATAAAAACTTGTAAAGCACTGCACAAAAGTAGGGAGTACATTTATGACAGGGATTCTACCTGTAGTCCCTAAAAGAGTGCTTGATAACGTTTATTTGATCAGTAAGTGGATAGACTAATCTGTGTAATTAACACGCATAGATAAGCCTGCCCTATATTTGGTTCTATTTAATTTCTTGAGGAATAGCACGCTTCATACTCACATATTAAATAAGCAATTTCATGAAATGCTACATAACTTCTTGGTTATAAAACTAAATGATTAAATGGCTTCCATAAACATGTATAAAATCATCTCAATTTCAGCTATCATTTTGGCACAGATTTGAGACTAATATCTGCTTCAAATTAGGATAATCTTATTAAGAGCTAAATCAGAATGCTACCGATCTCTATTACAGACCACTTAAAAATATGGAGAAGAATAGCCAGAATTACCACAACTACTGAATCAGCGTAATCTTAAAAGTCGGCAGTGCTATATTCTGGAATGAAAAAATACAGACTTTGGAATGTTATTGGAGGAAGATAATTGAATATTTGAAGGTACAAAGCATGCACTTGGTGGAAGTTGTACCAAGGATGGAAGGAGTGAAAGGCAGCTACATGGAAGTAAAATTTTTTTCTAGAAACTTAGTCTGACAGTAATATGCTTGTCTGACATGTGGTACGCTTCAGTCATGCAAAAATACACAAAGGTCGTTTTCCCCAGCACGTGTCTAGTCTACAAGACAATCCACAAATGCACTGAGGTCTCCTAGCAAAATGAAGGAAGAAAGAAAAAAGTTTTCAGTGTTTAGTTTCCTAGCAAATGCCTTGCAGTGACTTGAAGTTTGGGTCCTTTTGATTAAACATGGCTGTGTTATGCCAATAATGAATGTGAGCAAACCCAGAGTTTGGATGTAGATTTTTGTTATTGGTAAGGACTTTTTGGGTCCCCAAGAAAGAATGGTATATAACTTAATACCTAACCAATTATTTCACCCCTGCTTTTTAGTAATTTTTAGATAATTCTTCAAGTAACTTTTCAGGGCTTACAGGAAACATCTTTGTCAGTATTTTTGTGGTAATTACATGGGATGTAATTTCTCTTTGATAAGAAGCTTCACACACACACACAAAATGCTTCTTTTAAAAAAAATCTTCTCTCTTAACCTATAATCATAGATATTTTTGTTTTTCTTTTTTTTTTTAATAAGATTTTATTTATTTATTTGACAGACAGAGATCACAAGTAGGCAGAGAGGCAGGCAGAGAGAGAGAGGGAAGCAGGCTCTCCTCTGTGCAGAGAGCCCAATGCGGGGCTCGATCCCAGGACCCTGGGATCATGACCTGAGCTGAAGGCAGAGGCTTTAACCCACTGAGCCACCCAGGCGCCCCTATTTTTGTTTTTCTTAAAGAAACACAGTGATGGACTTGAAAAATAAATAGTCTGTCCAGAAATCACAGGGCCAGTGTTTCTTATAATTGATTCATGGAGAAACGATTAATCACTGATAACCAAAAGTACTCGCTGCGGAAAATTCTCCTTCCTCCCTTCCTCCTTCCTTTCTTCTTTTCTTCCTGCCTTCCTGCCTATCTTTCTTCTTTCTCCTTTTTCTTTCTTTTTAGTCTTTTAAGTAAAAACGGATTATTTCCCATTTTATTCAAATTAGTCCATGTTGGTAAGGACAATACAAGCCCACATATTTTCCAAGACACAGATACTTTTAGATCTGTTGTTGTTGTTGTTGCTATATTTTTACTATAATGAATCTTAAAGGAAATAATATACTGAGGTGACTTCTCTGGGTCCTCCATGGCCCCAGCCTGAAGACTACCTGCTTATTTAACACACTGTCCCCTTTAGCGTCATTCCCTTTGCAGCTGCTGGTCAGCTGTAGAGGGGGAAAATACCTGAATCTATCCTAGATTCTGTGTTGGAGACAGCTGGAATTTGACAAGGTCAGTCGGACACAAAGCTGTGTGATTTCCAAATAAAGCAGCAAGCTGGATCTTCTTCTGGCCACCCTTGTGCTTTCCTGCTAGGGATGAAATGACTGGCAAGTACCAGTTTGGGCTCCAGAAGTAACTCTAACATTTAAGAAATGAGTCTGACCACTTATCCTTTTTTTTTTCTTTTTTTTAAAGTAATTTTTAGACTTTTAAAGTTAGTAATTTGTCATTTGTAAATAACATCCTCACAAGGCTCTGGGTCAAAAATTATTATTCTACCAGGAGTGTTGGCTAAGTAAACACTGTTGTTAATAATATTAAAATTGTCAAATGCCCACCTGCCCAAGCCTATAATTTTATTATATGTATTATTATATCTGGCATATATTATATATAACATATTATATACACTATAATATAAAAATAAAAATAATACAAAATATAAAATAAATATATTTTATATTTATATTTATCTAAATAAATAAAAGTAATATAAAAATTATAATTTGGGGGGGTGGGAAAAAAGCAGACAATGGAGGTTTCAGTCATTTTACTCTTGGCAGTGCCCATCAGGAGGGAAGGATTTGCTGATATAAATTAGAGCAGGTTGGTAAATTATGTATATGTCTTTAGAAACATGTTTTGTAGCTTTAATTTCACTACCTTCATATTCAGTTTCATGCTATACATGGTCTGTCGAGATGGATTTCACAGTAATTAGGCGAGTTGATGGTTTCAGGATTTGCATCATGGTGTATTTCACAAGCCTATCAAGTCTTGTAGTGTTTCATTGATAACTGTCATCACCCTGCAAAGCTGACCCCACTCACCTGCTGGTTTCATCAGACGCCCAGTTCCACTGTAGCACCAGGATATTTGTAAGAGATTCATAGTCTTAGGAGAGAAGGAACTACATGACCCTGAAGAGCTTGTTTATATAATATTCTACCAAGTGTATGCATTTATTGTTATTTTGCATTTTCTCCCACCAGAAACCAAAACATATTCATCACTTTGAGGAAATGTATAAATGAAACTACCCCCAAAGTCTCCAACAAATGTTTTATTATGGAATTTGTAAAAGGGTTTACCTAGTAAATCATAGTGAGTTACTGATAGATTACTATATCATATCCTAACTACTTGAAGGGATGTAGGCAAGCCAGAGAGTAGAAGGAGTCATGGGCAAATCCATCTTTTTATTTGTTTATTTATCTTTAAAAGATCATTTATTTATTTATTTATTTGCCAGAGAGTGAGATCACACATAGGCAGAGAGGCAGGCAGAGAGAGAGGTAGAAGCAGGCTTCCCAATGAGCAGAGAGCCCAACGTGGGGCTCAATCCCAGGACCCTGAGACCATGACCTGAGCTGAAGCCAGAGCCTCAACCCACTAAGCCACCCAGGCACCCCAACAAGTCCATCTTTTGGTTGGCCTTGGGAGCATGAGTTTTGCCACACAATTTGGCACTGGACTATAAGCTGCCTCTCATATTACCTAAGTGTGGCATGTATGTTTGTTCTATCTCAAAAAATCCCTGCTTTCTAAACAGTCTATGTTTTTAGTATGGTGTCAGTTAAGCACTTAAGCTCTTGCTTATGGCAAAAGAAAAGGAATTTTTCATCGAGAATTGGCTGGCTGGCTGGCTATCCATCCATTGACACATCCATCAACCCATCAGTCCACCTATTCACCCTCCCTCCCAAACCTTCCTCCCTCCATCATCCATCCACCCACCCATTCACCTCCCTATCCATCCATCCATCTACCTGCCCATCCACCTCTATCCATCCATCCAACTCCATCCACCTATCTATGAATTCATC
The DNA here is from genome assembly GCF_022355385.1 of Mustela nigripes. Lineage (NCBI taxonomy): Eukaryota > Metazoa > Chordata > Mammalia > Carnivora > Mustelidae > Mustela > Mustela nigripes. The sequence continues at coordinate 141,693,054 of NC_081568.1, forward strand.
TATCCAGACATCCATGAATGAACTATGGCACTTGAAAATAAGACAAAAAACAATAACACCCCCCAAAACAAAAAACACGAAAAACAACACAAACAAAACAGTTTTTATATATTTGAAGACAGAACCATTGGGAAGTTTAATAAAAAATTTAATTCCCGGTTCTCACTTAAAAAATTATGGTGATTTTTTATGGTCTGAGGTAGTACCTAAGAATCTATATTTAATAAATTTCTCTGCAATTTAATTGCAAGTGCTTTTTCTACCCATGTTGGAAAACACTGACTTGGAGAGTCTGTATTAAAGATGATTCTGGTGGGGCGCCTGGGTGGCTCAGTTGGTTGGACGACTGCCTTTGGCTCAGGTCATGATCCTGGAGTCCCGGGATCGAGTCCCACATCAGGCTCCCAGCTCCATGGGGAGTCTGCTTCTCCCTCTGACCTTCTCCTCGCTCATGTTCTCTCTCACTGTCTCTCTCTCAAATAAATAAATAAAATCTTAAAAAAAAAAAAAAAAGATGATTCTGGTTTTCACAGTTTATCAATTTCTTTGCTATTCAACTGATACTTCCAGAAATGGTGGTCTATAATAAAGTATTTGCAACGTAAGTATTTGATTCTGGCAATTTGAAACCCAAGCTTATCCCAGAAGGGCATTATTAGCCTGCTATGAACCCAGCATTTATTCCTGCTTTCTTTTTTATTGACTCTTGCTTGACCTACTCAGAAATAACTATTATTTGGGTCCACTGAGGCCCCAGGCTGTTACGTATTTAGCACTTCCTTCTCCAGCTTTAAGCCAGTCAGCTTGGTTGAGCTATATAAAAAGCATTTGAACAGCAGTGTTTCTTTCTGGTTGTTTATTTAACTGCATATTAGTTCACTGTTGCTTGCTGGATTGTTTTCTTCTTTGCCTGACGGAAAGGGTAAGATACCTGCTTCTTTTGCTCCATGTTGTGTACAGCCTTCAACGAAAATTATTCAGCAGATTTTGCTCTGTCAACCTTCCCTTATTTTAAAAACTTTCTTTACCTGTAGACCTTTGTATTTTTTAGGATTTTACTCTGATTTGTCTGAGATTTCTGTTTTAGTCGTAATATACCAAATGGTATATGGGAATGTGATTTATAGAGTCCTATAAGAATCTGAATGGGGCGCCTGGGTGGCTCAGTGGGTTAAAGCCTCTGCCTTCGGCTCAGGTCATGATCCCAGGGTCCTGGGATAGAGCCCTGCATCGGGCTCTCTGCTCAACAGGGAGCCTGCTCCCCCTTCTCTCTGCCTGCCTTTCTGCCTACTTGTGATCTCTGTCTGTCAAATAAATAAATAAAATCTTTAAAAAAAAAAAAGAATCTGAATGGTTGGGGTGCCTGGGTGGCTCAGTCGGTTAGGTATCAAACTCTTGATCTTAGCTCAGGTCTTGATCTCAGGTGTTGACCTCAGGGTCTTGATTTCAAGCCCCACATTGGACTCTGTGCTGGATAAGGAAAAACTACTTTAAAAAAAATCTGAATGGTTTATAGGATTTATTTAAGATTCCTCCCATCCTGACATGTACTTCTTTTTCTGTAGTTTGTGTGTGTGTATGCGTGTGTGTGTATGCATGTGTGTGGATATATGTAGGCTTGCCTGCTTTCATTTCCTGTCAGTTCCTGAAGGAGAAATAACATCATTTAATTACTGGCCATTTAAATTAGTGGTAATTTTGTACAGCCATATAAGCTGACACAGAGTTATTATTTCAAATACATTATTTCATCTTCCTCATGAATGTATTTATATTAGTCAGAGTAGGAGTGAGTCCTGAATTTTGGTGAGAGTTTATGTGAACCCATTGCCTATTTCCAACAATTTGTGTTCATTTTACTGCCTGTCTTCTCCAACTCATACTCTACTGTCTATTCCAATCGCAAATACCTCAGAAAACTATTAAATAGTCTAAAGAGATAAAAGGTAGACCTGAATCCCCACTTCTGTTTGCCCTTTGGATAATCCAGTTTAGATTCTTACATTACAACTGAGTGAGTCTCAAAAATGAAATTCTGATCATGGTGCTTCCTATCTTCACATTCCTTCAATGGCACTATTTTGATTATAAGATAGGAAACTCCAACATGACAAATTTGTCTTGCTGATCTTATTGCTCCTTATTTACTGAGCCTCACATCCTGCTATTCCCACAAACTATGCTTAGCCCCTAACGGTCTATATTGTTATCATTGTTGTGCTTGCCCATGATTGTCTCTCAGCTTAGAAGTCACTCCCCAGCTTGCCCACCCAAGGGTTATTTAAGAAAGTCTAAGTGCGAGCTCTTCTTAAGAAGGAGCTGTGAAACTCTTGTTCTGTATTCCTGGCTCTCATAATTTCCCTGTGTCATCCTTTATCATAAAAGGTGTTTCATGGCATTAAAATCCTTATTTGTCTCATCTGTTCCTTTTTGTGGAAAAAAAAAAATGACTTCATTTTGCTCATTTAAAAAATCTTTGTGCCTAGCCAAGTATCTTATAGGAAATAAATGCTGATTTAAGAAATAGATATTTGCATATGGTAAGGAAGACAGAATATAACACATTGGCATATTTATCTTCATTGGCCTCAATTATATTTGATATAAACCCTATTTCACTTGCCAAATTATTTGATGCTAAAGATTTTGTGTTTTTATGCTTTGTTGAAGAGTCGAGGTCTAAATTCTATCTCTTAAATATATCTTATATTAACATTCTCCTACCTGTCTCTTGTCATTACCTCAGGAAGCAATTTAAATATAATCTCATAAATCAAACTTGACCTCACCTTACCACAAACCTCAGCTATAGGACAGTTAAATCATTGGAAAAATCATGTATGTTTATCCTCTTTCTCCATGTGGAAATGGCAATTTTGAGTCTGCTTTGATCATTTTTTCTTATCCCGGTGTTTACGAAGATTTCAGATGTTGTTACATTTTGATATTCCTGATGTGAGATGATATACCATTCTTTCTATCTTGATCTTTTCCTGCCTGCTTTCCCTTTGGCTAACCTCCCCTTTGCTTGCCTAACCCAAAGGCTTAGGTCACATGTCTGTTGAAATAGCATTTTTTTTTTTTAATTTTAAAGAATTTATTTCTTTATCTGAAAGAGAGTATGAGAGAGAGAGAGAGCACGCAGGGCCAGAGGGAGGGGCAGAGTTAGAGGCAGACTCCCCACTGAGCAGGGAGCCTGATGTGGGGCTTGATCCCAGGACACTGGGATCATGATCTGAGCCAAAGGCAGACACTTAACCAACTGAGCAACCCAGTGCCCCTGAAATAGCACTTATTTGAGGAAGAATTTCTTTTGCCCGATGCAGGGCTCCATCCCAGAACCCTGAGATCATGACCCGAGGTGAAGGCAGAGGCTTTAACACACTGAGCCACCCAGGAGCCCCCTTGAAGAAGAATTTCTTGATTGAAGATGGAATGTCATGACTTTAACTTAAGCCCTGCTTTTGCCCCATCAGATCACTTATGGTTTTGTAACATAGTAGTATATTCACTTCTCTTTTTTTGTCCCTGAAGTATAAAAGTGTTGAGAACAGATGCTGTTAAATCCATCCACATAGAAATGTGCATGAACAATAAATTTTATTAAGTTAAAACGTATCTATGTTAAAGAGAACCGAAATTGTTTTTGAAAAATAAGCTTACTTTTCTTGAAATATCCATCTACAAAGATTCAACTTAGAACCTTCAAAAGTAAGTTTGGAATTACTGTTTTACAATTCGGTATAAACTTTGGGATGGGTAAAACAAAGCTAAGCTATGTTATCTTCATGTATCTCATAGGACACTGTTAAGTTGCTTTCTTATGCCAGGAAGCTTCAACAGCGTTATTGTTTGCTTCTTTTTGAGAACTCCTGAGCCATCCAGAAGTCACTGAATCAGAAGATGCTTAGGGAAGGTCACTGTCAGCTTCTTGGTGATCCAGCAGTTGCTGGTGTGCTGATGAGTGAGGGTACAACTATGTTTGAGTGAGAGGCACAGCCAAGTGGAGAGGTAACTGTCTGGCTGCAGAACAGGCAGGAGAAATCACTAGTAAAATATAGATAAGCCAGAATAAACCCTTTAGGGGTGTAAGGCAGATTCACTCAGAATTAATTAAGGATGACAGGAGAGACACAAGCTTAGTCCGTGTCTAATGTAGCACTTGGCCTTATTGTGTTATATGTCAGATGCTCTGGCTCTTGGCTTCCCATTACTTGAGGACCCACAGATTTTCCCTTTCAATATGTGGGGAGCTATACAATAAGTGAGCAGCAGAGTCCAAATGCATTTTGTTCCCATGAACACCTTGGATATTGGGAGTTTGGTCCTCCTTCCCCAAACTTCTCTAAAATCTCAGAATCCCATATCAATAGGGAACCAGTGTTACCTAAAGGAGTTTATTCATTGACTTGTGAGTTAGTTGCTGAGCTATCTGACAGATTCTAAAATTACAGAAGCATGCTTCTCTCCTTTTCCAATAAGTGAGTAAGTAGCTATTGAACTAATTGGTACTTGAAGAAATCTGAATTCTCACATTTCAGGATATGCCTCTTAAAATGGTTTTCCTAAAAACCTTCTCTTATGTACTCTTTTTGGAAATGATATTTAGAAAATATGCTCATGGAAATGACATAGTGCACACCATGCCAATCCTTGCCATAGCTGTTTACTGATGTTTAATGAACTCACATTTATTTATAGCCCATCCGTCTTTTCTCCTTGCCAGGACATAGTGTTGTTTTCGTTTTATCCAGGTGCTTTTCCTTTTAATGTTCAGCGCGTTGTCAACCCTACCTTATCTGAAGTAAATGATGTTACTGGCTTTCCTAGGGGAACACAGTAAATATCAGTAGGTAAATAGAAGCACTGGTAACTTCTGCAGTGCCATCTTTATCTCTGTCACCATTATGGTGATGGAAAGCATGCAAAGCCTGCCGGTCCATTCCATCTCTCTGGCTGTATCCCTTGCACTTGGGGGAATGTGACTCATGTTTAACTGCACATGAGTTCTAATTACTTTTGAAATACTGCAGCATCAAGTGAAGATATACTTTCAATACTCAGCAGTGCTCAGAGGCCCAATAACCATAAGCAGCATCACTGATAGTCTTTCATCTATTTATCCATTCATGAATGTCTCAAGCTTAAATAAGAAGAGTCTATCTTTTAGGGAGTCCAGCAAGTGTTCCCATGTGGAAAGGCCTCTTGTTCTAACCTATGAATGATGAGTGGAAATAAAGTTGGATAAGAGGAAAGGGGAACCTTCCAAATGGTGGGTACACCAAAACTACTTTAATGTGGAGGAATACGTCAGGGACAAGGGGCAGAGAGGAGGTTGCATGGCTAGAGTGAACAGGTTGAGTGGGGAGCATTCGAGATGGTGCTACAGAGATAGGGCGGGGTCATATTGTGCAAAAGCATATTAGCAATGTCGGCGATCTTTTTATCCCCAAAGCAAGGAGAAGTGTCTGAATGTTTTAAGGAGTTTGAGTGTGTTTCTTTATGAGGCATGTGTGTCTTTTTGGGTGTTTCCATGTAGTATTGTTATACCCATGGCATGTGCATCTCTGCCTACATCTGTGTTTCACTGAGCCTATGTGTTTGTGTGAGTGGCATAATCACATTAACCTATTTAACAAATACTTAGGCATTTAGTAAGTGTTTATTACTGTTCTGTGTGCTAGAATGAGATCTGTGTAAGACATGCAAGATCTTTGATTTCATGGAAACATATTCTCATAGGAAAAGCCAAAAAAAATAGTTAAGAAATGATACAATGATATAGTGATATAATGTCACGTAATGACATGTGTTATAAAGAACATTAAGTAGAGTAAAGGGATAAAGAATGACCAGCCATGTTGATCTTGAAAACCAAGGTTAGCAGATTAGCTATGGGACAATGTGGGGAAGAGCATTCCATCTTGAGAAGAGTAGGTGAAAGGCTTCAAGGAAGATATGGGCTTAGGGTGTTTAAAGAATAGTGAAAAGCCTATGGAAGAGATACCATGATAGGACAGGAGCCAATATGGGTTGGTAAAGGTAGTCTCGGCTTAGAACTAGAGGACTTACCTGGCATATTTAAAAGTGTCTTCCCACCATGAAGCGTGGGTCACAGATTATGACTATCAGGAGGATAAAAGGGTAGAAGCAAGGATAGAAGGATAGTGGCTTGTAGAGGAGAATCAGATTCTAGACATACTTTTGAAGGGGGAACCAATAAGGCTTGCTGATGGATTAGCTGTAGGATGTGGGTAGGGTGAAGACAGGTAGAAAACTGATCTTTTTTAGGCCTGTGTAACTGGATAAATGGTGGGGTTATACACTGAGATGGAAAACATGGAGAGAAGAATGGGTCTGAGGAGGGACAACTGAGTGGCTCAGTTGGTTAAGCATCCAACTCTTGGTTTGAGCTCAGGTCCTGGTCTCGGTTGTGAGATTGGCTGTGTATCTGGCTCTATGCTCAGCAGAGAGTCTGCTTGAGATTCTCTCCTTCTGCCCCTCCCCTAACTTGCACATGTGCTCTCTCTCTCTCTCTAAAATAAATAAATCTAGGAGTACCTGGTTGGTTCAGTCCCTTAAGCATCTGCCTTCATCTCAGATCATGATCCCAGGGCCCTGGGATCAAGTCCCACATCAGTCTCCATGCTCAGCAGAAAGCCTGCTTCTCCCTCTGCCTCTGCAGCTCCCCTGTACTCCTCTCCCTGTTTGTGCATGCTCTCTCTCTCTCTTTCCTTCTCTCTCTCAACAAATAAGTAAAATCTTTAAAAATAAATAAAACTAAATAAATCTTCTTTAAAAAAGAAGAATGGGTCTAAGGAGAAATTAAGTATTCTGTCATATTGTATGTGGGTATTTTATCATGTTAAAAGGCATTCAGGGGCGCCTGGGTGGCTCAATGGGTTAAGCCTCTGCGGCTCAGGTCATGAGCCCAGGGTCCTGGGATTGAGCCCCACATCAGGCTCTCTGCTCAGCAGGGAGCCTGCTTCCCCCCCCCCCCCGCCCGCCGCCTGCCTCTCTGCCTACTTATGATGTTTGTCAAATAAATGAACAAAATCTTTAAAAATAGAGGCATTCAGACACACCTTTGCGATATCCAAGTAGAGATTAGATTATGAAATTGTGAGTATGGTTTGCATTTAGAAAATATCACCCTGCCTTTGATATAGAACAGATTGTAAGGGAAGTGTTCTTCCTTCCCACCCTACTCTTAGTAACCATACTGTAGTCAGAGTGTGATTTAAATACACATACTTAAAGGAGGAGGTGGTAGAAGGCGGTGATGTAGTAACAGTGAGGAGTTCCAAACACAACTTGGGTTTCATAGTGGAGTGGTATTGGCTGCCAGCCAAACTAATTTGGTCCTGATTTCCTGATGGGGGAGGAAAATGAGACATCCTCCTCTTTCCATTCAGCTTCATAACTCCTTCACTGCACATCATGTGAGACTGCAGACTGTGGCATACAAGACTTCAGGTTAGATCCAACGAGACATGAGGTAGTTGATGTCATTTGGTATTGAGCAAACAGCATTTTGCTCCTACCCTCCTGATTAATAAAAAGTCTGCTGTCCAATATAACAGCCACTAGCCACATACAGGTATTTAAATTTAATTTAGATCAAAATTAACTGTTAGAAATTCAATTCTTCAGTAACATATTTGATGTGCTTGATAGCTGTGTGAGACAAGTGGCTACCATACTGGACAAGGCAGACACAGAATTGTTTCTATCGTCATAGAAAGTTCTTTGGACAGCTCTGGTGTTGAGAGAAATAAATTGGACAATAAGCAGATTTCAGTCTTTTCAGTTCAACTGTATGCCTACATTACATGCAAATGTTTCTTTTGCATGTAGAATCCTGTCTCGATTCAGACCTAAGTGGGAGCTTATGACAGGTACTAACCAGTAACTTGAAACCATATATCCCTGTATTTTTCCTATAGGGGTTTGACCTTTAAAGTACAAACTGCACGGGCGCGCGCGCACACACACACACACGTCATTTAATAAAACAACAAATCATTGCTCTTCCAAAGTAAGGCCTGGGAACATGGCTCCTGCATCAGTTCAAAGAAACACAATGAAAGCTAGAGCTGGTCAAAGCTTGTCCCTTCTAATAGGTTCTCAGAAATGTACTTTCTATTCCTTTTGTCCCAGTTTGATGAAGCTTTGCTACTACAGAAAATTATGTAAGTTGTAAACAAAGAGCTACATCATTATGAGCAGAACCTAATGTAATATCAGCCTTTAATGGTCTTTTATAAACCGTGTATGAACAGCAGTGCCTTACAGAAAACCAGCACAATTGATCTAAAGAAAACTCCTTCATTCTGCACACTAACTAGTACCAGAATAAAGAACACGCTGGCAAACAATGAATTGTATTGAAATAGAAAAATATGTGAAGCAAGGCTGCCAAATTATTTATCTTTCATTAAAGGAGAAAATCACACATAATTATCCCTGGTAAATGAGCATGTTTGTGAAAGTTTGCATTGGGCTCAGAAATAATAACCATAAAAAATCCTCCATTTAATCAAGTTAAAATAACTGTCTGTTTTTATGTAAATTTTAGGAAAGGGACTTCTGAGCAAAGAATGCATTGAAAAGGGAGCAAAAATAGCCGTCTGAGTCCTGCTTGATCATCAGTAGAGAAGAATCAACGTGGATTTTCACAGGCAAGTGGAGGAGCTCATCCAGGGTGAAGGTAGGGTTCTATCCCTGTAACTTCATTACTGAGCAATTACAATGTGTAGCTTTATAATTCATGCATCAGCAAGTAACAGTCGAATGGGTTTTAGCTAGAGAGACTTGGAACCCCATGCCCAGAAAGGAAGCGGTTATGTAACACTTTGTGATTTTACTTATTTGTATTTGCATGTGTGTGTGTGCATGTCTTGCAAAATTAAATAGGACATGCCAGACAAAGATCCCAAAGAAGAATTTGCATTTTGGCGAGGAGATAATATGCAGGTGTCATCTCGTTTTTGTAGTCAGGAGCAAAAGTCTCAGCCAACCAACCTGAGACCTTTCAAATTTTAGTACAGCATTGCTTTTGGTTCTAAAGATAAGCTTATGACTATTCAGGAAACAAGGGCATGCCAAATCAAGTTTCCTTTGCTGTTTTAGAGAAACTCCCAAGTCTTATTTGTTTAGTTTTTAGTTTTTATTTTTTTTTAGGGGTAAACTTCTCAGTCTGTAAAATATTCCTGGCAGAAGTTCTGAGTAGACATCTCCTAATATTTTCATTGATGAAGCTTGTCACCCTAGAAAGAGTGAAAATAGATTCCCTGCCTTAGCTATTTTAGGAGAGACTTGGATTAGGATGGAAGATTTCTTGTTCTTCTAGTGTGATCTAGTGAAAATTTTCACAGACTCTGAGACTTAGAAATTCACCTTAGAAACAACCTGTCTGCCTCTGGTCACTGAATTCTTTTCTATTATTCATCCTTGCTTCAAGAAATACAAATTTTCACAAGTACTTTTGTGTTGGTTAATGAAGAAGCTACTTCCATCCTCTTCCCCTTCTAAACAGAGTTCCAGATGACCATTTTATAGACAGTATTTTTTTTATAAGAAGACGTGGTTATTATTTTACAAAATCATATCTCAGGGTTCTATTTCATTCATGTAATTTATTTGACTTGGGAGATCTTTAGGACCTTCCTCCTGTTTTCACCACTGCTCAATTTATAGAGATCACCTGAGTTGATGGTCATGGCTAATAGGAGAGAGAATTTTGGGAGCCACATTGGTGCACTTTGACCTCTCACTTATTTAGCCTTCATAGATTCTTTAGATATACAGGTTCTCTTTCACTTTGCTGCCAAAGGTCTAAAAGTACTAATTACTAATACCAAAGATTAAGAAGTACAAATTTTTTCGTAGAACTATAGAATGTCAGAGCTGGGGGGGAGGGGTGGGACTGAAAGATAATCAAGTCTGTCTCCTTGTGTTCTAAAGACGAAGAAATGGTGATTTACACACAGATGGAATTTGTGAGCCTCAAAACTGAGTCCAAGTTTTGGGTGTCTGAATTGGGTCCTCTTTGTCTGTATCCTCAACGCCCCACCCCAGTGTGATTTTCCTGCAGTGTTTAGTGTCTGACTTAATTTCTCCCTTCTGGGTGGAGTTGCAGACATTACCCTGTGGGGTATGATGCTTTCCTTGTGTGCCCCGCACTCATCCCTGAGCCTTACTGGCCCTTTGTAAACTACCGCTCCCTAAAAGTATGGCAGCCCATTCCCTTCTTTGAGCCTCTGTGACATCTGTTTTCCCAGCTATCATTTTCTTTCTTCTGTCTCTGTGCCTGGGAGTTTATCTGAAATCTGTTCTCAGGATAAACTAGTCAGACTATAAATTCCCCTTATAGGAATTTTGGACAGGAACAGCCTGACTTATCTTAGAACTTTGTCACATCAGAGAATTAGAAAATGTGCTTCATCTTCTCACAGGAGGTATCCCTCAGCATTTTTAGCAGGCAAAATAAATAAGTCTTTAGTGTTTCTCAGGCACTTTTTCTGCTTTCCCTTCTAACTTTTTAGTAAGTGATCCACTTCCTGGATTATCAGGAACATATAATATAGTAATAATAAGTCATAATGAGGACAAAGATTTGGAATGATTTTGGAAGATACCTCATGAATAGAACAAGAAGCCCAACTAGGACCTAGGATCTAAGAGTATCATAAGTATTGCTGGTAAAGATGGATTGGGTAATGCTCTTTGAACCATCTTCCACCTTGAATTGATCTTACCTTCTCAGAACGTGCCTGGCTACAAGCAGGAGTTGGAAAGCAGTGGGGCTTCCCGTCTCTGATCCATGAGGTGGGCAGTAGGAGAAGGGGCACAAACCTAAGGGAGGGCCCTCCTCCAAGAATTTACTTGGCCCCACCCACAGCTGTGCACTAATGGAATGAGGCTCCTCCTAGTTGTCCAGGTCAGGCAAGTCCCTCTTCTCAGGAGGAATGAATAAAACTCAAGAAGGAATGTCAACAAATTTATTTGGGGGTATTCAAGAGAGGTAGGAAATAATGGTGGAGCTATCTGCTGATGTGCAGAATCAGGGATATAGAAAGGAAATTTTTCTAAAAAAGAAAAAAATCTTTCTAAATACTACTTAGTAAAAACTGAAGGTGAAGAGAAGATAAGAAGTTTCTCTTTAGGTAGCATCTCTCATGCAATGTCAAAGTCTGTCTTTATGAGAGGTTTTAAACAAGGGAAGTGTCCAGGGCAATTTGTGTTTATTCTTATGGACGGGAATGGATGCCATGCATGGATGCAATCTCTTAGTGCACAATTTCAATGTCAGACCACATACCAGGTACATGAATGCAGGAAATTAGGGGTCATGTGTTTTTTTTAATTTTGAATTTATGCTTATGCTGGCAGAATTGAAGTAAGAGCTCCCCCCCCACAATAAAATCATCCCCCTCCCAGTAAAATGGACTTGGAAAAGCTGAGCTATCCAGCTGTGTCACTACATCAATCTTGAGTCAATGTACTAAAACACGCACAACCTTCTTTTAACAATGCTTGTATGGGCTTGCGTTTAAGTGCACCCACTGTGCTTACTTATCTGCTACTTTGAAAGAAGGTAGGCTGAGTGCTTGTCAGACTTTAAGGTGCATACAAATACCTAGGTGTCAGCAGTCATGAAGAGGGTGTGGTTTTATCTTACTTTCAGGCCAAGAAGTTAACCTTGCCCAGTTTCATTTATGCTGCCAGAAGACATGAGGCTCATGGTCCAGAGACAAAAGAATTTATTACTCAGTATCCAGCAGACAGCATGAGGTTTATATTCACACTGGTTTCCCTTGCTCTTCAAGTCCTGTGGGGCAATGCAGAGCAGTCCAGGGGAGGCTGCTGCCTAGGCTCTGGGTTTGCATCAGCCCTGAGTTAGTGTGGGACTTAGGAAATTTTAATCTTTGGGAGAGATGCAAACGAATCTGTTCTACCATTGTTCTCAAGGGAGACATGACCTTTAGTAACCTCAATAGCAAACATATTTACCCCTCTACTCTGGAGGGAGATACCATCTCTGCCTTTCAAGCCTGTGTGCTGTACAGGAACCCTTGAAAACAAGAGCTCTCAATGCTTCTTCCCAGAAGAAATGACATATGAGATGCCCATAGAGAAAAATCTCCCAACACTAGGATCTTGTTTAAATAAAAATTCTAGTTCAGTTGGTGTGGGGTGGTTATCTGAAATTCTGCCTCGGGCACAAGCTCTCAGGTGATGTCAGTGATCAAAAGGCAGGAAAGTAGTGGGCATATTTATTGGCCTCTCTAACCTAGCATTCAGTCTGGATTTTAATATGTAGGAGAAAAAAAAAATCTGTCATGATGATGCCCTGGAACAAAACTAACTGATTCCTTTTGTCTCCTGAGGCAAAATGGCATGCTACAAGTTAGCCATTCTCGTCCCTTCATCCAACCCTCACCCTCTCTGTCTCACATACGTTAAATAGCTGTACAGAAATCCTAACTAGACACACACACACACACACACACACACACACACACAGAGACACATACACATAAAATAGCAGATTTAACGTAGTAAGCTTAGAACATTGTAGAATGGCCATACATTTCCGCCATCATAAGAACTCTTCGTTATATGGGATTTAAGGAGAAAAATTTGTTCTGTGGGTAAAAGCATACTTTCCAGAGCTGAACTGTCAGACTGCCATCAAATGTGGATGCTGCCACTTAGTAGATTTGTGAACTTTGGCTAGTTACTAATCTTCTTTGTGACTTGGTCTCTGCATTTGAAAAATGAAATGATATAATCAGTGTCAAGTGTGTGTGGAAGAAATGCTAACCCCTAATAATAGCTACAGAAATGTTTGTTACTAATATTGCTAGTTCCACTAATACTCCTTTTAGTTTGCTTTATTCCTTCAAACCTAATTATGAATAAATTGGCCAAAGAAAGTGGTTGTTTGTAGAGCAATACTAAAATTGAAGTTCATGATATTAAGAATTTGTTATCTGATAAATTAGAGTTCTCACCGATATCATGTTACTTTTTAAAAAAGATTTTATATATCTATTTGACAGACTGAGATCACAAGTAGGCAGAGAGGCAGGCAGAGAGAGAGAGGAGGAAGCAGGCTTCCTGCTGAGCAGAGAGCCTGAGCCCAAGGCAGAGGCTTAACCCACTGAGCCACCCAGGCACCCTATCATGTTACATTATTGAAGACCCAGCAACCACACACTTCTAGTCATTACAAAACTAAAATAATGCTCTATACTACATAAATTGGCAATATATTCCTTATACAAAATATCACAGTCCATATATGTAATTAATGTACCTTCAGTACCGTACCTTAAGTTTAATGCTTTAAAGTACCATAATGCTTTAAAGTACACATACATATAATACATATGATTATTCTGTCATAACATTTATCTAAAGTTAATATACTATTGGCTTGAATAAACATTAATATTTTTACAGTCCCTTAATTTTCTGTACAATTCATTTCAGTTTAACAAATTCAAATGAACGTCTCTTACTTGGCAGTTGTATTACTAGGCACTAGGGACATAGAAAGAGTTAAGATCTAGCCGTTAATGACCTCACACCCTAATGGACAGAAAAAGTGCATATTATAATATGATTATTTAATAAATATATCTATAAAATAATAACTCTCAGAACCCTAGGCCCAGATTAATAACTTTTGGTTTCCTAAATCATGAAGTACATCAGGATTTGAAATAACTGTGGCTCTTTTTTTCTCTCCAAGACATTCTCTGAAGGAAGTACGCCTTTCCTTTTTGCTATTTGCTCTATGCAGGGTATAAACAAATCATTCATTTATTTACAGTAACATGTTAAGTATTCTACCATGTTCCAGGTATCTAGAGGATGTACCCCCCCCCAAATAAATACATAAATTGTGGTTTATGCCCTCAAAGAACCACAATGTACAGGCAAGGAATACAAAGAAACGATAGGTTGCAATGATGTTTGATGTGTCAGTGATCAAGGTAATGCCCAGGTGGCAAGGGACATATGTCTTTTGGACCATGGAGAGGCTTGTTGCTGTTCTTTCCTTTTATTTTATTTTTGAGGTATGAGAGTGATTGAAAATATATTTGCCTCTATTATCTATTTTTATTTTATTTTCAGTAGCTGTTTATTTCTGCCTATTGCTCCCTTCAGTTTCTGCTGCATTATTTCTCTTTTCTGACTGATTTCCAAGGTTTTTATCTTGATGGCACTGCAGTGTCATTGAAAGATTTAATAAAAGAGACAGGGATAGTGTTTATTGGTAGACATGACCTTTTGGTAATTTATCATTAGTTTATCATGTTTTTCTGTACTCTGAATGAATGCTTGTCTCAAAAAACATGATGAAATACAGAAGCATAGAGTAAGAAACCAAGCCCCCTCCTGTTTGACACCCCCCAGTCCCACTCTCCACATGAAAGCATTTTACATTTTTTGTGTTTGTTTCAAGAATTTTTATAAGCATAATCAAGAATCTATACCAAGAGATATAAGTATATAAAGCGGAATACTAACTTTTTAGTACCAATGGATTGCTTTTTCTGTTAAATGGAACCTAAGGTTTCCTTTATCACTACACATAAATTTATCTCATTCTTTTTTAAAAAAACATGCATTACTTATAAACACCAGTGATCTGTACAGAAATATTGCATGTTTGTCATTGTTTTATTGGATGAATTTTTGGAAGTGATATTGAGGTTCAAAGAATATGTGCATTTAACATTTTATTAGATTCCACGAAAATATCTTCCAAAAAGATAGTGCCAATTTATACTCCCAATAAAAATGTTATGAAAGTTCTACACTTTCCACACATGCTTACAACACTGTCTGTATTTTACTAAACTGAAAGACAAATATGGGTATCACCTTTGTTGATGTGCAAGGGTGTGTGTGTTGGGGGGGGTGTTGCCTATTCATATCCTTAACGTACTTTTTAAGTGAAATTGTTTGGGTTTGGACTGGCCTATGGTCCTTCAAAAACCCATAGATGCTTTAGGGGATGAAATTAAGTTTTTCAGATGAGGAGATTTAAAGTAGAATACTTCGGCAAGAAATAAAGGAGAAGCCACACAAGTTTATGGCTCTACATAATGGCAGCATACTTTCACTTTTGCCAGACTATTAAGGTCCCACTCATTCAGTCAAGAATGTCTTTTAAAAAAAGTAATAAAGTTGAAACTCATTTTCCATTTAAAGCTTAATAGGATACTCTTTTTCACCTTTTGAGTACTTTCTATTTAGGTATTTAGACTTTTTTCTTTGTATCCACGTGTGTAGCTTCCCTGCTGAGCTATATAAGATCAGCAAAACTCATTGAGGATATTTAAAGATATTGAGGCTTGTGACCTCAGGACATATGAATAGATCATGTTTATATATCCTAGTTTTGGATAACTATCTCTCTTCCAAAATAAAATTCTGCATTTTTCAAATTTGTTAAAGTAGATAATTCAAGGATATTAACAAGTTTCAGTAAAAATATGCTTGTTCATATCTGTTCATTTAAATATATTGAACAATGTAAACTGTTTTAGAGACAATAGCATATTATATAACTATAAACATTATGTTTAGTGATTATCACATAAAGACAGATATAAATAGTTACAGTAAAACTGTGGGTAATGTTATTCTGGAATATTTGGCAGAGATGAATTTAAACTGAGAATTTTAGTGCAAATTAACTAATTAGAAAATAACTTTTACAACATATATTTAGAATTAAAATGTTGTCTTTTAAGAAATTTAGCTTGACTTAGTATTTTGCAGAACAGCTATTTTAGACACTGCCTTCATTGATTGTTATAATCCTCTCTTTAAATGTACCAAATACACATATTGTTTTGAAGTTCTCAAAAGAAATTTACTAGAATCTATTATATGAATCTTCCTGTATAGAGAGATATTTCTGCTCTACCATTAGTAAGCTTATCTTAACTTGCTACTGGAGAAATGATATTAGTTTAAACTCTAAGCCACTTGAGGGCAGAGGTTTTGTCTATTTTTTCTTATTTCCTCAGCAACTATACTTAGTACTTCGGAGCTTAATAAATCTGTTGAATGAAAAAAAAAAGAATAGAAAAGAAAAAGAAGAAAAATCACGATGATAATTATTTGAATCTATTTGAAAAGATAGATAATCTATTTGACTCTATTTGGAAAAATGATTCACATCATCAGAATACGATTCCCTTTAATGAAATAAACCATCAGATTTTTGCAAGGGCACCATTATTTTTAAAGAAGAGAGATCATATACTAAATATAGATTTTATAGTTATTTAATGGCAACAGATTAGATACATGCATATCATTTTCAATGTTTCTTCGAAAACATTTTTTAATACAAATTTAGATAAGTCAAAGAAACACCTGCTTTTTTCTTATTCCTCTTTTAAAATGCATTCTGTCTTATGAAAAACAGAATGTGTCTTGAGCTGACTGATGCAGATATGATTTTGATGGTTTATATCAATAAATGAAGAGAACTCTGGCATCTCAATTTTTAATTGTGTAACAGACAATACTATAATCGAAACTGAGAAATACTACTCTGTCACTGAGTAGAGTCAGAAAATTATTTTCATCCTCATTTGTCTTCATTAGTTTACATAGTACAAAAGACTTATTCTGAGTTTGGAGACACACATAATCTCAAGGTAACTATAAGACACCAGATATTAATTCTGGTGCATGTTCTTTGACTGTTTTTGAGTTAGAAGCCTTAGAGATGCAGTGTAAAAGGGTATGGTGCTTTAGATGAATACCTCCCAAATTTTCAGTTATTTATAAATCATCACCCGAGAGTAGCTTGAGAGGGGCAGAGTTGAGATTATTTAATTCTGACAAACTTTAAAGAGATGCTGATGCTGTCAGGTTGTGAAATACACTTTGCGTTGCATAGCTGTGGATCACTTTTTACACTGGAGCCCAACTGTGTATTCTAATACTTGCCCAAATAGGAACCTGGATAAATTAGACCATGCTTCGTTTTCTAATCTGAAAAATGAATGCATTTCCTTCATAGAGCTATTGTAAGGATTACATGAATGAATATAAAAAAATTATTTTAATAGTCCTTGAGAGATCTTAAATAGTTTAAGTACATTTGAAGATCTAATTGGCTTTAATAAGCAATTCATGAATTGGGCAATATCCCATCTAGCAAGCAGAAGGGAGCTCAGAGAAGTTGTACAAAATGGAAGATTCTGAAGGAAGGAAGGTGGGGCAAGAAGTTACTAACAAAAGAAAAGGAAGGATTGTTTCCGGAAAGATCAACTTCCCTTAGAGGGAGGGCAGGGAGTCTCTTTAGGTGGATTATATCATCTTCTTTGAGAGATGGAGAGGGCCCATGCAACACATTACCTCGCAGGTGCTGACCAGAAAATTTTAGATTGACTGGTTTTGAAAGTCCACTCCTGGAAAGGTTGAAACTATAGTTAAGTCTTGTTTGTTGTCCTGGAAGCAAGTAACTCTACCTTGTGCCTTGTGGCTTTCTTTTTAACACAAGTTGTAGAAATTCTTGCAGCTGTTTTAATTTTTATTTATTCCTAAGTGAGCAATAATATGTTATCAGATACAGAAATCATCATCAGAGACATGAGAAATAATCTCAGGGATGTTTTACAGTGTAAGCATTCAGATTGGTTACCTGACAGAAGAAACAGCGTTTGTTAGTCTCCTGGTATGCATACTGGTGTTTTGTGCCGCCATGCCCTATAATTGATCTTTTAACTATACCAGTGTCTCTACAGATGTATAAAAAACATTTTTTTAAGACAAATAATACTTTGTCCGCTAGAAAGCCCCGATTTCCTTCCCCCATGACATCCTAGCAATTTGCTATCATGCTGTTATTTGCTACAATAGCAATGCATGGCTACCCTCAAAAGAACAAGCAATGTGTCTTCCACTGAATTTTCTTTGCACAAGATGGAGAGAGGAAAAAAAAGAGAAAAAGATGGTTGGAATTCAACTCCAACCTCCTGCAGCTCATGCATTGATGGCCTTTGCTAGCAGGAATGTTGTTGAACATGAATGAAGCATGCATGGGAAGATAGAAAAAGTGGCTTAGGAAAAACATAACTCCTTTGCAGCCAGATGCTACTCTGGCTAAGGGATATATCATGTCACTGTTGGAAAAAGCATTTGTGTTCAAGTGCCTGAATAAATCTAAAGACCATATAGAACAAAAGCTACTTAAAAAACAACAACAACAACAACAACAACAAAAAAAAAACCCTTTGTAACAGCAACTGGTGTTGCTCTCCAGAAGGGATTATTGTAGCTGTTCCTATCCTAGGAATTTTTCTTTTTTATAGCCTGGATAATGATTTAACAGTTACTAAATAATTATTCTGGGTCAGGTACTATAGTTGTCATTGAGGGAGCTACAGATACAGATAAAGCAAAGTCCTCTTACCAGGAACTCATAATCTAGGAGAAAGTAGAAGGTTGGTCACATATAGTTAAATCCAAAGGATCTACAATGAGCTCTGTATTAGAAATGAAAGGTTATTTGTATTTTGAGAAAGAAGAAATTCCTGTCAGGGGATTCTCCTTGAAAGGAAGTGAGACTTACACCCTGCCAAGAAGATTAAAAAGGATTTTTTAAACATTATTTTTATTAACATAATATGTATTATTTGCCCCAGGGGTATAGGTCTGTGAATCATCAGGCTTACACACTTCACAGCACTCACTATATCATATACCCTTCTCAATGTCCATAATACAACCACCCTGTCCATATCCCCCCAGCAACCCTGTTTGTTTTGTGAGATTGAGTCTTTTATGGCTTGTCTCCCTCCCAATCCCATCTTGTTTCATTTTTTCCTTACCTCCCTCCAAAACCCCCAACTCTGCCTCTCAAATTCCTCATATCAGAGAGCTCATATGATAATGGTCTTTCTCTGATTGACTTATTTTGCTTAGCATAATACCCTCTAGTTCCATCCACATCGTTGCAAATGGCAAGATTTCATTTCTTTTCATGGCTGCACAGTATTCCATTATGTGTGTGTGTGTGTGTGTGTGTATCTCACAACTTCTTTATCCATTCATCTGTTGATGGAAATCTAGGTTCTTTCCATAGTTTGGCTATCGTGGACATTGCTGCTATAAACATTAAGGTGCATGTGCCCTTTCAGACCACTACATTTTTTATCTTTAGGGTAAATACCCAGTAGTACGATGGTGGGTCATATGGTAGCTCTATTTTCAATTTTTTGAGAAACCTCCTTGCTGTTTTCAAGAGTGGCTGCACCAGCTTGCATTCCCACCAACAGTGTAGGAGGGGTCCCCTTTCTTGCATCCCCTCCAACATCCACCATTCCTGACTTGTTAATTTTAGCAATTCTGACTGTTAATGAGGTATCTCATTGTGGTTTTGATTTGTATTTCCCTGATGCCAAGTGATGTGGAGCACTTTTTCATGTGTCTGTTGGCATCTGATGTCGTCTTTGCAGAAATGTCTGTTCATGTCCTCTGCCCATTTCTTGATTGGATTATTTGTTCTTTGGGTGTTGACTTCGATAAGTTCTTTGTAGATTTTGGATACTAGCCCTTTATCGATATGTCATTTGTGAATATCTTCATCCATTCTGTCAGTTGTCTTTGGTTTTGTTTACTATTTCCTTTGCTGTACAAAAGCTTTTGATCTTGATGAAGTCCCAATAGTTCCTTTTTGTCATTACTTCCCTTGCCCTTGGCGACATTTCTAGGAAAAAGTTGCTGCAGCTGAGGTTGAAGAGGTTGCTGCCTGTGTTCTCCTCAAGGATTTTGATGAATTCCTGTCTCACATTGAGGTCCTTCATCCATTTTGAGTCTATTTTTATGAGTGGTATATGGAAATGGTCCAATTTCATTCTTCTGCATGTGGCTGTCCAATTTTTCCAACACCATTTGTTGAAGAGACTTTTTCCAGTGGACATTCTTTCCTGCTTTGTTGAAGATTAGTTGACCATAGAGTTGAGGGTCTATTTCTGGGTTCCCTATTCTGTTCTTTTGATCTATGTGTCTGTTTTTGTGCCTGTATGACACTGTCTTGATGATGACAGTATTGTAATAGAACTTGAGGTTTGGACTGGTGATGCCACCAACCTTGGCTTTCTTTTTCAACATTCCTCTGGCTATTTGGGGTCTTTTCTGATTCCATATAAATTTTAGGATTATTTATTCTGTTTCTTTTAAAAAATTGATGCAATTTTGATAGGAATTGCATTAAATGTGTAGATTGCTTTAGATAACATAGACCTTTTCACAATATTTGTTCTTCCAATTCATGACCATGGAACATTTGTCCATTTCTTTGTGTCTTCCTTAATTTTTTTGAAAAGATTTTATTTATTTATTTGACAGAGAGAGACACAGTGAAAGAGGAAACACAAGCAGGGGTAATGGTTGAGGGAGAAGAAGGCTTCCCACTGAGCAGGGAGCCAGGCATGGGTTTTGATCCCAGGACCCTAGAATCATGACCTGAGCTGAAAGCAGACGCCTAATGACTGAGCCACCTAGGCGCCCCATCTTCCTTAATTTCTTTCATGAATACTTTATAGTTTTCTGAGTACAGATTCTTTGCCTCTTTGGTTAGGTTTATTAGTAGGTATCTTATGGTTTTGGGTGCAATTGTAAATGGGATTGACTCCTTAATTTTTCTTTCTTCTGTCTTGCTGTTGGTGTATAGAAATGCAACTGATTTCTATGCATTGATTTTATATCCCGACACTTTACTGAATTCATGTATGAGTTCTAGCAGTTTTGGAGTAGAGTCTTTTGGGTTTTCCACATAAAGTATTATATCACCTGCAAAGAGTGAGAGTTTGACTTCTTCTTTGCTTATTTGGATGCCTTTTATTTATTTTTGTTGTCTGATTGCCAAGGCTAGGACTTATAGTATTATGTTGAATAGCAGTGGTGATAGTGGACATCCTTTCCGTGTTCCTGACCTTAGAGTAAAAGCTCTCAGTTTTTCTCCTTTGAGAATGATATTTGCTGTGGGATTTTCATAGATGGCTTTGATGATATTGATATATGTACCCTCTATCCATACACATTGAAGAGTTTTGACCAGGAAAGGATGCTGTACTTTGTCAAATGCTTTTTCAGCATCTATTGAGAGTATCATATGATTCTTATTTTTTCTTTTGTTAGTGTATTGTATCATATTGATTGATTTGCAGATGTGGAATCAACCTTGCAGCCTAGGAATAAATCCCATTTGGTTGTGGTGTATAATCCTTTTAATGTACTGTTGGATCCTATTGGCTAGTATTTTGGTGAGAAATTTTGCACGTGTGTTCATCAAGGATATTGGTCTATAATTCTCCTTTTTGATGGGGTCTTTGTCTGGTTTTGGGATCAAGGTAATGCTGGCCTCATAAAATTATTTGGAAGTTTTCCTTCCACTTCTATTTTTTGGAACAGTTTCAGGAGAATAGGTATTAATTCTTCTTTAAATGCTTTGTAGAATTCCTTGGCCCTGAGCTCTTGTTGGGAAATTTTTGATGACTGCTTCAATCTCCTTACTGGTTATGGGTCTGTTCAGGTTTTCTGTTTCTTCTTGATTCAGTTTTGGTAGTTTATTCATCTTTAGGAATGCATCCATTTCTTCCAGATTGTCAAATTTGCTGGCTTATCATTGCTCATAATATGTTCTTATAACTGTTTGTATTTCTTTGGTACTGGTTGTGATCTCTCCTTTTTCATTCTGGACTTTATTAATTTGGGTCCCTTCTCTTTTCTTTTTGATAAGGCTGGCCAGGGGTTTATCAATCTTATTAATTCTTTTTTGAAAGAATTAATTCTTTGGAAAGAATTCTTTGGAACCAGCTCCTAGTTTCGTTGATCTGTTCTACTGTTCTTTGGGTTTCTATTTCATTGGTTTCTGCTGTGATCTTTATGATTTCTCTTCTGCTGGGTTTAGGCTTTCATTGCTGTCTTTCTTCAGGTCCTTTAGGTGTAGGGTTAGGTCATGTACTTGAGACCTTTCTTGTTTCTTGAGAAAGCCTTGTTTGGCTATATACTTTCCTCTCAAGACTGCCTTTGCTGTGTCCCACAGATTTTGAACAGCTGTGTTTTCATTTTCATTTGTTTCCATGATTTTTTTCAATTCTTTAATTTCCTGGTTCCATTCATTCTTTAGTAGGATCCTCTTTAGACTCCATTTTTTTAAGTTCTTTCCAACTTTTCTCATGTGGTTGAGTTCTACCTTCAGAGCATTGTGGTCTCAAAATATGCAGGGAATGATCCAGTCTTTTGTTACTGGTTGAGACCTGATTTGTGACCCAGGATGTGATCTCTTCTGGAGAATGTTCCATGTGCACTAGAGAAGAATGTGTATTCTGTTGCTT
>NC_081568.1:141715538-141756802 GCF_022355385.1 Mustela nigripes
TTTGATACCGGTTGAGACCTGATTTAGGACCGAGGATGTGATCTATTCTGGAGAATGTTCCATGTGCACTAGAGAAGAATGTGTATTCTGTTGCTTTGGGATGAAATGTTCTGAATATATCTGTGATGTCCATCTGGTCCAGAGTGTCATTTAAGGCCTTTATTTCCTTGTGGATCTTTTGCTTGGATGATCTGTCCATTTTAGTGAGGGGAGTATTAAAGTCCCCTAGTATTATTGTATTATTGTTGATGTGTTTCTTTGATTTTGTTATTAATTGGTTTATATAATTGGCTACTCCTATATTAGGGGCCTAGATATTTAAAATTGTTAGGTCTTCTTGTTGGACAGACCCTTTCAGTATGATATAGTGTCCTTCCTCATCTCTTATTATAGTCTTTGGCTTAAAACCTATTTTATCTGATAGAAGGATTGTGACCCCAGCTTTCTTTCGATGTCCATTAGCATGGTAAATGGTTTTCCACCTCCTCCCTTTAAATCTGGTGGTGTCTTAGGGTCTAAAGTAAGTTTCTTACAGATGGCATATCAATGGGTCTTGTTTTTTTATCCATTCTGATACTCTGAGTCTTTTGATTGGGGCATTTAGCCCATTTCCATTCAGGGTAACTATTGAAAGTACTGAATTTTGGGGCACCTGGGTGGTTCAGTGGGTTAAAGCCTCTGCCTTCGGCTCAGGTCATGATCCCAGGGTCCTGGGATTGAGCCCCGCATCGGGCTCTCTGCTCAGCGGGGAGCCCGCTTCCCCCTCTCTCTGCCTGTCTCTCTGCCTACTTGTGATCTCTCTCTCTCACTGTCAAATAAATAAATAAATAAATAAATAAAATCTTAAAAAATAAAAAAAAAAGAAAGATTTGAATTTTGTGCCAGTGTATTGCCTGTACGGTTACTGTTACTATATATTGTCTCTGTTCCTTTCTGATCTACTACTTTTAGGCTCTCTCTTTGCTTAGAAGACCCCTTTCAATATTTGCTGTAGGGCTGGTTTGGTGTTTACAAATTCTTTTAATATTTGTTTTTCCTGGAAGCTTTTTATCTTTCCTTCTATTTTCAGTGATAGCCTGGCTGGATATAGAATTCTTGGTTGCATATTTTTCTCATTTAGTGTTCTGAATATATCATGCCAGTTCTTTTTGGCCTGCCAGGTCTCTGCAGATAAGTCTACTATCAGTCTAATATTTCTACCATTGTATGTTACAGACATCTTGTCCTGAGCTGCTTTCAGGATTTTCTCTTGTCACTAAGACCTGTATGTTTTACTCTTTGATGACGGGGTGTGGACCTATTTTTACTGATTTTGAGAAGAACTGGATTTTGATACTTGTTCCCTTTGCCATATTAGGGAAATTTTCTACTATAATTCACTCTAATATAACTTCTGCCCCTCTCTCTCTTTCTTCTTCTTCTGAATCCCAATTATTCTAATTTTGTTTCGTCTTACAGTGTCTCTTAACTCGAATTATTCCCTTGTGGTCCAGTAGTAGTTTGTCTTTGCTCAGCTTCTTTATTCTCTGTCATTTGGTCTTCTATATCCCTAATTCTCTCTTCTGCCTCATTTATCCTAGTAGTAAGAGCCTCCATTTTTTATTGCACCTCATTAATAACTTTTTTAAAATTTCAACTTGGTTAGATTTTAGTTATTTTATTTCTCCAGAAAGGGATTTTATTTTTCTGGGAAGGGTTTCTCTGATATCCTCCATACCTTTTTCGAGACCAGCTAGCACCTTGATAATTGTCATTTTGAACTTTAGTTCTGACATATTACCAATGTCTGTATTTATTAGGTCCCTTCCGTTGGTACTGCCTGTTGTTCGTTTTTTGTGTGTGGTGAGGTTTTTGGCCTTGTCATTTTATCCAGATAAGAATATATGAATGAGAGAATAAAATACTAAAAAGGTGACAAGGACCCCAGAAAAATGTATGCTAACCAAAATGGAAGAGACCCAGACCCAAGGGGAGAAGAAAGGGAGAAAAAAAGTTTTTTTAAAAAATGTGTGTGTGTGTGTGTGTGTGTGTATATACATATACATATATATATATATATACACACAGAGAGAATATATGTACATACACACACACACACATATATATATACACACACATACATACATATATAAAATACGTGTGTGTGTGTGTATATATATATATACATGTGTGTGTGTGTATTATATATATATGAAATCAGAATTGTACTTCCTGGACATGGCAATGATGAGTTGGTGGATCTAGGACAAAGATAAGTGGAAAGACAAGAGAGAAAACCAGGATACTCTTTGGCTGGAGGCCTCTTCCTGCTTGATGATGTGTCAGAAGTCTGAGATGAAATAACCCCAGTTACTACATAAATCTACCGTCCATGTAACCTAGATGTCATAGCCATTCAATTCTATGATTAAAATCTCTTTTCCCCACTTGTCAGCACCATAGACTAAATAAGTAGCCACAGGAACTATGGTGTGAGTGCTGTGTGAGAAAGAGTTATGCTATTCAGAACACAGACAGAAACTTGACTTTTGGCCAGATCTCAAGAATGTACGAACATTGACTTTGACACAACACATTGTGTTTCTAATGATAAGAACTGCAAGGGAAATTATTTCAATTGACCAAAATTGGTGGAAGCCAGAGGGAAGATTGAAAACAAATAGAATGGTGAAAAGATAAAAAAAAAAAAAAATTTAAGGAACAGGTTTTTTTTGTTTGTTTGTTTTTGTTTTTTTGTATCATGAACCCAATATTAACATTAAGTATAGAAATATTTGTTTACTCTCTACAAAAAAGAAAAAAAAAGTTTGTTCTAAGTTT
Source organism: Mustela nigripes (assembly GCF_022355385.1). Taxonomy (NCBI): domain Eukaryota; kingdom Metazoa; phylum Chordata; class Mammalia; order Carnivora; family Mustelidae; genus Mustela; species Mustela nigripes. The sequence continues at coordinate 141,718,359 of NC_081568.1, forward strand.
GGAGCACTACATCAAATCTAATGATGTACCATATGGTGACTAACATAACATAATAAAAAAAAGGAAAAATACTAATTTAGGATCAGAGAGATTATCAGTGAAATATATATAATTGCCAAAAACATTCAGGTTTATCTTCCAGTTAGTCCTCAAAACAATTCTATTTCATGGTTGTAATTGTCTTCGTATTTATGGATGGGAGACAGTCCAGAGAGATAATTTTTTTTTCAGTTAGAAAGCAGCAGAGCTGAAGCAAGAACCCAACCCCTATGGGGATGTAAATCCCATCCTTAAAGTCTTCACTAATATTACTGCAAGTTCCATTAACTTAGTTTACAAAAGAATAACAAAACAGGGTTCTTTCAGTCAATGAATTTGAAGTCAGAATACCCAAGTTTATGTTCAGCCTCTGCTCTTGAACTAACTTGGTATGATCATATATGAATTGCTGATTATTCTTGGACTTCGTTGTAAGATGGTGGTGCTTGTTTCCTGCCTTGCAGTTGTTGCTAGAGTAATGGAAAAATCTCGACATGCTATAAAATCACCTTGCAGTCTTGTTGCAGTGTGTAAGGTGTGCTGAATATTCGATCACTTAATATCTATTTTTAGTAATTAACTAAGCATTAATGATGATGGCTATAATATTAGTTGGACTCTGTGAGCCTTACAGTTCACTCTTGGCATGTTCCTCTTAGTTTTTGTGTTTAAATGAACATGGTTATTTTCATCTGTCCATCGTATATACATTGTCAGCTTAGAAGTGGGAAACCAACTATAAATTGTACCTAAGATGCAGGTTAGGATAATGGCAAATATTTGGGTTTTAAGTTCCGTACACCTGGTTCGATCTTCCACCCAGACACCCCTACCTCAACCATGGCTTTATGTATGGATACAAATTACTTAACTTGATATATTTCCATAATTTAAAAAATATTTAATATTTTATATTAAATTTTATAATATTTAGTATTAATATTAAGAAGATGTGTTTAACATTATGAGAATCTGACATCCTGGCAAATATCGAGTGCCCAGTGTAAGACAGATATTATTGTGGTAATTAAATGAATTTTTCATTTGGTTCCTTTGTGTAGATGAAAACTTCACAGTGACATAGGAAAGGAGATAGTTTTGGCAAGGAATCATTTATTTTCCTTCTGAAACAATAAAGATGATCACCAGGGCCGAAAAAAATATCACAAAATCCACACTCCCATGTTATTTCTCTCAGTCTTCAGGGAGTGCTGGGGATCATGAAATTATATACTTACAAGGAAATGGTCAGCAAGCTCCTGTGATTGAAGTCCTTACTGTGAAACCCTCTTATATTCAGGTATACAAGATGATAAGATGTTATTGCTCATTGTCTATTAAACTCAGATGTACTTAGGAAGTTTGTATATTGGTTAATTTGTAATCTCTAATGGCATTCATACTCAAAAATAATGTGAAAGGGAGCAATTAACAATAAAACTATAACAGAAGATAATCATCCTTTGATGATTGCTCATCAAAACAATCGGGGTCTGAGAATCCTCAGCTGAATAGTCTGAGGTCAGACCACTCAGTTTCATTCTGGCTTTTTCTGTGCTAGCTGCATGAAGTAGGACCATTTGTCTTAAGACTTCAGCTTTTTCATCAGGTTAAAATTAACAAAATATTCTAATAGCTGCCTCCCATGTTTGTAAAGATTAATAAGATCATTTATGTGAAGTCCATCTTACAATGGCCAACACTGAATAATTATGTCAAAGGCCATTACCTCTGCTGTGGTATGGGGTATGAACCATCATTGTGGGGCCTGCTGTCCTGTCAAGGACCAGACTGACTCTGCTCTGACTTCAATATTCCTTCCTGCGTGATTCATAGAGGTTGGCTTCTTTGCCATTTTAAAAATCTTTCTTTCCAAAATAGACTAGAGTCCATCCTGGTTATTTGAAATTTCTGGTTCTTGGGTGGCAAACAGATGACAGCTTTCTAGTTCGGTTTCTAAATGTCTCAGGTTTTTGTTGTTGTTGTTGTTGTTGTTGTTTGTTTGTTTGTTTTCAGTAACAAATTTAGGATATTTAACTAATGGAACCCAGTTTATAAAAGCAACATCAACCTAGCTTTTGAGATGGACCTTTAAATTTTCACCTCTGGTTTCTCTGCATGCCAGAGTGCATACTCCTCTGGGCAGATCTCATTTTCCTTTGACAATCTGAAGGCATAAATTGGCAAGCTGCTTTCCAAAATTTTGCTTCATCACACTTAATACTTTTTGGAATCATACTAAACTGTTGGCTTCAGTGATTTCCTCTGGGACCTAGATCCATGGGCTAACTTGGCTTTATGCAGAGAAGTATTTCTTTTTATCTGTTCTTAATTTCTTGCTTTTTAATGCTCTTGTGTTTTCTTAAAAATGGAGCATCTAATTTATATTCTCTGTACCACTGATTCATCCTATAATGAAACCTCAATGTGACTGAAGGGACATAAGCATACGTTGATAATCCTCATTACTCTTAATGTTGATATTCTATCAAAGTATTAAGAAGACATGTGAAAATAGCATATTCTATAGTTTATTCATAAATTGAACACCAGAGGCTCATTGGTAAGTTTGTTATTTGGTATATGGGATGGAATTTTCATAATGAAGATTTAAGAAATAATGATTAAATAGAGTTTAGTTGAATTAAACACATGTTTATGTCTGTATCAGGCTCTGTGTCCTGTTCACTATTTTGAGTACATAATCTCTGATGCCATGAAATCTACAATATACCTGTTAATAATAATACATATAATAGCTATCATTGACTGAGAATTTAGGCTAAATACTCTTCTAAACATTATATGTACATTATCTCATTTATCCTTCCCAAGTGACTGGTAAAGTAGATACAGTTGTTACACTTATTTATTAACAAAGAACCAAGGCTTAGAGATACTTCGAGTCTTGCCTGAATTCAGAAAGCCAAAGAGTGGCAGCCTCCTTATTTGAAACCAGGCCTGCCATACCTCAAAATTCACGATTTTTTTTCATCTTACTACATTTATGTGGTACTGTTTATGTCTTATGTTCCCACTTACAAACAGCACTATTGGTTACGTGGATATATGTAGGCTAAGTGGTTAAGTAACTAATTACTATGGGCATTATTACTTTCTTTAACCATGTCCTTCAGAATGTCAGTAGCATATCAACCCCATATTGTAGAAGTCAGCAAGGGTTCCTTCCAGCCTTGGACCTAAAAATAAGTCTGCTGACCTCAGTACCAATAGTGATGGCAAGAACAGGCATGCCAGTGGAAGGGGGCAAGGTGTTGATGTTCCATTTAAATTACCCCTTGCTCTGAAAGGAGGCTTGCCCTGTGCATACAAATAGATGGAAGGAGTCTGGGCCCCCAGACGTGGATCGTGTCCCTCTTGCTCTATACTGAGATTAAATTGGAATTTTAGGATGGAAAATATGAATGGGAAAGGATTTTAAAGAAGAAAAATCTAACCAAAGAAAGACTATAATGGACAGAAATTATGAGACTAGAGGAGGAATTTCTGAAAAGAACAACAAATGTTAAAGTAAAACAACAACAAAACTTTCCTAAAAATATCCCCCAGTCTGATGGATCTGTGTTTTTTATAGAGAAGACATTGGCACTGCAGTTAAAAATCTCATGGCTTTCTGATTTTGACTCAGGTTTAAGGTGTTTAAAGATGAGAAGACCAGCATGATGGGACAGATTCTAAAAGACTTCACATACATAGGGTGGCGTGGTAAATAGAATCTTCGGGCTAAGGAGTGCTTTACACCTTTGTGCTAGAAACTTCAGGAATTGAACAGGATAGAAGTATTTTCCAGGCAAATCTTGATAACTGCACACATGTTAAAGCAACAGAACAAATAAAATATTTTCCTGATATGGTATGAATAGGCTAATCTGTGGAACCTTTTATTTATGTCTGAATTATACAAACCTATGATACTGTCATTAGAAATTGAATAATTACCAAAACATAAAAGCTGCATCATGATTAAAACATGAAATATAGAGGATGTTTATCAGAAAATTACCCAGGTCTCTTTGAACTTATAATTCCACAAGAATAGATTTCTTCTGAGATTACCTCCTGGGGAAAGCATGACTGTCTAATCATAATGAAAGTCTTCCTTCCTATGTTTATGCAAGTGACTGATGTGGTTTTCAGAAAATCAGACAGTTCAGAAGCTGTGAAAAGACAAAAATAAATAGTAAATTTGTAAAATGTCCTAAATGATTTTAACTTTATTTTTTTTAAAAAGATCAGTGTCTGAGTTTGAAGTAGTTTTACACACATTCTTTTTGTTGTTGTTGTAATGCTTTGTGTTAATCTAGCATAAATAAACTCTATGAAAGAAAAGACAGTTTAATGAGAACATGTTTTAAATAAATAACTCATTTGGTGGAAGTATTTAAACATTTGAAAACCCTGAGTCCAGGCTAGTTAGTTAGGTGTGTCCCTGCAAAATTGTTTCAGAGAGTATAAAACTCATGGGATTGCAAAATTGGGAAATCTTGGAGATTATTCCAAGCTGCTTGTTTTTATAAACAAGAAAACTGAAATGAGGAGTTATGACGTACTCTGATAATAGAAATGGGCAGAATTGGTCTAGAGGCCATTGTGTATAAAATCAGTTTATGGTTCTCTTTTTTATTCCTATAAGTATTTTGTATAATAGTCCTTCAAATGAAGAAAAAAAACTCTGCCTTTACTCATCATTTACAAGAGATACTAAATGGTGAACCTACAGGGCAAATGCTTTTTTAAAAAATACATATTAATAAAGTAATGTTGTAGATATTCAAATTTTTTTATATTGAAGGACACATGGTTTTACTAAATAAGGGAAGTGACTGGCCTTGTATGGCCCATATAGTCTATATATATTCTCTTCTCTGTATAGCATCAATAACAAAGATTGAGTCAAATTATCATGTTTCTGGACCCTTGTTGTCTACCTCATTGCCCTCAGAGCTACCTTCTTAAAACGATCAAGATTAACCAGTGAACTAGTAAAAAAGGGAAACATTCATAGTGATGCTAACTCAACAGGTAAATAAACAGAGGGACCAGTTTATCTAAAAGGGGTTGAAATAAATTGGCCCTTGTCTGTCTGTGGATTGCCTCAGGAATGTGTGTCACAGACAGCTAGTCTGTTTGTCTGGGATCCAGTGTTTGAGTTGGGCTTTAACAAAATGTGAAATGCAGGTGTAACTACTTTGAAAAATACATTTTCTGCAGGTATTGGTCTTGAAGCTATGGTCTGGTGAGCAACAGATTGTTCAAAGCAGTACAGGTCATAACAAATGAATCGTGGAACACTACATCACAAACTTATGATGTACTCTATGTTAGCTAACATAATAAAAAATTAATTTTTAACATAATGAAAAAAATTAAAGTAAAATAAAAAAGAAAGAAAACAATAGCACATGGTATAATGATGAAATACACATCATCTTCTTAGAAAAAGCAAGTCAAAATGTAGCTAAATAGCCCAGGATGAACTTGTCAGTTTATAGCCATATGATTTAACTGGACCATTTGGACTAAAGCAGTCGCACAACTTAACTGATATTCCAGGGCTAATAATGATTTAAGATTTTTTTTTACTATGTGTCACTTAAAAAAAAAAAAAAATCCTGAACTGGTTTCTGTCCCTGAAAACTGCATTCTATGAGGCCTAACTTACTCTGTGTTGGATTAGTGTTTTCCCACTAAATCCTGATGATTATGTATAATAGGTCTCAAAGTCATTGTTGTTCCCTATCAGCTCAAAACAAACCTTATATAGTCTAATGTTCTGTCATTGCATTCTAAATGGGATTTTTATGTATCACCCCCACGTTTATATCCTTGTATGTCTGTAATTATTAAATAATTAGGTAATTAGTGTCTTGTATGTATGATACAATGAAGGAATTCTTAGTAAGTTATTAAGGAAGTGTCTAGAAGGCTTAAGTGATATTTGGAGAAAATTGGTTGGGATTTTGGAATAGCCTGGGAATGCATTATTTTTCACATTTAAAGTAACGAACAAAGGCTCCTGTTATTCAAAAATTTGATATCCAAGCTGTTTTCAGAATTGGTTTAATTCAAATAACAAGGGATGCCTATATTAGCAAGTTGAATTAAATTATACAGAAGTATAATACACCAGTATATCTCGACCAGTTAAAGTTCATGGCACGAAAGGAAAAATGATTCAATAGTGATAACTCTAATACTTTAGAGAATGAGCCAGTTGAAGAACTGCTAATTTTATCACCAGCCTAATTACTCTTTTCCAGTAGTTTTTCAGTTGATTTTGTGAGGGAAGATTCTGATATTATAATGGAATTATCTGAGAGGAAGTGATAATGTCTTCTTTTCCTTTATAATTTTGGCATTTCTTATTTCTTTAGTTTTCAAGTTACATTAGCTCCTTCTTCTAGAAAAAGGCTAAGAACAGTGGTGACATTGGGGATTGATGTTTTGTTCCTGACTTAAGAGAAAGAGATATTCTATGTATGAGGGAGCTTCATGTCAAATGAGTAGGGGAACATGCAACTGAGAAATGACCAATCATCTACTTTTATAGGTCTTTCTCAGTAAATGAAAATAAATTCCCAAGTGAATCTTTAATGTAGTTGTGAAAATTTAATTCATAAACTTGTGGTAAGGAAATAAGAATGGATTTATTTCTTGGAAGAAGGTAGGGTATTTGGTGAATCATACAGGGGACCAAAAATCCATAAAGGGGGAAAGATTAATTTTATTAATTAAATATTTTCAACCTTTGTATGATGAAAATAACCTAGAAATAGAAATATAGAATAGAGAAATAGAAAATATATAGAAAATATAGAAATAGAAATAGAAAATAACATAGAAATAAAATGCATACCTGTGAAAAATTAGTACAATGCAGATTTCAAACAAAAAGTACCTGATTTATAAAGATTTTATGTGAGTTAATAGAAGAAGAGGAAGACTTCTATAGGAAAAAAATGGGTAAGGTGTATGCGTGACTATTTCACAGAAAAAATTAAGACATTAAGTCTTAAAAACTCAATCTCATTGTTAAATACATATAAATCAAAGTAAACAATAGATAATATTTTAACCCATCATATTGGCAACTATTTAAAGAATTTGATGGTGTTCAGTGTTGGCATATTTATGGTGAAACAGGAACCCCTATATTTCACAAAAGAAACCAACATACATGCACAGGATATACTTTGCAGCATTATTTTTAACAGCAAAAGCAAAAAGCTAGAATATACTAAATATCCATTGGTTGAGAAGTGCTTAAAAAATACAGACTTCAGGTGTTAGATAGAATGAAGTAAATCTACTTGTTTTGAAGTGGAAATACAGGGTCCTTTGGTAAAAATAAATAAATAAATATTATATACACTAGTGTATATGCTGAAAAATAATTTTTTTAAAATATGGTTACCTTTGAGGAAATGTACAGAGGAGACTGGTTGTAGGAATAGAAAAGAAAGATATTTGAATTTCATATCAAAGCCTTTTGTATATATTTTCTTACCATTTACATGTATTATACATTTTGATGTCAGCAGGAGTTTTGTGAGTGATGGGATTAAGAATTTTTTTTGTTTATCTCTCTATAATGTTCTTTCACAACAGAATAAAAGTGTAGAGATTAAAGTAAAAGTTAGCCACCTCAAATATTTTTTAATGAGTAGATATTCTGAAATAATTTTCTCCTCTACTGTACTCTAGGTGATTTTTCTTGATATTTTGTGTATCAGAATTGTAAATTAAACCATCTATTGAACAACCTGAGCTTGAGGTGATGTTAAACTTGAAATAGAATTATTTTTTCTTCCATCTCTAGGAAATAACATGTATTTATGCATATACAGTCATCCTTCTCCATCCCTACACTGTGACACCATTTTGAGTCACTTTCATTGAATTAGAAGCACAAGGAGGTTCAACCTACTGATCCTGTCTTTGAACTGATCTTGGTCTTTCAACATCTGACCTTGTCTCTGCATCCTCACCCACCCCTGCCTTTGCTCTGACCTTGGCTGGAGGGACCTGGGCTCTTTTAATTCTCTCCTTGCTTTTCTGATGTTGGAGCAGGAAGGATTTACTAAGGGAAAGAGACAAAACCTTTTCCTTGAACTGGGCATGCAGGTGCACCAGTTCTTTGAGATGGCTGCTTCCAAAAATTCCCTGGAGTACATGTGTAAATGCTTTGGAAGCTTCCCCGTTGCCCAGTGTCCATTTGAGATCCAACTCCAGTTCCATGCACCCTTTCCCTCCAACCTGCTTTCCTGGTGTGATGGGAAGGAATCGGCATGTAAATCCGAGCTAGAGAAACCACACTTGACTCTGCTTTCACACTCACTCTCACTCCCTCCTTTCTTTAGCTGCCTGCTTACAGGGATAAGGACAAAGCATGTGGGTTGTGTAAATAGAGGCAGTTAGCCCACTAACTGGCCTCTGCTAATGTGTGGGAAGAAGAGAGGGTGCTGGCTCTTGTTGGGTCCAATACCAGGACAGTAGGAAGCTTTCTACCCAATCTTATTTTCCACAGAATTCTCTCTAAATGTATTAAATACACTCCAGAAGCTAGCTTTCTTTACAAAGTCTAGTCTTTGATGCTAGGAATCTGCCAATTTATCCTAAATCTTGTTAGATTGAATATTTTTGAGAGTATTATTAAGTTGATAGTGCTATTATATATTCTTTGCCTGTACAAGGAGAAATGGTGAGAAAAAAGGCTGAAGAGATAAACTAGATCCTGAAAAGTATTTTATTCCCTCAAAATGAGTTTGGATTTTGCCCTGTCAGTAATGAGAAGGCTTTGAAAATTTTACCCTAGATAATAATAACTAGCTTTATTGTTTAGAATTTACCTCAGCTGCTATAGAAGTATTGGGGAGAAGCTGTCTGCTTCAGTGCAGTACACTCATACCTGAGTGGTCATTTGTTCATAAGTAAGCTCAAAAGCATTGTTGGTGGTCAGAGATGCCTTAGAATCAACCAAGAAAGTACCAGTTTGGGATCAACATACTATCTTTAAATAGATACACAACACAGGTACTTTTTCCTTCAGTGGTTAAAGTGTCTGCCATGTGATTGATTAAATGGACGGTTAGATTGCATTTAGAAGTTATATTGTACTTTTCAAAACTGTCTACAGGCTTAGGTCAACAAGAAGCTTACACATGAAAGTGGACCTCAGGAAGAACCAACAAACAGAACTATCTCATCTCTTGCTGGCTCTGGGGCAACCCGTTATGAAGTTAAAATAGTTGGAATTGCTACTCTGTGCAAAGAATTTTGCCCTATTTATTTTTGCAGAACAAGTAAAGTTAATTATGCAAATGTTACTATTTGTATAGTATGGCTCCAGCATAATCTAGACAGAGATAAAGAACCCTGAGAGAGATGAGAAGTCCAGGTTTACATGAAGTTTTAGGGAAGGCAAAGTAATGACATTTGGGCAATGATCAAATTTGAAGGAGACATGAATAATATCTAAGACAGCAGGTTCGGAAACTGGAAAAATGCTGTGGTTATTTATTTTAATAAGAAAAACTTTAGGAAATGCAAATTTGAGGAAAAGATTATCCTTTCCTTTTTAGATGTAGAGGAGTTAGATATATTTGTGTGTAGCTCTAAGATCTAAGTTGAAAGGGGGGATTTGGAAGTCATCAGCCTATGTGATCAGGGTTTGTCAACCTTAATGCTACTGACATTCTGAACAAGATAATTTTTGTTGTATTGATTTGTCTTGTGCTTTGTAGGGTACTTTGCAACATCCCTGGCCTTTTTGCTGTGGATTCCCATTACATCCACCATTTATGGCATCCCCAAAATGACAATGAAATTGTCATCTGTCCCCTGGAGGGCAAAATTGTCCCTGATTGAAAATCACTGGTATAAAAGATGTAACCAAAGCAGAGTTAGGTGGAAAACTTGTTAGGATAGAGAGGAATTACCAAAATTACATCAACATTTTTTGAAATGGTAACTAGCATAACACAGTAAAAAAAAAAAAAAAAGAAGAATACTACTAATAAAAGAAGAACCACCCTCCAAGTGTCTTGAGGGGGATCTGCTCTAAACAAAGGAGGGAAACCAGAGGAACATGAAATTGTAGAACCAGAAAGAGATAGTAATTCAAGGAAAAAGTGGTAGATGATGTCAAAAGCTATAAAAAACACAATAAGGTGAACATATTAGTTTTTTTCTTGCTGCTGTACCAAATGGTGATTTCATGATTTACAACAGCAGAAATGTGTTTCCTTATAGTTTTAAAGATCAGAAGTCTGACAAGGGCCTCAATAAACTAGTCAAGAGGAGTGTGTTCCTTTCTGAAGATTCTAGGGGCAATCTGTCCCTGCTCTTTCTAGTTGTGGAGGCTGCCCACATTCCTTGATCGTGACCCTCCTTTTTGCATCTCCAGGATTAGCCATATCATATCTCTGTAACCTTTCTTCCTTTGTCAAATCTTGTACTTCTATTTCTGACTGCAACTGGGAAAGTGTCTTTAAGGATTCATATTAATTAGATTGGGTTCATCTTGCTATGTTTATTACATTTGCAAAATCTCCTTTGAAAAATGCTATAATAAGAGTCTCAGGTTCCAGGATTAGGATATGGACATTTTGGTAGGGGGATTATTTTGCCTATCACAGTGGATCAGTGGAAGTCCTTTAGGCTAAACAGCAAGAGAATCATGTTTAATTTTGTTGAGAACGTTTCAGAAGACCAATGGAGGAAGACAGATTAGCAGGTTACAGTATATAGGAACTGAGGCAGAAAAACCGTATTGGTGATTTTACTTGTCTTGTTCTAGTTTTAAAGAGAATTAAATTACTCTTTGGCATTAATTATGATTAATCGTTTCCTTTGTTTTCCAAATAACTTTTAGTTAGTGAATATTTCTCATAATCCTAATTTTACTAGGGAATTTTAAATAAATTAGTAACTTCTATTTGGTAGATTTCTTTTTAAAACTATTAATGTGGGGGCACCTGGGTGACTCAGTCATTAAATATGTGCCTTCATCTCAGGTCATGGTCCTGGCGGGGATTGAGCCCCGCATCAGGTTCCCTGCTTCTTCCTCTCCAGCTCCCCTGCTTGTGTTCTATCTCTCCCTGCCTCTCTCTATCAAATACATAAATAAAATCTTAAAAAAAAAAACTATTAATGCCATCAGTTACATTAATAGCCTTTCTGTCTTTGTATTACTAATACGTATCCAATTTGATATAAGTATCTTTTAAATATAATGCTAGATTCCATATACTCATGTTTTACTTAGGGATTTTATATTTAGGTTCACTAGAAAACTAAACACTATTATTTTATTTCTGGGTGTTTCAAGTTTTATATGAAGTTCAAAAAGGCTCAAAAATTAGAAAACCCAAAAATGATTCATTCTGTCTTCTTGTATTTTCTGAAAGTTTGAGTAAGATCGACTTTTTGAATATCTGATAATATTCACATTGAAAATTGTGTATGCCTAATGCATTTCTCTGAATAGATTTTGCCTACTGATTCAGTGTATTTAATGGTTATAGACTAAGTCAGGGAAATGGTTCAATATTGGAACATTGTATCCTTCTAAACAGTTACATTAAACCAGATTTTTAAATTTAATTGGTATGAAATTGTTGAAAATATTTATGTTAGCAACTTTTGTGTCCTTTCATAAATTATGTAATCATGGTCACCTTTGAATAATACCTCCTTTTTTTTTTTTTATTTTCTTGATCAGACTTGCCACTATTTTTTTTTCCTTTTTAAAGTTTTTTCTAAACAATCGGTTCCTGTTCTGCTGATCTATTTTCATATAGTCTTTCTTTCTACTTTAGCCCATGTTTCCCTTATCTTTATTTTTCTCCTCTTCTAGTCCCTTTTCATTTTCTGTCATTCTGAATTACTTGAAATGTACTCTTTTCTTGCTATTCTAATATAAACCTGTATTTTATTCCTAATACCTGTAATTATATATTCTTCAAAGTAAAGCCCTATCTGCATCTTACAAGTTTTATATACACTCTTTTGTTTCTAAATATGTTCAAATATTCATTAGGATTTATTTTTTTATAGGTGTGACCATGCCTATTTAGAAGTATGCTTCTAAATCTTCCTTTTACTTTTTTGTTATTGATTTCCAACTTAACAGATACAGAAAGCATAGTACAGTATCTAAATTTTTCATGCTTATATGGTCACCTTTTCTTAAGGAATTTGCTTTGAAGAAGGAAAAAGAGTGATAGGCTTGGGCCATTAGAGAACATATACAAGGTTAAGGGGTTTTGCTAATGTTGTTAATGCTTTGTTTTTGTTTTTCATAAATGAGGTAAATTGAGAAGAGTAAAGTGCTAATGGCAGGAAGGGGTGTGGTATGAAAGGCAAAATAAGTAATGTGCATTCCTTGGAGGCTGGGAGGCGATAGGTTTCCCAGATTTTTTGCACAATGTGTCTTAGAAGTAGAGTTTATTATAACAAGAGAGAATGAAAAAGGGTAAGTGTGTATGTAGGAAACTTTGTTAACTGAGTGGTTGAGAATTTACAGAATGCATTAGCCCTTCCTGTGAAAAATACAGTGAAATTATGTTTTCATGTGGATGGCAGGGATTGGTAGGAAGTTTGAGAAAATTGAAAAATGTATGAAATACCCAGACCCAGTCAAGAGAATAAACTAGGGAAACACTAGAAAGTTTGATGGGCAGTTTTAAGTAGCTAGAATAGTTCTTCACTAATTGATATCTTTGTTAGATTGGAGTAACTCGTGAGTAACTTTGCACAGATGTGCATCCAAAACTGTTATTAAATCCTGGACATAACCTTCTTTCAGATCCTATTTAAACTGTACATTCCACTGCTTCCAATTACAGATCTTTGGAGGCACATCCTTAATGCCCCACTCTGTGCTTATAGTGAGGGAGAAAACATTATTTTTCCTCTACCCTTCTAGGGATAACTGACCTAACTCACTCTTTGATGAGCTCACTCTTTGATGAGTTGCAGTTAGAAACTATACCAAATTGAGTGATAAAACTTAACTAAAATATAAGTAAAATTTATTTGTAGCAAATGAGATCACAAGGAATAACTTCCAAAGCCGTGACTCCCCAAGCTAAGGTGGATAGGTTCTTTTTATTCAGGGCTAGGATGACTATTTATTTATTTATTTATTATTTATCTATTTGACAGAGAGAGAGAGATCACAAGTAGGCAAAGAGGCAGGCAGAGTGGGGTGGGAGGAGAAGCAGGCTTCCTGCTGAGCAGAGAGCCTGATGCAGGGCTTGATCCCAGGATCCTGGGATCATGACCTGAGCTAAAGGCAGAGGCTTAACCCACTCACCCAGGTGCCCCTGGAGGATGACTATTTAAAAAGGAGATTCTTGTCATCGCATGTGGAAGTGGGCATAAGGTTACACATGCACCTTAAGGAAACATACCTATAAATGCACTGTATGTTATGTATTTGAGGCTTGTGCTGCTCCGTGGGCAGAAATTTTAGTATCACAATGACATGAAGGTAGTTGTCTGTCATTTTAGAGGTTACTCCATGGTCCTTCTGTATAGGTATGAAGTAGGGACTTTGGCTTAAAGGGGTCTGGGTGGTCAGCTGGAGGTCTTGCAGGGCTGTTGTTACAGCTTTTGAGGGGATGGTTTTGCTTTCCATTTGCCTGAGTTAAGAGAGAATAAGCTGGACAAAGAGTTTCAGGAAAAAATATGGGACAAAGTGAGTACAAGCAGTGGATAATAAAGATCAGGTCATGGAGTCTAGCTGGTGACAGAGGTTGTTTTAGGTTGTTTGATAAATCCCCCCAAGTAAGAAAAAGGCAGGTGTACAGGAGGAAAAGCGAAGTTTAAGATGCTTAACTCCTGTATACTTGTGAGAGACCCAGGAAAATCCTCAGCAGTGGCCAGAGCCACCGCCTTAAGCAACACGTGTAGCTAAAGAAGGAAGATGTTGGGGAGGAAGGGCAGAAGGAAGGAGGACAGGTTTGGAAGATTGCCAGAAGAGCTGCAGTAAACAAGAGTAAGGCTCGTAGGCAGACTTTAGTCCGAGTCTTCCCAGTTGATCAGTTTCTGAAGACTTGGGAGCATCCTTCTCTTCCTGGTACGGAAAGGGAGACTCCCTTTCAAAAGATTTCCCTTACAAATGTCGACGTCTCTTATGAAAGTAACTGCTCCTGAGTTTTCAGAGCTTCACCTATGTCTGTTCTTTCTTTAAGATAAACAGCTTAAGGTAATCAATATGGTAAAGAGATAGATTTAGGGGTTGTGTATTTTCCCGCTTTCATCTGGCACCACAAACGTTTTACATCCTTTCTTCAAAGAGAATTCCAGAATGGACCTTAGCTAATAGGCCATAGTTATATCATATTCAGAAATATTTAAAACATTGTATTTCTTAGATTTAATTTAGGATTAAAATTTTTCATTTGGTCTGCATATTAGGTCTCATTTTTAAAACAAAGTACTTGTTTATATTTTAAAATCACTGTTAGCCTCAGTGCTGTCCCAAATATCATACTCAGTTTGTGTTCATATGACTGTTTAGAACCATAAATGCTTAAACTTGTGAATTTTAAAATTCTTTCTTTCTGCTATTTCCTGCCATGCTCCCTTGTTCTTTTTTTTCCTGTCTTCTGTGCATGTGTATGTGTGTGTGTATAAAACAGTATCTACTTATAAACACTTGTTACAGCATCAATAATTTCTAGCTAGTAGCTAGTAGCTGACATATTAGATACTATAAATATTTCTGAATAACCAAACCAGAGGGGAGGAAATTTTTTCTTTCTTCTCTTTTAGGTTCTTTGGCTGGTCTTATAATTAAACTGACATAAAACACATTAACAGAAGAAACCAAATAAATCCACCTTCATTCATATTGGAGTTCCAAAGATGTGAGATTCAAGGTCAAGCAATTAAGGTTTATATGCCACCCTGAACTAAGGAGAAGAGGCTGAGTGTTTGGAGCTTCAAAGTGAAGGAAGACAACTAATAGGAAGAAGGGAAAAGCAAATGTTTGGTAAAGAAAAGTTTGCCATGCCATACATATAAGTCTTTCTAATATAAAAAATTTATTTCTGGTAATAGCTCTCTTCCTGGTACAGGACCCCATTACAGTTTCTTTTAAGCAGGTAAGGGGAAGGTAGAAAGCCCTTCTTGAGTGTTAAGGCTTTAACTGCCTTCAGCTCAGTTAAAGCAGATGCCAAAATGGCACATTCTGGGGCAGCCTGCCCTGAACCTCATCAAAAGTATACAACATATTTTACTGTATTAGGTCTTAAAAGGTTAGTCTCTTTTGTCCATATTGATGATTTTCTTCTGTTGCTCTCAAGAGAGATGATTAAAAACATATGCTATATAAATTGTTGGTGATGTTTTATAAGCTTTTCTGAAAATAAGGTGACCCAAGGTTTTCCCAGAACTGAGGGGTTCCCAGGATGTGAGATTTTCAGCTTTAAAACAAGAACAATTCTGGGAAAACTGGGGCAATGGGTCATCCTACTGTGAAAGCCAAACCTGATCCATAGTTTGGATTATCTCTGTTTCTAGACAAAAATTAGTTTGTTATTAATATTTTACTCAACTACACTAATAAATGTGACAGTTCCCTTCATGGATTCTATCTCGAAAGTTTGACCTCAAAAGTCATTCAAAATAAGCATTTTAAATTAGGTACACACAAAAAACTTGAAGAATCCCACTTGGAAAAGTAATACTTGGTCTGAGAAACTCTATTTGCACTTGCTGCAATTTACTTTTCATTTATAAAGAATAGCATCTAAAAAAGTCTGGACATAATTTGAGGTTGCAGACCAGGAAAACTCGTGCTTTAGTTCTGAACTCAAATGTCAGTATACTTCACCAGGTTTGTTTGACCCAAAATAAAAGTGAATCAATATATGGTTTGGAGGAGTGGGTGAGGGACAGGTATTATCTAAGGAATGCTAGCAGAGATCAAAAGTGAGACTTTCTTTCCTAAACATCTTTTTTTTCCCATGCAATTATGTTAATTTCCTAGGTTTGGACTTTAATAATACACTGAATTAAAATATAGCCCAGGTGGTGGTGGAGATAAGTATTTTAGTTGAAGGTGTTGAGGACATATCTCTAATGCATTAAGGTTGTGTGAATTTCTTTGTCTAATATCCCCCATATGAGGTTGCAGGAGGGCTGAGCATACAAATCTGAAAGAACAGAAAGGTGCAAGTGAGAAAGATAGGACTTTTTCATAAAGCAAGTGGTGGCCAAATTCCTTAACCCTGAAAGTACATTTTTAAAAGCCTAAATCTTAGGAAAGAGGGTGTATTTATAGATTAAAAAGTCAGTGATTTGGGTCTAAGGAGAATGGAAGAAAACAATTGCACAGAGTACAGCTCCTCTGTTATAAACCAAGTGGTTCTGGACACTGTAACTTAGAAAGGAAAAATTTAGCAAACATGGGTTAAGTGTTTATGTCACTGTGAGTACGATTACCTATTAGAAATAAGCCAGGGATGATAATTTATACATCTTTCTTCCCCCGTGGTCATTAAAGCAAAGGGTTTAATTATGTCCTTGGAAAGAATGTGGGGATAGTAATGCCTTGTTGTTCGGTGAGACAACAGTTTGTGTGGATGTGGTCCAAAGAGTTCCTAAGGGGGACTCATGGCTTTTGAGGGGAATGGCTCAAACAAAATTACTCTCCTTTGATAGAGGAGAAGGAAGGAATGTGAAGCCAATGACAGCATATGTGCAAAGATAGTGAAATCAGAGGAGAAGGATCTTGGTAATGACAGACGCCTGTGCCAAGGCCTTCAGAACCCATCAAGGGGCTGATTGAGTTCCAAGAGTGGGCAGGCATGCAGAGTGATGGTTAGAGCCCTTTGTAAAGGACACCGTGGAAACGCATGTCAGCAGGTGACTTAACTAATTTCCCCTATTTTCCCTGAAGGTGGTTTAAGATTGAGGAAATCAGCAGCAGCTTCCCTTGCTCTCCTTTCCCCACCCCCACCCCCCACCTTTTCTTCCGGCAGAGGTGAACCAAGGCAGCTGAAACAGTTAGGGGCATTCATGCTTTGTAATAAACCTTCCTTGGCTTGTGGATCTGCCAGCCAAGGGAAGTTGGATTTACGCTGGGTGGTAAGTGTAATTCATTCTTTGAGTTATGGATATGGACCTAGTGGATTCTTTCTCTTAATGAGCATTAATGGGGTACCTCTCAAGTGCCTAATTCAGTGCTGGGTGGATTGATGCAAAAACTGAAGACAGCAGAACTTCACATTATGTTTAATTCTCTTTTATCTGTTTGGAATTAACCAGCAGCTATTACTTCTCATAAGAAAGGACATTCAAAATGGAATAGTGCTCTTCTCCCCCTGTCTGTTCCCCATCCCTTATGATTTACACTTGGGTGATAGTAAAAGCTTGAAGAATAAAGTGTTTGGGGTATTTATGCTAATTTCTAATAAGCATCAAAAATTAAGAAATGATAAGGAAAGAGCAATGTGGGGGGAAGGCCCTCCATTATTTGACTGATTCTCTCCCTAACATCAGAGCTCTCAGAATATTGACACTATTTTACCTAAGTCCAGAGGGTACTTCTGGAACTTTGTGGAAAACGCAATCTTTCTTCCCTTTTTTTTTTGGGGGGGGGGGGATATTGATTTGTTTAGAGCACTGCCAGATGCATTGATTTATCCCCTCTCATACTGTCAATGCAGCCCAGTTCTGATGTTGAACATGAGCCATTTCAGGTAATCTATCAAGACATGGTTCAACAGTGCCAAGTTCCTTTAAACCCTTCCCTAAGTGTGTTTTCTTGCTCAAAAGCTACCACTTTGTGGATTGACCTCTGCACCCGGTGTGTCAAGATTCAATAACTAATTGAATGCACAGTGATTTCAGTTTTCCACCTGAGAGCCTGATAATCAAACAAAGGCCTATCTAACACAGCGGGATCTATAAATTAACTTGGTGGCCCATCAACTAGGGTCTGTCAAAAAGAAAAAAAAAAGAATAAAGAAAGAAAGAAAAAGTAGAGAACTGTTATCAAAATTACGCCCTTCTACATTTGGACTCAACCAGTAAATAGTCATCAGTACACTGATTCTGTGTTAGGAAGTCAAATAAATATAATCTATTAAATCCTTAGCATATAAAAGGGAAGGAGGGCACTCATTTGGGTTGAGCCCCTTTTATTTAGTAACGAAGGTCTACAACCCAATTTCATCTTCACTATCATGAACACTACGTATTTTTATGTGTAATAGGTATTACTGTTGTATAAAATATATTTTTCTTATAGTATAAGAAGAAGGTGATCTAACAGATTCTAGGTTTTTGGGTCATCTCCCAGAGACTCTGAAATAAAGATGAATTGGCAGAGTGTTTATGAGGGAATGTCCCTATAGGGACACAAAGCTGGATTATGCAAAGCAAGAAGTTTAGCTTCCAGGCAGTAAAACCCAAGTTTCAGGAGGAGCCCAATGCATGTATTGTTCATCTGAGATGTCTGGATTTGTGGTCAGGTCCTGTACCCTTGCACAGTCCTGCTATGCAGCATGCTCAGGGGAAGGGCCTGACCTTTGCCAAGGTGACCCTCTTCAAGTCCCAGGGAGGGCTTGGGCATTGCAGGAGGCTTAGCTGCGTGCTCTCCCAGCAGCTGTGGTAACAAACCTTAAATCCTAAAGGGAATTCACTACAACAGCTCAGTGAAGTGTTCACTCTGTCACCCAAATCACAGCCGTTAACAATCCAGGGTAAGCATCCAGACAGACGTAGGAATTAAAAAAAGCAAAACAAAACAAAACAAAAAACAGTTCAGGAAAAATCCAAATGCTTAATTGTAGTTTGTCTTCCTGAAATAAATGTTGGTTGAATTCCCTGGATACGAATGCCTCTTTGCTGGGTTCCTGATGATTTCAGTTCTTCAGGCATATTTTGTGATGGGGGTGTTTGGTTCTATACGGGTATATTACCATTTTTGACACGTGGTTTAACTAGCAATGTGGAGGTTTTCAGTAGCAGGCTCAGGAGCAAAGGGCATATTTAAGCTCAGAATGGGCAGCCACGGATGCTGTCATTTTCCCCGTGATTTTATTGTTTTTCAGGGAATATTCTAGAAAGAAGTAGGTGAGTTGCTACAGACCACAAAGACTGGTTGCATGATTAGGAAGTAGAGATCCCATCACTCTCTAATAAACTGGACATAAAAAGTAAAGAAATACAGCTTGTGAATATAAGAACAAGTTATGATAGTTGACCTGAATTAGTTAAATCGTCAGCAACTGGTGCTCTCGAAGAAAAAGGCCTATCACAGGAATCAAAAAGCTCCTCAGAGGAGGAGCATGGAGAATGAATAGTTTGGAAGTTTGGAATGCTGGTGGATGAAATGTTAGTCTAAGGCAGGGCTTCTCCACCACAGCGCGATTGATGCTTGGGGCTGGATAATTCTTGGTTTGGGCACTGTGTTTTGCCCTGGAGGACATTTAGCAACATCCCAGGACTTTACCCACTAGATGCCAGTAGCAGCCTCCCCTTCCAATCGTAACAATCAAAAATGTCTCCAGACATTGCCAAATGTCCTCTGGAGGAAGGAATTGCCCCCAACCCCCACTCTCTGCTGAGAACAAGTGATCTGTATATAATGTCCTCTCACAAGCAGCCAGGCATGTTGGTGCATGTGCTCTTAAGGGCTGTTAAGGTGAGCCTAGAGAGGAATTGTATTTGAATTACAAAAACAAAATTTTCAAAAAAGACCCTGTTTTTTTCTTGTCGCCATTGTACAATACTGCTTTCTGTCCCTCTAATGAATGTATTCCTCACTTTATATTTATCATTTTATAAGTCAAGATAGCTGTGTGTACGGCAGAAACTGTAATTGGAAAAGATGGAAATTGGGTGTAGAAAGAATGAAAAGTATAATGGAAGAAGTAGCGGGCTGTTGAGTGTAATCCTCGGGAGAGTTTAAAAGTATTTCAGAGGTGGTTTATCACTGAAAATATCTATAGCTCTATTTTCAAAGGCAAACCCGATAATCAAGTCTTTCTAGGACTACATGATAAGAGCTCAATCGTTTCATTCTTCATCTGAATTTTTAAAAGAAGTTTTGAATGTTATGCATATATTTGGAGTCCTTTTCTCATTTTCCAAATATGTGAATTGAAGAAAATGCACTACAGTGTTACCTGATTCTAACCAGCTATAGATCATGGTCTGTGAGACACCCATACAACATAACGTTAGAGAATGTAACGGACATTTCACATTATGCTATCCCTTGTTCTTCTTTTTTTTTTTTTTTTTCCCTTTCAGGGACAGTTTTCATCATATTGTTTAAATTTATAATGCTATAGGAGCTTTATTAAGCAGAAGCATTCCATTTCCGTTCACACACTTAGAAAATAAACATTACGCCAGATTTATCTGTTCCCACAGCTGTGTGTTTGTAAATGTCAGAGCAAGACATGCTATGTTAGATTGGAATCTGTTATCATTCATGGAAGTAAGCTGCATTTGTATAGTTAGGAGAAAAGGACAGGAAGCTAAAGGCAAATTCACAATTAATTGCTTCTGGTACCTAAAACAGTAAAGAGAATCTATAATTTGCCAAGTTGTTAGGAAAATGTTGCTTTCAAATTCCTTAACTTTGTTGGTCTTGTGTCAGTGTTTGGAAATCCAAGTAGGCTTATATTAAAGATTTTTCTTTTAGCCAATGGAGATATTAGATGTCTTAGTGGAGGGTGGATTGTATTCTATTTAGTTCTTTGCCTATCCTCCTCCCTCACATATGGAATTCTTACTCCCCATTGCTGCCATTGCAAGCTATTCTATCACTGGGGTGAGAAGAACAAGAATGTAGTTCTTTGAGAATGAACATTAAAATGTGCACTCACATAAATTTTCTTCTTTCGGCAGCGTTGGACTTCTTTCTGGTTGCCAAATCATACTTTTGACTTATTTTCGAGTTTCGACTCTTCATATTTCCTTCCGAGTACCTTTAATCCCATATGTGATTTGCTAACTCATTCTCAGTTGAAATGCTCTTTCTTTCATAGTGTCTTCAGAGATCAGTTAAGTTGTAATTCTTCTTTGCTGGGGCTCTTCAGCTGAAACTCCTGGGATCAAGATCATGCCTTTGCTTTTGGTTATGGTTTCCATCTTCAGCTCCTGATAGCCCAGGATTGACTGGCCACCCCTTCCACGTCGTCCTCTTTCATCTGGACATACAAGTCCTCAAGAATGGGTCTCTGAATAGTTCTATTTGTGTATGGAGAAAAATCTCCATGGCTATTCTATGTCTCTGCATGTCTTTTCAATGGATATATTGCCTGCCTTTGTTCTGGACTATCTTTTCAAATATGTTTGTGTAGGGTGCAGTCTTTGAAGACAGAGTTTCTATCTTTAGAGCAAAGGGTAATTTTTTTACTCTTTAGTATAATAAAAATAATGTCTTCCTCTGGAGCAAAGATTATACAGGCTACTGTCCATTATAAAAGCATGCATTCCATAAGGTCAGAGATCCTCTCCTGTGATGTACCCTATGGAGGAGAAAAATAATAATCCCTCTACACTTCCAGTTTCTTGACTGAGGCCCTTCTTGTGATTAAAGAAAAATTAACAGGAGAAACGTAGAAGTTTAATAACATGTATACTTCTTGTATACATGGGAGATACACAGGAAAACCAGGTAACTGCCTGAAATAGTCCAAGCCACCACCTTAAATACCATCCCCAACTAAAGACAAAAGATGTTGGGGATTGGAGGGAAGGCCAATTAAGGGAAGTTACTAGGGAAACTGCAGTGAACAGGGTAAGGTTGCTATGCAGACTGAAGTCATTGGCTTCTCCACTAATAAGAGTTACTAGAGATTCAGAGGCATCCTTCCTGGTAAGGAGAGGGAAACACTTACAAAAGGAGTTTTCCGTGTAAATGTCAAAGTCTCTTACAAAAGGGTAACTTCTATTAAGTTTTCAGAGCTTCACTTATGTCTTCTTTTTCTTAAAAATAACCAACTTCAACATAGCATAACGTATAGAAATGTTGAATCACTTTGTTGCACACCTAAAACTAACATAGCATGGTGTGTCAATTGTATTTTTTTAAAAAGTTTAAAATAAACAATATGCCAAGAGGCATATTTTGGGTGGTAATGTCCCCCCTACTTCCACCCTAGTGTTTGTGAAGGTGTTATTCTTTTATCATGCTGTGGGAATTAGGGTTTGAGGAACTAGTGCAAATGCTGATTATCTGGTTACTTCTTTTCCTGTGATGAATTAAACCCATCCTTTTTCTCTGACCCAGAAGTGTTGGGTCCCTTCTCAGTATCCAGGAAACTCGGGCAACATAACTTGTTAGCTTGCAAATAGGTTAAAGTCTTAGACCTTTCAGTTTCTGACCTTCTGGTTCCTGGAAAATGTTTCCCCAAACTTCCTCAGCTGTCAGTGGGTGTATGCTTCTAAAACACTGTCCTATTTTCTCTCTTCCTGTTGCTTCTAATTTGTAGATCCTTTTTTTTTTTTTAATTTACATAAAAAATTTATTATTTGCTTCAGGGGTACAGGTCTGTGATTCATCAGTCTTTCACAGTTCACAGTGCTCACCACAATACATACCCTCCCCAGTGTCCATCACACAGCCACCCCATCCCTCCCACTCCCTCCCCTCCAGCAACCCTCAGTTTGTTTGTAGATTCTTTAGGTCCTCTCTTGAAGATGGTCTTTCTTTTTCTTGATGAGTCTGGCTAAAAGTTTTTTAACTTTGTTTATCTTTTCAGAGAATCAGCTCTTATTTTCATTGGTCTTTTCTGTTTTTTTAAGTATCTCTTTCATTCTGCTCTGATTTTTATTACATTCCTACTACTAACTTTTTTTTTTTTTTTTTTTTTTTAAAGATTTTTTTTATTTATTTGACAGAGAGAAATCACAAGTAGATGGAGAAGCAGGCAGAGAGAGAGAGAGAGAGAGAGGGAAGCAGGCTCCCTGCTGAGCAGAAAGCCCGATGCGGGACTCGATCCCAGGACCCTGAGATCATGACCTGAGCCGAAGGCAGCGGCTTAACCCACTGAGCCACCCAGGCGCCCCTCCTACTACTAACTTTGTGCTTTGTTTGTTCTTTTCCTAGTTTTCTAGGTATGGGATTAGACTGTTTATTTGAGATTTTTCTTGATTCTTGAGTGAGGTCTCTAAAATTGCTATAAAGTTCCCTCTTAGAACTGCGTGTGCTGTATCCCAAAGATTTGATTTGATACGGTTTCCTCTTTCGTTTGAAGGTATTTTTTTTTTCTTTAGTTTCTTTAACACATTTGTTGTTTTAGTGTTTCTACATTTGTTTCTATTTTCTCTAGTTTCTGTTTTCTTATAATTAGTTTTTGGCTTCATATCATAGAAAATAGGCTCGATACAATTTCGATTTATTGAGAATTGTTTTGTAGCCTAACATATGATGTGTCATGGAGAGTGTTCCAGGTGCACCTGAGAAGAAGGTGTATTTAGCTGTTCTTAGATAGAATATTCTCAGTATTTCTGTTAAGCCTAGCCCCAGCAGGCCAGCTAGAGCCCTCCTGGATCTTCCCCTGTCTATGCCATCAAGGCGAAGGTCAGACATGAATAGTGGTCCTCACCAGCACCTTTTGATACTGGAGTTTCTGCAGTTCCCCTGCTGTTTGGCAGGGGCTATAGGGTTAGTAAATGGATTACCTTCACTTATACTCCAGTTGTCCTTTAAACTACTGTTTACTGCTGTGCCCAAAGGCAGGTAAATCCACATGCAGGTCCCTCCTTAGTGCAGGTCATAGCATGGGGTGCAGGTTCCAATCATTACTGTGGCTCTGTGGTCCCTCTATCCTTTGCCCTGCGGAAGCTCTTCAGTCAGCTGTTCTTACTTTTTCAGGAGGAATTCCTTGGCTTCTAGGTATATATTTGGTGTGTCTTGAACCCTAAAACTGCTATATTTGTTTTAGTATTTCATAAGCCCTATTTGTCTCTTTAACATTTGAATGACAGTCTTGGTCCAGGTTATTTAACTTCATAGAATTCATTTCATTTCTCAGAGTTGCAAATCATTACTTTACTATCTTTTAAATTAAATGTTACCAGGGCTTAAATCTCATCTTGAATTTTATTTCTGATTTTATACCTTCGAGACTCTTCTCTGATGCCTTACTCATCATTATCATCCTCATCATCATCGCCACCATCATCACAATTATCAAAATCATCAATATAATGATAATAATAGCCAATATATGTAACCTCTTTTTATTTATTGAGGTTGGTTCTAAACAAAGAACTTATTCTAAACTGCTTAAATTTCATTATAGCTCTGAGGTGTGAGCCATTATTATTGACTTTTTTATATAGATTAACAGGCACATAGAGCACATTACCCAAGGCTATACTGTTAGACGTTTGGATTTGAGCACAGAGTATGACTCCAGAGCCTCTAGTCTTAACCACCATGCTATGCTGACTTTCAAATCATACAAAAATTGGTCAGATAACACCTAAATGGATGCTCCATTTCTAAACCTTAAAATAATATATATTGTTAGGGAGGAAGAAGTTTTCTTTTACCTTCTAAGCTCCCTAGCTGTTGAAGACGTATAAGAGTAACAGGAGGACAACACACTTACTTATGTATGTACAGGAACCCCAGAAGATTATGAGACCTCCCCCAGGCAGTCAGGCACTGAGGCTTCCATGCCATGCTGGGAAAGGAGAAAGGGGTAGAAGTCTGAGGCTTCAAGGGGGTAGGATACAACTTACAGGAGGATGGGAAGAATAATTATTTGGGGGGAAAAATGTTTGCCATGCCATGTGGAGAGAGTAGGACACAGAGAAGAAATTTATCTCCAGGCCCTGCTGAGCTGAGCTTCCCTCCAACCCCCCACCCCTCCATACATAGCCTATACTC
This sequence comes from Mustela nigripes, assembly GCF_022355385.1. Lineage (NCBI taxonomy): Eukaryota > Metazoa > Chordata > Mammalia > Carnivora > Mustelidae > Mustela > Mustela nigripes. The sequence continues at coordinate 141,743,293 of NC_081568.1, forward strand.
TTTATAGCTACTTTGGCAATAGTAGTCTTCCTGGACCTGGCGCTCTGTCTGAATTCTTCTAGGAAGTTAAGGGGGGGGGGGCATAAAAACTCTTCCTGAGTCTTATGGACCTTGACTGACTTTAGATCAAAGTAATCCATATGCCAAAGATGTTCAGTCTGAACCCCTTTTGTATACAGAAAGTAAAAGCTGAAGCTCCCCCTTTGCTTACCAGTTCCACTCCCCTCTATAGTGGCAAGTAATGTTAACATTTGAATATTTATCTGTAAATCTGTGTTTATGATATAAGCATACACTTGTATTTAGCGTAGGTGTTGTCTTTGCAGAAATGTGGCATAATGTTCTACAATTACAATATAAAATACATATTGCCCATAAGCTTAGATATGCCTAATGTTTTTAAACATGTCAGCGTATTCTACATGTCAGTAAACCATAATTTACTGTTTATCTCTTGATTGATATCCTACTACTGAAACTTAAAAACACACATAAAATAATTAATTTTAAATATTTATATTATATATTTATCTTAATAGACCTCTGGATAGATTTTGGGTTTGGTTGAAATCAAAGCTAGTTTGTTTTTAAGTTGAATTCATTCTGATGCTTGATACCTACCCTGCCCTGTCTTCTTGTTCATTAAATCCCTATTTCTAAAGGTCATTATGCTCTTATGTTTGGCATCCCAACCAACAATTAAGAATAGACTATCACAGGGACGCCTGGGTGGCTCAGTTGGTTGGGCAGCTGCCTTCAGCTCAGGTCATGATCCCAGTGTCCTGGGATCGAGTCCCGCATCAGGCTCCTTGCTCCGCAGGGAGCCTGCTTCTCCCTCTGACTCTGCCTTCCACTCTGTCTGCCTGTGCTCGCTCTCGCTCACTCTCTCTCTGACAAATAAATAAAATCTTTAAAAAAGCCTATCACCGAATACTATCAGTATTTTGTGTGGAAGAAAAGTCAGTCATTCTGTCTTTGCACTTTGGTGGCTGAAATTTTCCTGTGGAACATAGCTGCATCTAGATCATGATGAACTTTTTCTACTATGAATCATATTTCTCATGTCTATTTAAAAATATTCAGTTTAATGAAACTAAATAACTTAGGGATCTATAAATGATGCTGCAATGTACATTCCATTTTTAACAGGAAGTCCTTAATGCAAATCTGTGAATCTTCCTGGATGCATTGATGTGACTTAGAATTATTTTATAATTGAGGAATATGTTTATCAGTAGAAGGAAATTGTCAAGAAGTACTCTATATTATACTCTCATATGTTCCTTTTTTTTTTTTTTTTTTTTTTTTTTTATGTCAGAGACCTACCAGGCACAGTAGGATAAGAAAAAATGACATTCCCATGGATTGGCAAATTTAAGCAGCATGAGCTTTTCCCTAATTTCTTGTGTACCAAGACTGGAGAGATCATACTGGTCACTGTCAGGATTTCTCAGCCCTGTGTGATAGGTGCCAATAACTATCCTAAAATACACATTTATGAGGCTCATTCATTAATTGTACTTAAGAGATACTCCATTTTATGAGCTTGTGAAATTGCCTTTGTCAAAAACTCTTTAGTTTTGGGGCGCCTGGGTGGCTCAGTGGGTTAAACCTCTGCCTTCAGCTCAGGTCATGATCCCAGGGTCCTGTGATCGAGCCCCACATTGGGCTCTCTGCTCCACAGGGAGTCTGCTTCCCACCCTCTCTCTGCCTGCTGCTCTGCCTACTTGTGATTTCCATCTGTCGAATAAATAAATAAAATCTTCAAAAAAAAAAAAAAACTCTTTAGTTTTAAGACTATTTCTTTTGCTTCAGAGTTTAGCCTTGCAAGGAATTTGTATAAATAACATTACTTGACCACTTGGGTGTTCTTTGCAAAGGGTTAAACTCTTGGATATAGAGTAGACACAGACTGTGTCTTTCCTGATAGACCTTGAGCAGGGGAACTTAACCTCCAGAATTTTTTTTTCTTTGTTTGACCCAACTATCATTCTATCTCAGCTTTGTGCCAACCTGTTTTTTAGGGGAGATTTAGTTCATGCTTGTCAAGCTCTTTAATATCCTTAGCCGAGAGGTGTTCTAATAAATAGAATAATGTTAACATAATAATTTGAATGAGAATAAAGAGATAGGAAAAATGAATTCAGGGAACCTCTAGCTAGCTCATTGTAAAATGAAAATATTAGATCAGAGATTAAGATCCCATATAAGCATGTCATTTGCATATAGAATTATATGGATTTGATAGTGGGGCTTAACACAGCCAAGCCTGACAGTCTTTATCCATAGATTTTCCATATTTAAGAAAAATATAATACCAAGTTCTGTTTTTTCTGTGGTTGTGAAGCAGATGATTTAAATGAATCCTGAAACTGGCCCTTTCTGCTAATTTCAGAAATAGATAGCATGTCTCAAGCAATTCATTCAAAGAGCATTTTTCTTTAAGCTGATGGCAGAGGGTTGGGAGGAAGGGCTGTCTCAAAACAAAATTGAACATTCCCTCAATATTTGCACTTACCATTCCAATAATAATAGGAAATCAAGTCTCCATAATGGTATCGGCTTCTTCAGTTAGAATCAACAGGAGAGTTTCCTCCACTGCATTAAAGATCATCACAAGCAAAAAAAAAGGGGGGGGGCGGGTAGTTTTCAGGCAGTAAGACCGTATGTTTAAAAAGCATTTCACAAAAAGTTTTTATGATATTGTCCCATTTGAGTATAAAAACTAGTGCTGGGCGCCTGGGTGGCTCAGTGGGTTAAGCCGCTGCCTTCGGCTCAGGTCATGATCTCAGGGTCCTGGGATCGAGTCCCGCATCGGGCTCTCTGCTCAGCAGGGAGCCTGCTTCCCTTCCTCTCTCTCTGCCTGCCTCTCTACCTACTTGTGATCTCTGTCTGTCAAATAAATAAATAAAATCTTAAAAAAAATAAAAAAACTAGTGCTGTCTTCAAAACAATTTAGATTGTATTTTTACTGTTTTCCAATGTGATACTTCCTTAGTTTATTACTGGAGTTTAAAGATATATAATAATAAACTGTAACTGACCAGGTAATGAAAAATGTACTTGCAGACTTTCATGATGGATCTTAGAATCTTTTTACATCACAAGGGCTTCTTACATACAGTTTAGTTTTAATTATCAGTATTTTTTAGAGATAATTAAAGGGATGCTACATGATATAGTTCAACTATTCTTTTTTTTTTTTCACTGACTTACAGTAAAAAGAAAACCATGGCTCTATTTCTACACCAATGAAATGAAAACTGCAAGATTTGTTGTTTTTTGGTTGTTCTTTCTGCAGTGTTTATGCTGACCAAGAGAAAGTGATTATCTTGAACTTTTGTTGTTGATGTTATTTTCCAATCCACTAGCGTTCTGGTATCTTTTTATTTTTTCTTTAATAAACAACCACCATAAAACATTTATCATATAAATATGGCTACAGAAATTTTGGGGGGCAATCATATTCAATCCTTTAGAATTTTTGAGGCTTTCTGAAGAAAGCTTACCTGGTGCCTATGTCCCTTTCTTCTACTGTTCTTTGGATCTAGTGACCGTTCCGAAGCTCAGGCTTATTGGAATCTCATCAATTTCATACCTTCCACCAGAAATTTCCACTTTCCCAAATCCAGAGAATCCACACCTTTTGGGGGCTGATGAAGTTCAGTTCTTTCTTTTCTCTGCCTCTGCATTTTAGAACAGGCTGTGTATTTTTCTATGCCTAAATAGAAGGTCCATGCAATATTTTTATTTTGTTTTGTTTTTCTTATTTCCTAAAGAATATATAGAGACCCAAGAAATGGAAATTTAAGTCTCTATCTTCAGGAAGAAGAACATATATTTGACAGCATTAAAACAAAAATCAGTAGACACTCAAAAATATATTAACACACACATGTTTCTTCAGGCTTCCAAAAATGTAATTTTGATCTGTCATTATCTCTGCACATTTATGGAGTAAACAAATGATGTTTGCATTAGGTTAAGTGAACCTTCTAAAGGGTCCTCCTCACCAGTCCCATCTCCTCTCTGTGTGCCCCGCGATGCTAATGCTGCTGTGGGATCCCAGCAAGTTGTACTGCCAGTGGCAGAGACTAAATGTGGATATGGAAGAAGGAGGTCAAATCCTAGCCTGATTTAACACCAGGGGGGTATGTGTGGGTGCTCTTTTTTTTTTTTTTCATTTTTTTTAATTTTTAATTTTTTATAAACATATATTTTTATCCCCAGGGGTACAGGTCTGTGAATCGCCAGGTTTACACACCTCACAGCACTCACCATATCACATACCCTCCCCAATGTCCATAACCCCACCCCCCTCTCCCAAGCCCCTCCCCCCAGCAACCCTCAGTTTGTTTTGTGAGATTAAGAGTCACTTATGGTTTGTCTCCCTCCCAATCCCATCTTGTTTCATTTATTCTTCTCCTACCCTCTTAACCCCCCATGTTGCATCTTGTGGGTGCTCTTTTAAGAACCCACAAACACAGCACACATTAAGCATGAGATGGCATCTGTTTATCTGTCAGAAAGAGATAATCCATCCTGAAAGGCAACCAAGAACAGAGAGGATATTCAAAGAAGTCCTGGGTCCTCACCCATGGAAGCTTTGCCTCTCCTATCACTGCCAGCCTCAATACCAGCTGAAAGGCATGTGTGAAAGAACCTTTCATTTTTCTCTCTCTCCTTTGGCCCTTGAAGAGCTGTCCATTCAGTCTTGATGTGAGACTGTTTAGGATGAGGGAGGGTTGGTGGAGAAAGAGGAAGGAGAGGAGAAGTTTTTTTCTTATTGAACTGAAAGCAAGATTATAACCTCAAGGAGTACAGAACTGTGTCATAGTAAATATGGATTGACATTATGAATGGCCCAAAAATGAGACCATGGAAAGCCTAAAGTTTACTTAAGAAGGTCGCTATCTGGGGTGCCTGGGTGGCTCAGTGGGTTAAGCCTCTGCCTTCAGCTTAGGTCATGATCTCACGGTCCTAGGATCGAGCCCCACCTCCAACCCCATGCTGGGTTCCCAGGTCTGCAAGGAGTCTGCTTCTCCCTCTCCCTCTGCCATGCTCCCTGGTTGTTCTCTCTCTCTCTCTATGTCAAATAAATAAAATCTTAAAAAAAAAAAATTCACTATCCTGTAGGAAAAAGGCTTGGTATAATGTAGTAAGGACAGATGTTTGAAAAAAAGAAAGTGCTCTAGGTTTTATTTCAGCCAGTGGATTTCATGAATTCACTTGGTTGTATAAGCAAAGAAGATGATAGAGCAAAGACTGAAAAGAAGTACATTTATCTTTTTTTTTTTTTCACTTTATCCCTAACAGAGCCATAAAAACATGAGTCTGGACAATGGAGAATCTTGGTGTGGGTTTAACAATCTGAGTTTGTTATTTTCACTGTCCTGTCAAATGCCTTTCTGTTTCTTTTATCTTGAATTTGAGAACCCTTTCTTCATTCTCTGGATTCCTAAGAAATCTGTTTTATTTTTTTTATTTTGGATCTGGTTCCTTTTAATTCAGTTTCAGATTTCTTTAGAGCTTCCCTTAACCAGCCAGAGCAGCGTACACTTATCAGAATCCTTTAGGTCCCATTCTTTGTGATGTTTACTGCCCCAGATAATGAGTGACATTGAGGAGTAAATTGACCATTCCCCAAGAAGTACAGTGGTCATGGGAAGAGTTATGCACAAGTTCAGGCATTTGGATGGAGGGAGACAGACGTCAGGGATTGTGCTGAGGACAACCACCTTAATAAGTCAGAAGAAAGGACAGATTCAAGTAATGATGACCCATAGGATATGAGGAATATAGGAGGGAAGCCCCTGGAGCTGTTAGATGTTTTCAGGTAAGAATTTAAAGAGTCAAGCTGTACCTACCAGAGCCTGAAGAGGAAGCTTGATCTGAAATGCAGAGATGTCACAAGGTTCTCCTAAGCACTGGCACTAGGCAAAATGATGGTCTTAGGCTAAATGGTATAGTCACTAAAGTAGTACAACTGGTTGGTAGATAAGAGTGATTTTTTTTTTTTTAAGATTTTATTGATTTGAGAGAGAGCATGAAAGGGGTGAGGGGCAGAGGGAGAAGCCGGCTCCCTGATGAGCAGAGGGCCTAATATGGGACTTGATCCTGGGACTCCAGGATCATGACCTGAGTCAAAGGCAGTTGCTTAACCAACTGAGCCACCCAGGTGCCCCGATAAGAGTGATTTTAATTAGAAACAGTATATTGAAGTTGGGATCTGATAGAGTAAGTCAAGTCATTCTGTACAAAGCTATTTTTATGAAAACTTTTAGTCTGAAAGGAAGTTTAGGTTTCAGAGAAAAACTGTGATCTTCTCAAGATACATCCATTCACATCATACTATATTAGTGTTTATTCTATAGGCTTTGTGGGGGAGACTTCCTAGTTGTTTAAATCCATTGCTGTTTTCTCTTGGGCACACAACTCAACTGCATTTCCTAACATTCACTGCATTGGGTAAGGATTTGTAACTCAACCCTGTAATTGCTCTGCAAAAATAGCAAGAATAATGAGAAAGAACAGTTATTGACAGCTAGTATCTTAAATTTTGGTAATTTTAATTATGGAAGTTGATAATTTCAAAATACATTTTCAATAAATGGAGGGAGGGAGAAAAGAATGAAATTTGTATGTATTACATTTTTATTGGCAGTGTGAAATGTAGAATCAATTGACATTTTATACTATCAGATGTCTTTTTAGCATTTATAGAGAGGACCACAGGTGACTCCCAGACAGATTGGCTCATAAAAAGATAAAGTAACAGAAAGATAACCTTCAAAGTGTTTTCTTGATCAAGATGGCTCTAATACCTGACAAGCAACACAGTCAAGGAATGTTTGCTTGCTGTCTCTTCACTACTTTCCTGAGTAAATACAGTAACAATGGATTAATTTCTGAGAGTTGTCTTTCTTGCAGAGGTAGAACTTTTCCTATTGCAGACCAAGAGTTTTAAATATTGAATATCTAGTAGTATAGTTGCTGGATGAAAGAGACAGATGCAATAAAAAGAAGGGCTGCATGCACCCCAATGTTCATAGCAGCAATGTGTCCACAATAGCCCAACTGTGGAAAGAGCCGAGATGTCCTTCAACAGACAAATGGATAAAGAAGATGTGGTCCATATATACAACAGAATATTACTCACCCATCAGAAAGAATGAATACCCACCATTTGCATCCACATGGATGGAACTGGAGGAGACTATGCTAAGTGAAATAAGTCAAGCAGAGAAAGTCAATTATCATATGGTTTCACTTATTTGTGGAACATAAGGAATAGTATGGAGGACATTAGAAGGAAGGGAAAACTGAAGAGGGGGAAATCAGAGGGGAAGATGAACCATGAGAGACTATGGGTATGGGAAACAAACTGAGGGTTGTAGAAGGAAGAGATGTGGGGGAATGGGTTATGCCAATGAAGGGTATTAAGGAGGGCAGGGATTACATGGAGCACTGGGTGTTATACACAAACAATGAATCATGGAACACTGCATCAAAAACTAATGATGAATAGCATATAGTTAGTATGGTGACTAACATAACATAATAAAGAAAAAAAAGAAAAATATTGATTATCTGTAGAAATTATAAAAGGAGAGGTTTCCCTTTGTGAAGATGTGCATAGAAAAGGGTATGTTTGTTCCTTTGTAGCCTAAACTCAACTAATAAGAACTGTTGATTCGTGCCAAGACAGAATTAGCTGAAATGTTTTAACAGGTCAGTTTTTCAATAGCCTCTTTCCATTAAAGTTATTTTGGTCTCTGAATGTCCAAAGGAGGTTATCCTAAAATAACATGAAAGAGATCACAAAGTTTGAACAGTTGAATTTGATAAACTTAGGATTAAACAAAGAAAAAGTCAAAGCAAATATATGATTATGAATTTTGGACTTAATTAGGTAGCCTACCATTGGAAAAAATAAAAAAGAGTGTTGGTGTATGAGATTTTTAGCCATTTAAAAGCTTCATCCATAGCTGAGTGGGGGGTCTCTTTTTTGGGGGGTGGGGTGGGAGTGGGTGGGAGAGAGGTAGGAAAAATTTTCCTGTTTTGAAGGCTTTTTTATTTTTTTTAATAACCCAGGCTATTTGACAATGTTAACTGAATTCTGCTCATTATAGTAGATGAAGCTAAACTCTTTTCTTTGGGGTAGGATGAAGTCGCAAGTTCTGGATTCTAAGATAAGAATCAAATTTGTTTGCACACTCAAGGTCAGCATTCTGGGTCACCTTGCAAATGCAGCCATTTGCCCTGAAAACATCCTCGTGCCCATGTTTTCTGTTTAGACTAGATTTGGCTTATTTCCACTTACTCTGAGTGTTGAACAGACTTGTGATTGCCTTCAATCAGAATAAATAAGGAGATTACTGTGGCACAACAAATAAATTATGGGCTAAGCCTTGTCATAATAATAGTTTTCATTTTTATAACAGATTGGTTTGGGAGATCTTGAAGAATTTGCAAATATGGTTTCCTCTGTTTTGCTGATAGGAAAACAGTCTCTGGCGCTAGTTGAGGATTACAAATCTCAGGGACTCCAGCCTAAAAGGGAGAACACACATTTTAGAAATTTGGACTCGGTTCATTAGAGCAGGATAATAAAAACATGACCAGGATCTGCATCCTCCTGCCATTTGGAGGAGGTGGATTTGCTGATTCTGCTAAAGAAATACTTGGCAAGGAATTTATTGTTTCCTGCTTCAAGACTTCGAAAGGATTTAGAAAATGCAGGATGTGAATCCTAAAAAATAATAGCAGAGGGTCGTATGCTAACTGCCATCTCTAAGGATTATCTGGAAACAGATTTGCCACTTTGAATAGACATTTTTATTTACAGAGTACAATCTATAAATAGGCTCTGCTTGGTTAAATATTCTAATACAATTAGCAAAGTAATGTAATTGGCTGGCCTCAATACACATCAGTTCTATGGGCAGCATAGCTAAAGTTAACAGTCGTGCTGGAGTTGGGACCAGGAGGCTGCAAATGAAGCCAGATGTACACACAGAGGGGCTGTAGACCCATCAGGGTTTCCTGGGGGAAATATTCATTAGACTGTGCATCTGGTAGAGTTCTTCAGAAATCGCCTCCTAAAAGATTCTTTGCTAGATGTGTTTTAAAATAGTCTCCCCCTCTACCTCCACCCATTTGAAAAGCAAACATATGTACGATTGTCTCAGATTAATACATTGCCCCTAAATGAATTGCTCAGACAAAAGGAAAGCTTTGTAAAAGATAGTGATGCCAAGTAACGGAAACCTCCCTCTCTCATTGTTAGAGGGGGAAAAATTGTGTGTGTGTGTGTGTGTGTGTGTGTGTGTATTTATATGTATACACACACACACAATTATCAAAGATTTAAGACCATCTTTAATTCACCACTATATATATAAGGTCAAAGTTAACATACGTAACTCCCACTGCAATATACCATTTCATATATATACACACACACATATGAAATGGTATATTGCAGTGGGAGTTATGTATATATATCTATAGAGAGAGAGAGAGAGATCTCTCTCTCTCTCTCTATAGATATATATACATATGAAACGGTATATTGCAGTGGGAGTTACATATATATATATATATATACACACACACACACACACACATACATATGAAACGGTATATTGCAGTGGGAGTTACGTGTGTTAACTTTGACCATATATATATATAGTGGTGAATTAAAGGTGGTCTTAAATCTTTGATAATTTTTTCATCGATAACGGATACTTAAATATTTCTATAACTTCTCTGGCATGGCCATTTTCTAGTCTTTCTCCCATTTCTGTGATTGTTCCTTCTTAAGCCCTTCCTTCTTCACATCAGGTCCTTTTTTCTTTTTAGATGATCCCCTTCATATTCATGGTAGAATTTGCTCTTTGGGCTGAACCTCTCCATTGGGTTTGAAATCCTTATATCCAATGACCTATTGGATATCTCTACCTTTCCTGTGTTGGAACTGCCATCTTCCCCTTGTCTATTTTCTTTTTATTTATTTATTTATTTATTTATTTATTTTTTAAAGATTTTATTTATTTATTTGACAGAGAGAGATCACAAGTAGGCAGAGAGGCAGGCAGAGAGAGAGAGAGGAGGAAACAGGCTCCCTGCTGAGCAGAGAGCCCGATGCGGGACTCGATCCCAGGACCCTGAGATCATGACCTGAGCCGAAGGCAGCGGCTTAACCCACTGAGCCACCCAGGCGCCCCCCTTGTCTATTTTCAATGTCAGTGAGTGAGCATACCCTCAAGTCTCTAAGAAAAACCAGTATCCCAGTTTGATTTTCTCTTTGTCACATCTTCCAAGTTTAATCAACCACCAAAGGTTACTTTTCTGAGTTCATGAAACTCACTCTTGTCTGTCCATTTCTTTCTAGTTGTTCTCCTCCAACCCTAGCATAGGCAGCCATCACCTGATGACTCCTCCTCTTTAACTCTGCCTTCTGTATTGACCAACCCATTTTCTGTATACCAGTGGGAATAATCTTCCTAAAATACAAATCTGAACATGAAATTCCCCTTTGAAAACTATCTTCAATGACACCTTGCTCTTCTTGGATGTAGGGTTTTTCATTTGTGTTTTCTACTTTTCAGAGCTCTTCTTCCCCTGCCCACCTTTTAGTGGCTATACATCACATAGGTGCCATTCATATTCCTTTTCTAAACCATGATGCGAAAACACCCACTTTCACTTAAGGTTGTGATAAATGGCAAAGGGCTCGGTCACCTTTCTTCATGGACTTCTTTTCTGTGACATACTGGGCCAACCTCAAGCTGTACCACATTTAAAATGAGCTCAAGATCATTTGAACTTTGACAAAACATCTCTTAAGAGTCCTGCTTGCTAACTTTACAGTGCCATTTATTTTGATTAAATACCCCTTTTGAACCTACAACCTTCTGTTATTTCTATGAGACAGCTCCTGACTATTTTTTGGTGAATGATAGCAGCATGTGTCACATTAAATTTTTCTCTGCCTTGGTGCTCTTTCCAAACTAAACCCAGTCTGTTCTTGGAGTTTACCTGTCTATTGACATATGAGGACGTACGGGGACCCTGTGATGATCTGAATCCATTCCCTTTTGTCTTCATTAACATTAGGTAGGAATGTTGGGATTCTTATTTAGAATGAGAAACTCCAAATGGTAACTATTTTTGGAGTGTCATCCGATCTTTAAAAGACAAATCGTATGTTTATTTTTTCTCAGATTGGTATGGCTCCAGTTCAGAATGTGAGGTGGCAAGCTAAAATATATCCTTAAGACCGATTTTTTGTTTACACTTGAAACTCAGAGTCTTAAATCAATGTTTTTAAACAATTCTAGTTACACTCCAGTGCAATAGCAAACCCCAAGGAAAATCTCAAAACAACTCAGCATACACTTATTGATTTACAAATTGAGTAGCTGATCTTATAAACAATGCATAGAGCTATAGTCTGACTCAGATATCTCTAAGCTTTAACTTTTGCTTTTCATAGCTACATATAGTAATACTTTGCTAATTCAAAAAGCTAAAAAGAAAGTGTTTTAGAACTATTGGAACTAGAAAATACAAAAATGATAAGATTAAAAGTTTACATATTCCTTATATATTCAGAATAAGGTCTGTTAACTTTCTGCAGGGCTTCCTTCCTTCAGTTTTATCATTTTATAGTTATAGTTTTCTCTGCCTAATAAATAGCTGTTGAATGAATGGAGAAATGTATGTAAATGAGATAATTATACTTCCTCATGTCTTAAAGTAGCCCCTTAATATATTAACTAAAGCATACTGTCTGTTATGTAAATGATCATTTCTTTGGATATAATAATTTCCCTATTATTAGGCATCCACATAATTCCTTGATGTAAATAAATGCAGATACATTATACTTTGGGTTTGTATTTTGGCTGCATTTGCTTATGATAGTTTCCTTAGACAAATACATATTTCTTTAAAATTTTTGATAAATATGGTCAAAGTGCTTTTCAGAAAGATTGTGTTTAATGCATACTTCTAGTAAAACTGGCTGAGAATATCTATTGCACAGTACCTTATTATACTAAGCCCTGTTTTTCTTTTTAAGATTTTATTTGGAGCAGCAGAGGCAGAGAGAGAAGCAGGCTCCCTGCTTAGCAGGGAACCTGATGTGGGGTTCAGTTCTAGGACCCTGGGATCATGACCTGAGCCAAAGGCGGACACTTAACTGACTGAGCCACCTATTATTTCAAAATGTGAATTCTGTGGGAAAATAATTTTGTATTACTTGGATTTAATTTTTTTTCTTTCTTTGGAGTAGTATGGCTTAGCAGTTTTCATTTTAGCAGCACTTCAACTTTCATGGGTTTTCTGTGTGAATCTATTGACAAGATTTTTTTCCCCCCTAACATTTATTGAGCACCAGGCACCATTCAGAGTGTTTCAAATTTATTGATTTGCTTGATCCTCATAACACCTCTCTAAGTGATGTGATACTCCTATAATCCCCCATTTTACAAATGAAGGAATACAGCGCTGGGATGATTTCTGATGTTGCCTAATAATTCTTGTCTTAGTGCATTTTATAATCACTTTACATATTAAAAACATTATCCAGGTAGACAAATGTGTGGCAAATGGTCCCATGTTATACAAATTATTTTTCAGGTTTGTCAATAAATTTTATCTTTTAAGTTCAGTCATTATACTGTTAATGGAAAGGTTAAGTGTGTGGGGTTACTGATTTATATATTATCCCTGTGTTTTATGTTTTTGTGTATTTATTTGCTTCTTTTGTTAATTTATAACTCCTGTGGATTTGTGAACACTGTGTTACGTGAAGTGAGAATCTCCCTTCATTTTCCATCCATAATCAGTAGGTTTTCCGCCTATTTGCAATATCTCTGTGAAGTATTCTGAGTACATGGACCTAGATATGCATTTATGTGTACACATACAGAAATCTTTTTCAAATACTATTTTATTTAATTGTTTTGTCACATGATACTTGCTTCTAAATCATATTGTACTGTTATTGTTTTCCTTAGTTCAGTTTAAAAAAGGATTTTATCATTTTATGTTAATAAAAAAGTTTTTAAAAACCCTAAAAAATAAATAAAAAAGGATTTTATTACATGAGATGACATAATCCCTGTTAATTTTCCTTTGAAATAGTTTACTCTGTTTCATGATACTACACAAACACACACACACACACACAAAACCTATTGGATTTTAATAAAATTTAACATATACATTAAAATAAATTAGACTCTGTTTTTGTTTTACTTTATTGTCATTGAATTTATGATTAAATTTTATGGTATGAAATTACTTTCCAGGAATAGAGAGAAGGAAATATAAACACATTGGTGAGGAAAAAACAGGTTCTAGTGTTGATAGCTTGACTCCTCATTTTTACGTGGGAACCAGCTGATTTGAGGGAGTTGCCTCCAGTGATTTGAAGGAACTGGAAGGACACCCATGCATTACTGAGCTTCTTGGTAGATGCTTTGCAGTTCTGCATGTA
>NC_081568.1:141757202-141802967 GCF_022355385.1 Mustela nigripes
AAAAAAAAAAAAAAAGAAGAAAGCACAAGAAGTTGATAGAAATAAATCCAAATATTTTAGTAATCAACATCATCCATCATGCTAGGATAGAAAACAAGTTGAAAATTGCTGATATAGATGATATTCTGCATCCAAGGTCTTGGTAGAAAATCTGAAATACTGGAAACTCACAGAATCCTTCTGATCACAGTGTAATGGCTAATCAAGTGTTTGACCTCAGAGAACTCTAGGTAAAATTTCTCATATGTTGAGCATTGGTTAGACTTCCATATTAGCTACACTAAAATGACTTGCACCTCAGTTTAATGAGTCTTTCCAAATCATTTCCTCTTGCAGTACTCTGTTATTTTCCTACTTTAATTTGTAACTATATAATACAATTTTCTATATTAGTTTAATAGCTCTCTTTATAACTAATCAGTGTGCCTGCCAAAACAGAGACTACTTCTCTTTTGATCTCTAGTATTTTCAGTGTCTGACATATCACCTGAAACAAATTGAATATTGATACATAATTAATAAATGAGTAAATGAATGCCATTGACTCATTGAGATCATCTTTACCCTACAAGATAACAAAAAGTAAGCCATCCATATACATTATCATAGTAGTATGCCTTTAGAATGCCCATTTTTTTAAAAGATTTTATTTATCTATGAGAGAGAGAGCATGAGAGCCTGAGAGCATGAGCAGGGGTAAGGGCAGAGGGAGAGGAAGAAGCAGACTCCCCACTAAGCAGGGACCCTGACACAAGACTTGATCCCAGAGTGCTGGGATCATGACCTCAGCTGAAGGCAGATGCTTAACTGATTGAGCCACCCAGGTGCCCCTGTATACCATTACACTGTAATACCATTACCTTGTAATACCATTACAAAAACTGTATAGCTCTTTGTAACTGAAGTGTAGTTGTTCTGAAAATATATGTGGGCGATTGTGATGAGGGATTTTTAGCAGATTTATTGTCATTCTGATTTTTCAAGTATCACATGTGGCATTTTAAACCATTAATTAATTTATTTTAAATTTATTATTAAAGAATAATGATATGCAATGTTATATTAGTTTCAGGTGTACAACATATTGATTTAACAATTCTATGCATGACTCAAAGCTCACTGTTATAAGTGTAGTCATCAGTTGTCACCATACAGTGTTACTACAATATTATTGATTATTGATTATATTTCCTATGCTATATTTTTCATCTCTAACTGGAAGTCTGAATCTTATCAATCTATTTTGCCCATCCCTCCAGCCAACTCCCCTCTGGAAAACATCAGTTCCTTGAATTCATGAGCCTGGTGTTTTGTTTTGGATTCCACCTATAAGTTAAATAATATGGCACTTGTCTTTTTCTGATTTATTTTACTTATGATTTCCTGATATGTCCTAGGTCCATCCATGTTGTCACAAATGGGAAGATCTCATTTTTTTAATAGCTGAGTAATATTCCATTGTGTGTATTTGTGTGTGTGTGTGTGTGTAATATTATTATTGTATATATCTAGTTGTAGCCCTGATCTGTCCATGAAGGATGTGAGGTTAGAACCACCTACTCTGCTGTCTTCTCTGAGACTTCTCCATGTGTGGCATGTTTAACACATTTTATCAAATCAAATAGACTTTGTATATATTTTAAGAGCCATGCACAACAAGGACTTGTTTTGCTGACATGGAATTCTCAGTTAATGTACAACAGCCGTGGAAGTTGAAATTCGTCAGTGTTCTTATTTGGCTGTGAGTTAGCCTCCTAGCAATTAATACTTTGTAATTACTTATTTATAGTGTTTATATTTGTTTAACATCTGTACTTCCTTAAGGCAAGGATGATTATCCACATAGATACAGATATTTTGTTGTACTCTATCAGGATTATTAATTGTCTAGGCATTATATAATCTCTTAGAAATGGAGTCATAGAGACTGTCCATTTGTAATGATCTTACCACTATTTGGAAATGTTCTAGGGTAGAATTAAATATCATTGTACATTCCAGGAGTATTTTTATTCTCCCTGAAGGTGTTGATACGGGTTTACATGAAAAATTCTTTTTAGTTCAGCGTGGAAAAACACTAGAAAAGCATATATATCTATGAATCCAACTGAAAGAAAGTTTTCCAAAAATAAACACTATCATAAAATTAGAATTTCAGAATTCACAGCTATTCTTTTGTTTCACATTGTTTTTCACTGATTCTATAGTGCTTTTATACAACAATAAATATGACTAGATGGTAAAATGACTAAATCAAATTTTATTTATGTATTGAATATATTCTAAAAGACACATTGTACCAAAATTAAATAGGAAAGGATTGACTCACAAATTTTTTAAAACTTCAACACACTGAGTCATACATAAAGAAAATGTTACCTCTTCCTTCTTTTTGAAAAAACATTTCAATTCCAGTGCAGTTAATATACAGTATTGTATTTGTTTCAGGTGTGCAATATAATGATTCAAAAATTGCATATTATTACTGAGGGCTCATCAAGATACATGTACTCTTAATCTTCTTCACCAATTTCACCCATCCCCACCATCTTGCCTCCGGTAACCTTCATTTTGTTCTCTATAATTAAGAGTCTTTTTCTTGATTTTTCTCTTTTTATCCCCCCTTGGATTGTTTGTTTTCTTTCTTAAAGTCCACATAGTAATGAAATGGTATTCGGGTTTCTCGGACCGACTTATTTCACTTAACATTATGCTCTTTGGATCCAGCCACATAGTTGCAAATAGCAAGATTTCATTCTTTTTTCCAGCTGAATATTATTCCGTTGTGTGTGTGTGTGTGTGTGTGCACATACATACACATGAAGATGTGAATATATCTCACATTTTCATCCATTCATCTGTTAATGGACTTTTAGGCTGCTTCCATAACTTGCCTATTTTAAATAAAGCTGCAGTAAAAAATAGGGGTGCATATAACCCTTGGAATTAGGGTTTGGAACAAATTCCCACTGGTGGGATGACTGGAGCACAGTGTAGTTTTATTTTTAATTTTCGGAGGAATCTCTGTGCCATTTTCCAGAGTGGCTGCACCAGTTTGCATTTTCACCAACAGTGTGTGAGAGTTCCTTTTTCTCCCCATCTTCACCAGTGCTTCCTTCTTGAGCTTTTTATTTCAGCCATTTTGACCTTTGTGATGTGATACCTCATTGTGGTTTTGGTTTGCATTTCCCTGATGATTAGTGAGGTAACTTTCCATGTGTCTCTTAGTCATTTTTAGAGAAATGTCTGTTCATGTCCCTCTGTCCATTCTTTTAAAATTTATCAGCAGGTACATGGATACATAAATTGTGGTATGGCCATATAATAAGGAAAACAATTAATGCACATTATAGCATGAATGAATCTCAAAAACAATACATATGGTATGATTCTATTTATACAAAAACTATGACTGTAAACTAATCTATAGTTAGAGTAAACAGGGGCATGGGAGAGGGGCTGAGGTTCAATTTACAGAGGTCTGAGATGAAATTTGGGGGGATGATGGCTCATTATCTTGATTGTAGTGATAGTTTCAAACTCATATTCAGATGTCAAAACATACTAATTTCTATCCTTTCAAATATGTGCAGTTTATTGTGTTTCAGTTTTATCTAAACTATCTTTCTTAATATGTTTCTTTTTTTCTTAACATGTTTCTTAATAAAATGCTTTTCTTGACATCTTCTAATTAAATATTTAATCAGGAAGCTTTATTTCAATCCACTCACATTCAGAATTGACATAATCTAGGATTTTTAGATCCAGTATATTGCTGTTGAACCGTTAGTTTGCCTTCAATTTTTAATGCTCTTTCAACAAATATTTAGGCTGAATATTTTAACTTCTTACAATACTTAGGATTAAATCATTATTTCATAAATTCTCTATTTTTGAGCATTGTTATTATTCACTTGTTACCCTCCTGGATTATAACTTTAAAATATTCAAACATACTGGTAAAGTATTTCCTGAAACATTCTAGAATCATACATTTGTCTTAGATGAAACATTCTAGAGTAAAACATTTGGGGCACACACTTTTCCTTTCAGACATCTGTGAAATATCCCCATTATTTTCTGGCATGGAAAAGAAAAATCTTTTAAGGATAATCAGAGTATTGAATACTTATAGGTAATATTTTCCTCATGTAGATTCATGCAATAACTTTTTTCTTTATTAAAAATATTAATAGGCTTAAGTGGGTAGAAGAATAAATGAAACAAGATGGGATTGGGAGGGAGACAAACCATAAGTGACTCTTAATCTCACAAAACAAACTGAGGGTTGCTGGGGGGAGGGGGTTTGGGAGAAGGGGGTGGGATTATGGACATTGGGGAGGGTATGTGATTTGGTGAGTGCTGTGAAGTGTGTAAACCTGGTGATTCACAGACCTGTACCCCTGGGGATAAAAATATATGTTTATAAAAAATAAAAAATTATAAAAAAAAAAAATATTAATCACGTGGGGTACGTCGGTGGTTCAGTTGGTTGAATGTCTGACTCTTGGTTTCAGCTCAGGTCATGATCTCAGGGTCCTGAGATTGAGCCCTGTGTCCAGCTCCACACTCAGTGTGGAGTCTGCTTGAGATTCTCTCTCTCTCCCTCTACCCTTCCCCATACTCACACACATGTGCTCCTTCTTTCTCTCTCTCTTCTCTCCAAAATACATAAGAAAACTTCTAAAAATATTTATCATGAAATGTCTAGATATGGCTTTCTTTCGGTTAATTGTGATATTTAGTGGGCATTTTGATTTCATTTTGATTTCCATAGTTTACATGCGATTATTAATTTTTTTGTTTGTTTTATTATTGGTGTCTACTCAGTTATTTTCTCCAGGAGCTACAGTTATCTATTAACTATATCTCTATTTTCTGTCCTCTACTCTGTCATCTTCTCAATTAATACTTTCTTGTTTTAATCTTCCTTTGCCCTTAACACCTTGATTTGATTTCTTAGAGTATCAGTTCTCCTTTTACCACTTCTAAAGCAAAATTAAAATCTGTATAAAAGTAGGAAATATTCCTTGTATTACCCCATTTTCACCTCTTCCTGAACTTGAGTTAGCTTCTTTATACCTCACTTTTTTTTTAAGTTTTTATTTAAATTTCTGTTAGGCTACAAGGTAATTAGTTTTAGGTATACAATATAGTGATTCAGTACTTCCATACATCACCCTGTGCTCATCAACACAAGTGCACTCCTTAGTCCCAATCACCTGTTTCATCTGTTCTCCCCAACAACCTTCCTCATGGTGACCATCAGTTTATTTTCTATAGTTAAAAGTCTGTTTCTAGGTTTGCCTCCCTATCTCTCTTTTTTATTTTTCTTTGTTTGTTTTGCTTCTTAAATTCCACATATGAATGAGGTCATATGGTATTTGTTTTTCTTTGACTAACCTACTACTCTTAGCATAATATTCTTTAGCTCTGTCCATGTTGTTGTAAATGGCAAGATTTCATTATTTTTATGGTTGAGAAATATTTGTTTGTATATATGAACCACTACTTCCTGATTCATCTTTAGTTAGACACTTAGGCTGTTTCCATAATTTGGCTATTGTAGATAATACTGCTATAAACACTGGGTGCATGTATCCCTTTGCATTAATATTTTTGTATTCTTTGGGTAAATTCATAGTAGGGTAATTGTTGGATCATGGGGGGTAGTTCTATTTTTAATGTTTTACAAAAAGATTTTATGTATTTATTAGAAAGAAAGAAAGTGTGAGAGCATGAACAGTGGGAAGGGTAGAAACAGACTCCCCGCTGAGCAGGAAGCCCAAAGCAGGCCTGGATTCCAAGACCTCAAGAACGTGATCTGAGCTGAGGGCAGACGCTTAACAAACTGAGCTGTCCAGGCACCCTATTTTGAACTTTATGAGTAAAATCCATACTGTTTTATTTATTTATTTATTTGTTTGTTTGTTTATTTATTTATTTAAACCTCTGTACAGTTTTCCAGAGTGGCTGAACCAACTTGCATTCCCACCAATAGCGCAAGAGGTTTCCCCTTTCCCTGCAGTCTCACTAATACCTGTTGTTTTGTGTTGTTGATCTTAGCCATTGTCATGGCTGTGCAGTGATATCTCATTGTAGTTTTGATTTGTGTTTCCCTGATAATAAGTGAGGTTAAGCATCTTTTCATGTGTGTGCTGACCATCTGTATGTCTTCTTTGGAAAAATGTCTATCCATGTCGTCTGCCCATTTTTAACTCTTATTATTCACGTATGGCTTATGGAGTTTTATAAGTTATTTATATATTTTGGATACTAACCCTTAATCAGCTAGGTTATTTGCAAATATCTTATATTCACTATGGTGTCTTTTAGTTTTGCTGATTGCTTCCTTTGCTATGTAGAAGCTACCTCCTCCTCCTTGATGAGAAAACAAAACAAAACAAAAGAACACAAAACAAAAAAGGCCTCAGGTTTATGTTTATAAACATGGGTCCCAATTCAAAGTTGTTGGCACTGAAATACATAACAGCTAATTAGATCCAGTAACATCAACAGAATGACAAAGTAGTTAGCCCCCAGGCCATCCTTACACCCACAGACACTAATTAAGCAGACAAAATCCCTTTGAGAAATCTGGAAAGCAAATGAAGGAGTGTTACACTCTGGAAATACACAAAATCAGACTTACTGAAGCTAGTAAGGAGCTGTGGGCACTCTTAGCAGTCACTTACCTAGGTAAATGCCACAGGATCAGAAGGAGACCTTGTGGCTCCTAGTTTCTCCCAGAGGAGGGTTAGCATTGCTTTGCATCTCTGGTTCCCCAGCTTTTCCAATGGGGCTCTGCAGAGGACTGATGTCAGTTCTGCCGGTCTTGGCACTTGATGGGTCCTTTACAATGTAGCCTCTTAGGGGAGAACACAGATAATAGGTTGGGCTGGAAGATTCCATAACTTCCCTTCATGTCTCACCGTAGAGTGAGCTAACAAAAATGGGACTAAAGACATATAAAGAACATTTCAACCTAAAGCCACAGATTATGCATTCTTCTGAAGTGCACATGATTCTTCCTCTGGGGAAGATCACCTGTTACTTCACAAAACAAATCTCAATGAATTTAAGATTAAAGTTATAACGTCTGTCTTTTTTGACCACAATGGAATAAAATAACAAATCAAGAGCAAAATGAAATCTGGAAAATTCACAAAAATGTGTAAATGAGACAATATATTCTTGAACAGCTATTGGGTCAAAAGAAAAAAAATTATTAAAAAGGAAATTTCAGGGGCGCCTGGGTGGCTCAGTGGGTTAAGCCACTGCCTTCAGCTCAGGTCATGATCTCAGGGTCCTGGGATCCAGTCCCGCATCAGGCTCTCTGCTCAGCAGGGAGCCTGCTTCCTCCTCTCTCTCTCTGCTTGCCTCTCTGCCTACTTGTAATCTCTCTCTGTCGAATAAATAAATAAAATCTTTAAAAAAAAAAAAAGGAAATTGCAAAATACCTGAAGACAAATGAAAATGAATAAAGATACTACAACTTACTGGATGCAGCAAAATCAGTATACAGAGGGACATTCAAAGTGACAAATGAGTACTTTAAAGAAGAAAGATCTCAGGGGTGCCTGGGTGGCCCAGTCATTAAGCGTCTGCCTTCAGCTCAAGTCAGGATCCCAAGTCAGGCTCCCTACTCAGCGGGAAGCCTGTTACTCCCTCTCCCACTCCCCCTGCTTATGTTCCCTCTCTAGCTGTCTCTCTCTATCTCTGTGTGTCAAATAAATAAATAAATAAAATCTTTAAAAAAAATAAAGAAGACCAATCTCAAATAAACAGCCTAACTTTACACCTGAAGAAGGTAGAAAAGGATTAATAAACCAAGCCCAAAGTTAGTGGAAGGGAGAAAATAAAAATAAGAGCAAAAGTAAATGAAATAGAAAATAGAAAGACAACAGAAAAAATCAATTAAATTATTTTTTTTGAAAAGACAAGATGGACAAACCCTAGCCTAAACTAGGTGACATGAAGAGAAGACTTAAATAAATCAGAAATTAAAGAACATTACAACTGATAACGCAGAAATCAGAAAGTTTATAAGAAGTTATAGGCTAAGGAACTGTTTTGGCTAATCCAGAAAAAAATGGATAAATTGCTAGAATTATACAGTGTACCAACACAAAGTCATGAAGATAGGGAATGACTAAGTGGATCCATAACTGGTATGGAGATTGAATCACTATTCAAAAAATCTCCCATCAAAGAAAAGCCTGGGACCTTTGTGGTTTCACTAGTGAATTCTATTAAACATTCAAAAACATAAAATTGTATGAATCTAGTCAATCCTTCTCAATGCTTGCAAAAAATTCACACTTGTCTAAGTAATCAAGAGTTAATTATCTTTAAAATACTAGTTGATTACCAGGATCATTGGGGGTCCTTTAAAATGTAGATTTTACTGAGTCTTTTCCCCAGAAGTTATGGTTTGTTAGTTTCAGGCTGAGGTCTTGCAATAGAATTTGAAAATGTGGTTTGGATAGAGTTTGGTTTTCACTGACTGGGCAGCTCCTTAAGAGTTGACCATTCCCAGGAGGATGTGGGCAGGTGCCAGCCCCATGTGAGACTTGACCCTTACCTGTCCTCTTGTGATCTTCACTACACTCTCTACTTAAAGCTGTATTGAGATATGTCTGGATTTACTAAAGAGGGGTCTTCTGGAAAACTCACCTGTGGAATTCCTTATGGATTTAGGGGTGGCTTCCTGGAGTGTTTCTTAGTCTCACTTGTTGACCACCATAGGAATTGCTCCTGCTGTAGAAAACACCAGCTGTTTTTTTGTCATAGCTATCTAAAATCAAATGATAGAAAGTTTTCTTCCATATAGAAGCTAAGAATGAACATATTTTTTTTTTCTTTCGATGTTGTTCACTAGTAATAACAAATAGAGAACAAAAGGAATGGAACAAAGTTCACCAAAGCTTTAAGGTCTGAAACTATCTTTTCTTTGAAGTGTAACTGCTAAAGCAATCTTTTTTTCCTCACTTTTAACTTCTCTTAAAAGTTAAGAGACAGCCAAGCAAGCCTTCTAGCTACATTTTTATTCCTTGGATTAATATATCAGTACTTCCTCACCTTTTAAATACTCTTTTATATCACTTGTCATTGATTTCACCCTAGTTCACCTAGATGGGGTCAGGTACACCTAGCACTGTGGGCACTTGGCTACACCAAGAAAGCAAGACAGTTTATCTTATCAAAAAATACAAAAATGGAAAATTTACTATCGTTTTTCTTTCATGGTCCCATAACATGGAAGGCCTCAGATTAAATGGCAATTACTTCCCAGTGATCATGGCCCTCATACAGTAGAAGCATCTGGCCCAGTGCTACTGGAGTCCACCAGCATAGTGCAGGTTTGTTGGAGAAGATTCCTAGATACTAGCTTTTCTCTCTCCTACCTTTTCTAATGATCACTGTCAAACCTCATCTTCTCTATTAACATTCCATTTTGGTTATGGATACATCCGAGGCTGGATGAAGAAAGGCTAAAAACTATTCCCATAGACATAGTGCTTTACACACAAAGAACTTTCACGGTAGGCTGGTTTCTGATTTTTGTTAGACTTTAGATGTATTAATTATTGTGTTTAAATAAGGCAACCAATTTTATATACTTAGCCTTAAGAACTGTGTTTTTGTAACCTTTTCTTTCTATAAGACCTTTTGAATTTTGGAAGAGGAATTAAAGGAGAGTGGTGGGAAGATGCTCTAAAGAAAATGTCTACACGACAATCTGGCCACCAGTTGTGAGAATTGGGCATCTCCCAATGAGATGTTCCTTAGTAGATAGGAAAAAAAAAAAATATATATATATATATATATATGCGCATATGCTGGCTAACTGAACATAATAAAAAATAGAAAAAGAAAACAAAAGGAATATGAAAGTATTTCCAAAGAAGCATGTGCTTCACCAACAGAAGAATTTTCCATGTATTAAAATTTTAAAGAAGTGTCTAGAGGGCAACATTTTAATTGTCATGTTTTTGCATTTTGTTTTAGTACATCTCAAATAGTGTGATTTATGAGATATAATACATTCCTACAAAACAGTGACATTCACACAATACTTTATGAATTCCTGTTCTAATTGTCTGGTATACAATCCATCTCTATGTGTAGTAATTTTTGTGTGGTGTGAAGAATTGTAGAAGTATCACCCTTTGTATCTCAGAGCCTTGCTGGTGCCTCTCACCTTTGTGCTTCATTTGCACCCTCTTACCAGCAGAGTGATTCCATGTACAACAGCTCCCTTTTGGTTTTTTGTTCTTTGCTTTATTTTGTTTTAAATTTTGGAGTGATGAACATGTTGTTGCTTACGGCAGTGTCCTGTCACCTCCTCAGTGACTCAGCAATACTGTGCAATATGGAGCACTGTGGCATTTTTTTATTCTGCTTACATGTTGAGACATACAATTATTATTATTATTATTATTGAGAGAGATTGCATTATTCCAGATGAAGTCCTCAAATACTTTTAAAATGCTACCACTGTTGATACTTAGGAGAAGTAAGAGGACAGCCGTGAGGTCTAATCTTCAAGAGAACCTCTTGTCTTGCATGCTTTCTCTTTTGGGCAGAATGCATTTATGACATTCCTTTAAGATTAGAATTCAGGAAGATAATCAATAGGATAAGACCTTAGGATTGGAAGTATTGTGAAGTCATTTGATGGTGAGAATTAAGCAGATGTGATGGTGACTGACTTCTTCAAGAAATGAAGCATGACATCAGTGGGTCAAACCAGATCACAGAGCCATAAAGAAAATTGAATAGTTCACTTGTTCTGTACACTTTTGTTCTTGGAGTTGATACTTTTGCTTGCTTTCTTGCAAGTAGGAAGTAGGCATTGACTTTTTAAATTCAATTTGTTTTCTTTGTATTTATTACTGTCTGGTTTTTTTTTTACTAAGGTGGCAAAATTTCATTACAATATTTAACTGTCTCATCAGTGGAAAGTACTTTGGGATATAAATTCACTTTGGCTGGGAGTTGACTCATCAGTAAAAATGTTTTTGGACATAAACATGGTTTGGCCGTGATTTGGCTGAAGTATGAATTTTGCATTATTTTAAAAAATTGTTCTGTCATGAGGTACTAAACTTCTAAAACTCTCAATAAAACGTTCAGTTCTGTCCAACTAAGTAGAACGTATGATTCTCAAATAATACGTGCCCAACATGTGTGAAAGTTCAAGTTTAGCATACAGGTAAAAAGCATGACTTACTTTGGAAAAGTGAAATACATTGTTGGTATGCCTGAGTTTATAGGTGCTTAATGACGAGAGGAATAAATATAGGGAATAGCATTCCAAATTCAGTATTTATTGATTCTGATTTTTTGTTCAGTTTTCTAAAATTGGGTTGTGATGTTTATTGGTGGTTTATGGGTAATGTCACAATGTCTTCCTCTCCTTCCCTGTTCTTTTAACCACTGGCCACTGACAAGCTGCTTTAAAATTTAGGGTGTCTGTGTTTTTTGACTAGGGTTGTCTTGTAGTAGGCTGCATGAAAATGATAGTTCCTTCTATGGGAGGTCAAAAAGTGAAAAACTGCATCATGGTGAAAGATATTGAAGGAGGGTTTGTAGAAGAGCCCCACGTATAAGGTATAAAAATGATTGTACAAAGGAACAGAAGGGGAGAAGTACTCCAGGAAGTACTGAAGGAACATGTGGCTTCAATGTTGGAATGGGGATGATATGATCAGAAGGTAAAGGATGGATTGCCAGCAGCAGAAGGAGACACCATCACAATCATGGAGATAATTCATAGGCAAAGTGGTCCCGATAGTAGAGTGTGGGCTTGGACTTAAAAGACTGGTATTGGATATGCTTGATAAATGAAGTACTTTTGAACAGGGAGGTAGCAAAATGAAGCAGTGTTATCATCTATATGGGTTGCTTGTAGATCAGGAATGAGACGCCAGGAAAAGTATTTGGATGTAGAAACAGTAAAAGAAGATACATTTGAGTTCTTATCTACATTGAAGAGAATAACGGCTAGAAAGCTGAAAGGTCTCTCTTGGACCAGACATCTCATGAACAGTCTGCACATGTGGATATACCCTTTATAAGAGAAGACGTGAATGCTGAAATAAAGGAGCAGGTACTTAAAAACCTGAGACACAGGCTGAATATTCACATAAATTCAGCTGCTACATGTGAAGGAAGAGGGAATAAAAGACAAAAGAGAAAGAGTGAAATGTTACTTTAATTCAGGCATAATGATAAAGATAAAAACAAGAAGTATATCATATTGAATCAGCAGGCTTTAGCTTCTTGAAGATAAGCACTATAGTTTATTCCTCAAAAATATTATCCTGAACCCTGATGTCACTCTATATGTACTTAAATGATGCCTAAGTGAATGAAAGAAGCCTTGTCATAATTTAGTAACTGACTGAAAACAGAAGTAACTCTCACTTTTGAGATGGAATTCTTAAAGGGTGGGAAGCAATTTGAATTTCAATAGTGTGGTAGTAACAAGGGCTCCCAAAGATTTCTATATCCCTATCCCAGGAACCCGTGAATATGGTAGCTTACATGGCAAAGGGGATTTGGTTGCAAACACAATATCAGTTGTTAATTGACTGACCTTCAAATAGGGAGATTATTTTTGGATATTCTGTGTGGGTTCAATCTAATTACATATTCCTTCAAATGTGGAAGGGGGAAGCAAAAGTTAAAGTACCAGCCAGAGTAGAGGATACCCTTGGAGACAGACTCAATAGACCATTGCTGCCTTTGAGAATGGAATGTCACTAGGAGGTAAAGACTGTAGACAGTCTCTAGAGGCTAGAAAAGGCCAGGAAACAGGTTTTTCCTTAGAGCCTTGAAATGAACCCCTCCTCCTGACACCCTGAATTTAGTCCAGTGAGACCTATTCCAGACTTCTGGTCTTCAGGATCGTAAGAAAATATATTTACAGTTGATCTTGAACAACTTGGAGGTTAGAGGTTCTGACCTCCACACTGCCAAAAATCTGCAACCAACTTTTTGACTTTGCCTAAATTTAAAAACTAATAGAACTTCGAGAGATCCCTTTTTACTGTGGTGAGCAATTTTTTGGAGAGACTCCTCTCAGGGAGATGATTAGCATCACACATATTTAAAGGAGATATTCCCAACACTTGAACTCACTGCAACAGCAATGGGAGAGGCTACAAAATTATTACAGTAACACAGTATGTACTAGAATTAATTTTATGCAGTTCTGATTTAATACTGCAGGTTTAACCTGTGTTTACATTTCTCTCAACTGCATTTGTGTTTGTGTGTCTAACTTGAGATACATTTTAGTTTTTTTATAATTGATTTGTGCATGCTGCATGGTAGTTAAGGATAAAATACACTGCTATCTACATATATTTAACTTTCTCCTAATTTTTTTTGTATTTTTGGGCTACATGGTTTGTCTGCCAGTTGTTTAAAATTGTCAGAAATCTCCAAAAATGTTTCCAATGAACTTATTGGGAAGAAAATCCACATATAACTGAACCTACGTAGTTCAAACCTGTGTTGTTGAAGGGTCAAATGTAATTTGTTAAAGTAGAAATGGGAAACTAATACAAGTTGGGTTGGGAGGAAGGTGTGTCAAGCATTTAGTAGTGGGAAGCCATTAGGTTTGATATTTGGAATATTGATTCTGCAAAATCTAGCAGGGGAGTGTTGGGGAAATTGCTTAAATTCTTCGGGTATCACTTTCTTCATTAATTATGTCCTTGGCATCCCGAGAGAGCTGTACTTGATTCTATTGCTCCATCACTCACTGGCCTTTCTCTGACTCTTAAATATGTTTGTAGTCTCCTGTATTACTAGTCTGTACCAGTAATACTAGCCTCAAGTATTCTCACTTATTATTCCTGATTTCCTTTTTAGTGATTTGACTCCTCTACTCTCATGGTTCTTCTTGTCATATATTTGCCCGAATGAGAAGCACTTTGATCTGTTTAGCACCCAATCTTTTCTTCAAATTGCATCTATATTTTTTTTAATTTTTAAAATTTTTTATATTAACATATAATGTATTATTTGCCCCAGGGGTGCAAGTCTGTGAATCAACAGGCTTACACATTTCAAAGCACTCACCATAGCACATACCCTCCCCAAATGCATCCATAGTTTTAAAATAATTCCCTTAGAATTCATTAGAAGGGACATCAAGCTCAACTTGTCTCTAAACAAATTTCTCATTTTCTCCTTTTAAATGGGTCCATTTAAACAGTTAAATACAATAAGCTTCTAAAACATCAGTGTTTTCATCTCTCTAATTAGTTAAATCACATACATTCTTGTCTGAACATCTTGATTGAGGAGAAGAGGGCTGGATAGGAATAAGAATTTACTGAACACTCAATGAATACCAGATATCTAAATAGATCTTATACAAAAAAATGGGAATTTTTTTTTTTTTTTTAAGAAAAAGTTAAACTGATTTAGTGAAATTGAGGTACCAGTCTTCATAGTGTCTCTCCATGCACTTCAGCAAAGGCAATTATCAGTTCTGGAGGAGAGAAGATGCCATACAGAACAGGAGTTGTTAAACCTTTTTCAGTGAAGTACCATAATGAATATTATAAGCTCTGTGAATCAAACACCATGTCTGTCTCATATTCTTCTTTGTTGTGCTTTGTGTGCTTGTTTCTTTGATCATTTCTGTGTATTTTTTAAAATTTTTATTTTTTATAAACATATATTTTTATCCCCAGGGGTACAGGTCTATGAATCGCAGGTTTACATACTTCACAGCACTTACCATAGCACATACCCTCCCCAATGTCCATAACCCCAACCCCCCTTTCCCCCAACCCTCCTCCCCCCAGCAACCCTCAATTTGTTTTGTGAGATTAAGAGTCACTTATGGTTTGTCTCCCTCCCAATCCCATCTTGTTTCATTTATTCTTCTCCTACCCCCTTAACCCCTCATGTTGCATCTCCACTTCCTCATATCACGGAGATCATATGATAGTTGTCTTTCTCCGCTTGACTTATTTCGCTAAGCATGATGCCCTCTAGTTCCATCCACGTTGTCGCAAATGGAAAGATTTCATTTCTTTTGATGGCTGCATAGTATTCGACTCTGTATATATACCACATCTTCTTGATCCATTTATCTGTTGATGGACATCTAAGTTCTTTCCATAGTTTGGCTACTGTGGACATTGCTGCTATAAACATCCGGGTGCACATGCCCCTTTGGATCACTATGTTTGTATCCTTAAGGTAAATACCCAGTAGTGCAATTGCTGGGTCATAGGGCAGTTCTATTTTCAACATTTTGAGGAACCTCCATGCTGCTTTCCAGAGTGGTTGCATCAGCTTGCATTCCCACCAACAGTGTAGGAGGGTTCTCCTTTCTCCGCGTCCTTGCCAGCATCTGTCATTTCCTGACTTGTTGATTATAGCCATTCTGACTGGTGTGAGGTGATATCGCATTGTGGTTTTGATTTGTATTTCCCTGATGCTGAGTGATATGGAGTACGTTTTCATGTGTATGTTGGCCATCTGGATGTCTTCTTTGCAGACATGTCTGTTCATGTCTTCTGCCCATTTCTTGATTGGATTATTTGTTCTTAGGGTGTTGAGTTTGCTAAGTTCTTTATAGATTTTGGACACTAGCCCTTTATCTGGTATGTTGTTTGCAAACATCTTCTCCCATTCTGTCAGTTGTCTTTTGATTTTGTTAACTGTTTCCTTTGCTGTGCAAAAGCTTTTGATCTTGATGAAATCCCAATAGTTCATTTTTGCCCTTGCTTCCCTTGCTTTTGGCGATGTTCCTAGGAAGATCTTGCTGCGGCTAAGGTCAAAGGGGTTGTTGCTTGTGTTCTCCTCAAGGATTTTGATTGATTCCTTTCTCACATTGAGGTCCTTAATCCATTTAGAGTCTATTTTTGTGTGTGGTGTGAGGAAATGGTTCAATTTCATTTTTCTGCATGTGGCTGTCCAATTTTCCCAACACCATTTATTGAAGAGGCTGTCTTTTTTCCATTGGACATTCTTTCCTGCTTTGTTGAAGTTTAGTTGACCATAGAGTTGAGGGTCCATTTCTGGGCTCTCTATTCTGTTCCATTGATCTATGTGTCTGTTTTTGTGCCAGTACCATGCTGTCTTGATGATGACAGCTTTGTAATAGAGCTTGAAGTCCGGAATTGTGATGCCACCAACTTTGGCTTTCTTTTTCAATATCCCTTTGGATATTCGAGGTCTTTTCTGGTTCCATATAAATTTTAGGATTATTTGTTCCATTTCTTTGAAAAAGATGGATGGTACTTTGATAGGAATTGCATTAAATGTGTAGATTGCTTTAGGTAGCATAGACATTTTCACAATATTTATTCTTCCAATCCAGTAGCATGGAACATTTTTCCATTTCTTAGTGTCTTCCTCAATTTCTTTCATGAGTACTTTATAGTTTTCTGAGTATAGATTCTGTGCCTCTTTGGTTAGGTTTATTCCTAGGTATCTTATAGTTTTGGGTGCAATTGTAAATGGGATTGACTCCTTAATTTCTCTTTTTCTGCCTTGTTGTTGGTGTAGAGAAATGCAACTGATTTCTGTGCATTGATTTTATATCCTGACACTTTACTGAATTCCTGTACAAATTCTAGCAGTTTTGGAGTGGAGTCATTTGGGTTTTCCACATATAGTGTCATATCTTCTGTGAAGAGTGATAGTTTGACTTCTTTGCCGATTTGGATGCCTTTAATTTCCTTTTGTTTTCTGATTGCTGAGGCTAGGACTTCTAGTACTATGTTGAATAGCAGTGGTAATAATGGACATCCCTGCCATGTTCCTGACCTTAGCGGAAAAGCTTTCAGTTTTTCTCCATTGAGAATGATATTTGCGGTGGGTTTTTCATAGATGGCTTTGATGATATTGAGGTATATGCCCTCTATCCCTACACTTTGAAGAGTTTTGATCAGGAAGGGATGCTGTACTTTGTCAAATGCTTTTTCAGCATCTATTGAGAGTATCCTATGGTTCTTGTTCTTTCTTTTATTGATGTGTTGTATCACATTGACTGATTTGCGGATGTTGAACCAACCTTGCAGCCCTGGAATAAATCCCACTTGGTCGTGGTGAATAATCCTTTTAATGTACTGTTGAATCCTATTGGCTACTATTTTGGTGAGAATTTTCACATTTGTGTTCATCAAGGATATCGGTCTGTAGTTCTCTTTTTTCATGGGATCCTTGTCTGGTTTTGGGATCAAGGTGATGCTGGTATCATCAAATGAGTTTGGAAGTTTTCCTTCCATTTCTATTTTTTTGAACAGTTTCAGGAGAATAGGAATTAGTTCTTCTTTATATGTTTGGTAGAATTCCCCCCGGAAGCCATCTGGCCCTGGGCTTTTGTTTGTTTGGAGATTTTTGATGACTGTTTCAATGTCCTTACTGGTTATGGGCCTGTTCAGGATTTCTATTTCTTCCTGGTTCAGTTGTGGTTGTTTATATGTCTCTAGGAATGCATCCATTTCTTCCAGATTGTCAAATTTGTTGGCGTAGAGTTGCTCATAGTATGTTCTTTTAATGGTCTGTATTTCTTTGGTGTTAGTTGTGATCTCTCCTCTTTCATTCATGATTTTATTTATTTGGGTCCTTTCTCTTTTCTTTTTGATAAGTCTGGCCAAGGGTTTATCAATCTTATTAATTCTTTCAAAGAACCAGCTCCTAGTTTCGCTGATTTATTCTATTTTTTTTTTGGTTTCTAGTTCATTGATTTCTGCTCTGATCTTTATGATTTCTCTTCTCATGCTGGGCTTAGGGTTTCTTTCTTGTTCTTTCTCCAGCTCCTTTAAGTGTAGGGTTAGGTTGTGTACCTGAGACCTTTCTTGTTTCTTGAGAAAGGCTTGTACCGCTATATATTTTCCTCTCAGGACTGCCTTTGCTATGTCCCACAGATTTTGAACCATTTTCTTTTCATTATCATTTGTTTCCATGAATTTTTTAAATTCTTCTTTAATTTCCTGGTTGACCCATTCATTCTTTAGAAGGATGCTGTTTAGTCTCCATGTATTTGGGTTCTTTCCACATTTCCTCTTGTGGTTGAGTTCTAGCTTCAGAGCATTGTGGTCTGAAAATATGCAGGGAATGATCCCAATCTTTTGATACCAGTTGAGACCTGATTTAGGACTGAGGATGTGATCTATTCTGTAGAATGTTCCATGTGCACTAGAGAAGAATGTGTATTCTGTTGCTTTGGGATGAAATGTTCTGAATATATCTGTGATGTCCATCTGGTCCAGTGTGTCATTTAAAGCCTTTATTTCCTTGCTGATCTTTTGCTTGGATGATCTGTCCATTTCAGTGAGGGGAGTGTGAAAGTCCCCTACTATTATTGTATTATTGTTGATGTGTTTCTTTGATTGTGTTATTAATTGTTTTATATAGTTGGCTCCTCCCACGTTGGGGGCATAGATATTTAAGATTGTTAGATCTTCTTGTTGGACAGACCCTTTGAGTATAATATAGTGTCCTTCCTCATCTCTTATTATAGTCTTTGGCTTAAAATCTAATTGATCTGATATAAGAATTTCCACCCCTGCTTTCTTCTGATATCCATTAGGATGGTAAATTGTTTTCCACCCCCTCACTTTAAATCTGGAGGTGTTCGGGTTTAAAATGAGTTTCTTGTAGGCAACATATAGATGTGTTTGGTTTTTTATCCGTTCTGATACCCTGTGTCCTTTGATTGGGGCATTAACATTCAGGATAAATATTGAAAGATGTGAATTTAGTGCCATTATATTACCTGTAAGGTGACTGTCCTGTATATTGTCTCGGTACCTTTATGATCTTCTACTTATAGTTTCTCTCTTTGCTTAGAGGACCCCTTTCAATATTTCCTGTAGAGCTGGTCTGCTGTTTGCAAATTTTTTCAGTTTTTGTTTGTCCTGGAAGCTTTTAATCTCTCCTTCTATTTTCAATGATAGCCTAGCTGGAATTAGTATTCTTGGCTGCATGTTTTTCTCGTTTAGTGCTCTGAAAATATCATGCCAGCTCTTTCTGGCCTGCCAGGTCTCTGTGGATTAGTCTGCTGCCAATCTAATATTTTTACCATTGTATGTTACAGACTTCTTTTCCCAGGCTGTTTTCAGGATTTTTTCTTTGTCACTAAGACTTGTAAATTTTATTATTAGGTGACGGGGTGTGAACCTATTCTTATTGATTTTGAGGGGGGTTCTCTGTACCTCCTGGACTTTGATGCTTGTTCCCTTTTCCATATTGGGGAAATTCTCTCCAATAATTCTCTCCAGTATACCTTCTGCTCCCCTCCCTCTTTCTTCTTCTTCTGGAATCCCAATTATTCTAATGTTGTTTCGTCTTATGGTGTCACTTATCTCTCGAATTCTCCCCTCGTGGTCCAGTAGCTGTTTGTCCCTCTTTTGCTTAGCTTATTTATTCTCTGTCATTTGGTCTTCTATATCACTAATTCTTTCTTCAGCCTCATTTATCCTAGCAATGAGAGCCTCCATTTTTTTTAAAGATTTTATTTACTTATTTGACAGACAGAGATAACAAGTAGGCAGAGAGGCAGGCAGAGAGAGAGGAGGAAGCAGGCTCCCTGCTGAGCAGAGAGCGTGATGCGGGGCTTGATCCCAGGACCCTGGGATCATGACCTGAGCTGAAGGCAGAGGCTTTATCCCACTGAGCCACCCAGGTGCCCCGAGAGCCTCCATTTTTTATTGCACCTCATTAATAGCTTTTTTGATTTCAACTTGGTTAGATTTTAGTTCTTTTATTTTTCCTGAAAGGGCTTTTATATCTCCCGAGAGGGTTTCTCTAAAATCTTACATGCCTTTTTCGAGCTTGGCTAGGACCTTGAGAATTGTCATTTTGCACTCTAGATCTGACACATTACCATTGATTAGGTCACTAGCCTTTGGTACTGCCTCTTGTTCTTTTTTTTGTGGTGAATTTTTCCGCCTTGTCATTTTGTCCAGATAAGAGTATATGAAGGAGCAAGTAAAATACTAAAAGGGTGGCAACAACCCCAGGAAAATATGCTTTAACCAAATCAGAAAAGATCCCAAATCATGAGGTGGGAGAAAGGGGATAAAAAGAGGTTTAGAAAGAAAGAAAAAAAAAAAAAAACAAAGAAAAGAAACAATTAAAAAAAGAAAACAAATAAAGAAAAAGTATAAATATATATATATAATATATTAGATAAACTAGTTAAAAAATGTTAAAAAGAAAAGCTTAAAAGTTTATAAAATTTAGCAGAAGAAGAGAAAAAAAATGAAAAAGAAAAAAAATTAAATTAACTGCAAGACTAAAGAATCATGGGTAGAAAGCCATGAGTTCCGTGCTTGGCTTTCCCCTCCTCTGGAATTCTGCTGCTCTCCTTGGTATTGAAACCGCACTCCTTGTTATGTGAACTTGGTCCTGGCTGGATTTCTTGTTGATCTTCTGGGGGAGGGGCCTGTTGTAGTGATTCTCAAGTGTCTTTGCCCCAGGCAGAATTGCACCGCCCTTACCAGGGGCCGGGCCTAGTAATCTGCTCGGGTTTGCTTTCAGGAGCTTTTGTTCCCTGAGTGCTTTCCATAGAGATCCGGAGGAAGGGAATGAAAATGGTGGCCTCCAAGTCTCCCGCCCGGAGGAGCCGAGAGCCTGGGACACCACTCCTCAGTGTGCCCTCAGAGAACCGCACCCAATTACTCCCGTTTCCGTGGCCTCCAGCCATGCTCCAAGCTTACGGAGCCTGAGACCCATTCAAGGTAATCCCGAGCTGGGAGCTCACTCCTCAGCTCTGTCTCTGTAGCCGGCTTCCCTGTTCTAATACCTGTAAGCTCTGTGACACTCAGACACCCCCGATCCTTCTGTAACCCTGGGGCCACGCTGGCCCTGCGTGAGCTTCACCCCGGTTTAGCCTTTGGAGAGATGTCCCTCAGCGGAACAGACTTTTAAAAGCCCTGATTTTGTGCTCCGTTGCTCTGCCGCTTGCCGGGAGCCGGCCCCTCCCCCGGGGTCTATCTTCCCATCACTTTGGATTCACTTCTCCGCCAGTCCTACCTTTCAGAAAGTGATTGATTTTCTGTTCTAGAATTGCTGTTCTTCTTCTTTTCGATCTTCTGTTGGATTTGTAGGTTTGTGCAATCTTTAGATAAGCTATCTAGCTGATCTCCTGCTAGCTGAAGTAGTCTCAGCCTGCTACTTCTCTGCCATCTTGACTCCTCCTCTGTGTATTTTTTTTTTTTTTTTAACAGTACTTTTAAAATCTAAAATCTGGGACTCCTGGGTGGCTCAATGGGTTAAACGTCCTAGAACTGAGCCCCAAATGGGGCTCCTTGCTCAGCAGGGAGTCTGCCTCTCCCTCTGCCCCTCTCCCTGTTCCTTGTGTGCTTGAGAGAGACATCTCTCAAATAAATTAAAAAAAAAACCTTTAAAAAATATAAAATCTATTCTTAGCTTATGGACCTTTCAAAAACTGACTCAGTTTGGTGCACAGACTAGATTGGCTTGCATGATATAGTTTGTGAAGTAGAACAAATAGGGCATTCCTGAATTGTACCATAATGAAAAAATATCCTTGAAACCTAGACTTCATTGAGAAATAATTTTTCCCCCTTCTAAATTATAAGTATTTCCTATCACCTATGGAGAACTAGTTGCGGTAAAACTGGATTGCAGAGGGGAATGGACTTAGGGGATATTATTTTAAGACAAGAGGGAAGTAGAAAGACCTGTTGTCACTGAGAGGTAAAGCCAAAGAAAAATAGAAATTCAAGTGGCTGGACATGAGTGTCCTTGCACTTCTCCAAACTCTCAGGTCAAATTCCAAGGGTAGGAGTAATAGAAATACCTGGTGAGGCTTGCAAGGGAAGGTTCCTAGAGAGTGGGAGTTGGGAGTGGGAGTTTTGCTCTTCCCAGTATATTGCCCCCCCAAAGTATAACCCAGTAAAGAAGAACCTTATCATAAATGGTGTAAATGTGTTAAAATTTATTTAGCTGCTGTTAGGCTTGCAGGAGATCTAGAGGTATCCTAATATCCTGGATGCAGGAAGAAAAGATGCTGGTAAAACAGTCATTAGGAAGAGACCCGATGTTTTAAACATGGGAGCTTCAAAGGTTCGTAATAGTTCGTAATAGTGAAATCCAACAGGGACCATAAACTTCAAAAGCAGATTTAAGTTGGATGCTCTGATAGACAAGTTTAGCAATAGGGTGAACCAGGGACCAAACCAGGTGACTACCCCCAAGTGTGTATACTCAAAACAATGTGGTAGATCAGAGTATTTCTCAGGATTCAATCAAGCGCTAAAGAGGGAAAGGTGACCACAAATC
Source organism: Mustela nigripes (assembly GCF_022355385.1). Lineage (NCBI taxonomy): Eukaryota > Metazoa > Chordata > Mammalia > Carnivora > Mustelidae > Mustela > Mustela nigripes. The sequence goes on from NC_081568.1 coordinate 141,779,496, forward strand.
TCCTTATTATATCTTTCTCCCCGTTGAATCAGGTCAGATTCTGTGAGTGCTTTGGGCATCCTAACATGGTGTAAGTAATGAGTCAGTCTTCATATCCAGGCTTCAAGGGGCAGGCAAATTTTTCTTACTGTTTCTTGAAACACTTATTCTTGGGACAGCCATCTGGAAATCTCCAAACTCAATGTCATGAGATGCTTAGCCATAAAAGAAAGCTAAATATAAGCACTCAATAGCCCCAGTCAAGCTTCCAAGAGCCTTCGTCCTTTGATATGAGGGAGCTGTGCTGGTTGTCTAGGTCAGTTGATCACTTAAAGATACCTGCAGCTTTGGCCAGTTTCTTTCTTCCTCTATATAGGAAACCTCAAGTGAGAAGCCTCCAACAGAGCCCAGTTAGTGCAAAGAGCCTTAATAAACAGAACAACAATACAATAGATAATTCAAAGAGAGTCCAAGAACATTTCATCACTATATGGAAAAGAACTCTCTCCTGGTGAAGCATCCATGCCAGGAATGGATATTTTATGAGTGATAAATAGCCTTTATATATTAAGTTACTTAGATTTCAGGGTCAATTTTGTACCAAAGCCAAACATATAGTTTGTTGAAAAAAAAATGAGTTTTGGGATTTAGTGGTTATCAAAGTATGTTTTGCATACCCAGGAGTCCCTGAGATTGTTTTAGGCAAAGTCAGATCTATTTTTATATAATTGTAAGATATTTTTTGATGTTTGCATAGATGGTACACAAGCAATATTGACCAAAACTCCTGGTGCATTACCATGAGTCATAGCAGTGACACCAAGTCACAGAAGTCATTGTATGCTTTGCTAGCCATGCACTTGAATTTAAAAACTGGCAATGTTACTTAAGAACATCCTTGACAAAGTAGTAAAAATTGCTGATTTTTTATATCTCAATCCTTGAGTATACATCTATTTTATTATCCTGTGTGACAAAATGGAAAATATGCATAAAATACTATGTAATAAGTTATGATGGTTGTGTCAAGGAAAACCACTTGGGTGCTTTTTTGAGTTGTGAGCTAAACTAGCTCTTTTTTTTTTTTTTTTTTTAACATCCCCCAGGATCACTGTTTTTTGGTTTTCTTTTGTTTGTTTGTTTTGTTTTGCTTTTAAAGGATCACTGTTTTTGTGATCATGGTATCTCCCCTGCCAGGTAAGTATAGGATCACTGTTTTTATTTAAAAGAACAACTATAGAGACAGGATGATTATTTAAACTTGGCTTGAATATGAACAAAGACTACTTGTCATTTTAAGAAAAAAAAACAGTGTCTTTGTTTTTGTTAGCAAAATAAGAGTTTTCAAGGAAAAACTAGAAATTTGGCAAGGTAGACTAAATAATAACCTTCATCTTAAAAGTTCCATGCCCTCAACTCCTGGATACTTGAAGTTACATGACAAAATGAACTTTGGAAATACAATTAAGGTTACTCACCTTAAAAGAGAGAGATTATCCTGGATTTTCCCGGTGGGGCAAATCACATAAGCCTTTTAAGCAGGGTACTTTATCTAAAAGCAAAAGAGACGTTACAGAAGAGGAGGTCAGAGAGCTTCAAAGTATGAGTGTGTAACATACTGTTGCACGTTTGGGGATGGAGAGAGCAGCATGGCTAGAAATGCAGGACTCCTTAGGGAGCTGAGAACCTTCCTGGCTGACACTATTTGAGGAACCAGGAACCAGAGACCTATAGCCACGTGGAATCAAATTCTTGTGGCAACCCGAATGATCCTGGAAGCAGATTCTCCCTCTCGCCTCCAGATAAGAGACTAGGCTGGCTAGTATATTGACTGTACCCTTGCAAGATTCAAGTAGAAAAACTATCTAGATCCATCTGGAATTCTGAAAACATACTCTGAGATCATAAGCAAGTGGTGATTTATGGCAACAGCAGAAAACTGATACGTGTGAAAAACTTAATTGCTGCCTTGACTGATATTTCTCATAAGATCAGTTGTGATATTAATGAACAGTTTTTTGATGCTGTATAATGAAATGTGTCAACATAGGGAGTATTTTCAGCCAGTATTTTCCAAGAGATGTTACAAAATTATGCATGAATAGAAGACCTGTGCAAATTGAAAGGTAAACTTGAGTGCAAAGGGAGTGCAAATGAATTCATTGATAAGCTTCCAGATTACTCGGGTAATATTTATTTTTAAGATGCTCTTACTCATTGTGTTGGGTTTTGTTGTAATATTAAAAAAGAGTAACCATAATTTTGTGAAAATACTGTTAGAATATTCCTTCCTTTTCCAGCAAAATAAGTGTACAAGACTGGGTTTTCTTTAAATATTTCAACTAAGACGTATCACTGGATTGAATACACAAGTATTTATGAAAATCCAACTATATTCTATGGATCCAGATGTCTAGACATTAAAGAGCTTTGCAAAATGTGAGGCAGCTCCACCCTTACCATTATTTGGCAGGGGGCAGTGCTTGTTTTTCATGAGAAAATGATTTGTGTTAAAATGCAATGAACTTTTATTTTGAAATCAATGTGCAGTTAACTTGTTTTTTCTGTTTTGACTTACGGTAAATAATCAAGAGATGATCCATATGAACATATAAGCAATATAACCCACATAAACAGTACATTCCACATAACCCCCTAAACTTTTGGGGTTTCTCAGCTTTTAATATGAAAGGGATCCTGAGTTCCAAAGTTCAAGAACAAAAGACTTCATTAATCCCCACAAATACGGATGACATGTGCACCTAGAAGCCCACTGCCTAATTCTTTTAAGAGCAAATGAGAACTCCTCTCTGTACCCAAAGCATCTTCAGAAAGAGAAAAGGGAGAGAAGATGCTCTGAGAAGGAAGCAAGCATTCCAGGTGTTGACTTGGAGCTTTGAAGTGAATGAAAAAGTCAATCTGAAAAAGTTTGTCTGAAACAGGAAGAAAACAAGTTCTTTTTAATTGGCCAGGTCAAGTATAACTGCCTTACCTTCATCAGCAAAAATAGGGAATCCAGTATATAATATCAGGTTTTTTTAAAATTGTCTTTTACCTTTATTTTATAAAAGAGAAAACTGAGGTTTGGAGAGAGTTAATATCATGCTTTGCTTGAATAGTCCTCTGTTGCCTTCTGAGCAATACATAAATACCTGTGCAGATAGTGCCTAATGTGGCCAGTTTCTTGGCAGTGTCACCTGTCACCAAAGTTTTGCACCTGATGTGCTTTATCTGTTTTAAAAAATGCATTTGAGAGAGAGAGAGAGAGAGAGAAAAAACACAGGAGTGCAGAGGGAAGGAGCAGAGGGAAGGAGAGACAATTTCCAGCAGGAGCTAAATTTGGGGCTCCATCTCAGGACCCTGACATCGTGACCTGAGCTGGAACCAAGATTCATATGCTTAATCAACTGTGCCACACAGTGCCCCGTGATATGCTTTAGGTTTCATTCAAATCTGTTGATTTTTATACTTCCTGAATACAACATCTTTGTATTCTCCCAAGCTGTGCATTTCTCTTCTGTCTTTAGAATGTCCTTTTCCTTCTGGTACACCTGGAAATCTTACACTTAAAAAGAGTTGTTATTGTCACCTCTTGTCTGAAGCCTCCATTGGCTAATTTCATGAAGATCTCCACCAAGCATGATTAATTCCTTCCTTCTCTGTACCTTAAAAAATTTCACTTATTTCTAAATGGTACTATAAGTTTTAAGTAGGATTGTTTTGTTGACAAAACATGAGATAGAATAGTATTTTCTGATACATTGTTGAATTTGACTTTTCTACTGCTGACTTTCCATTGTACTTTTATCTCTTCTCTTCACATCCCATCTGGCATCTCTATGTATGTTGGCCACGTTACTTTTAGTCCATCTGAATATGTCATTTGAGAGGTGGTTGCATAGGAAACTGAGAATTGACTGTGAAACAGGGAAAACAGGTTATTTTTTTCATCTTATCTGCTGCACCTTGGGAAGACAGATTCTGTCTTTGTGTTCCCAGCATAGTTCTTGGCACATTCAGATGCAGTGTTGAGTAAATATGTGACTGATAAATGCATGGGTGATAACATGTTTGAATTGGATACTCTCTCACTCTTTCTAAAGGTCCTTCCAATTCATAAGCCCTTTCTTTTCTTTTGAACCTCTTTTTCATTTCTCCCTTAATTAATCTTTTCTTCCTGACTTTGTTTTCCTTCCTTTGTCTTTTTTTTTTTTTTAATATCTAGGATTCTTTCTCTCCAATTTTCTTTTTTTTCCCTCTTTTTAAAACAAAGAAATACAGACTTGTAATTTAAAATGACTATTTTGTTAGCAGCCTCTGATGGAGATTTTCCTATCTGCCATTTGCCTAACAGTGTGCACTTGCAGATAAATAGGAAATTTTACCTTTTTTTTTTTATCATAAGTGAAGATGAACATATTACCCTATTGTTCTTATAGTGAACACTTAATTGAAAAAGATTCCTTTGTGACTCATTTATGGGTTTAAATGGTTTGATGTTGTTGATGAGGAGGGTACCATAATGAAATACTGCCATCAGCTAACACGTGACATTCACTAAACCCTTAGGAAAGCAGGAATATGGTTATTGCATTTGCCACCTGGGGCCAATAAACCCCTTATAGATTTTTATACTTTTTAGTCATTTTATGAAAAATTTACAGAAGAATAAACACATGGGAAAAAAAACAAAAAAAAACCCTAGACTTATTAATCTAAACACAGCAATACTTTTTGTATTGAGAGAACTATGGTGTACAAACATGATAAAAGGTGCAAGAATACCATCGCATATACTTTTAGCAAAATGGGATGATTTAGGGTCTGTTTTATGGCATATATTTTTCCTTTACAGTCTTAGAAATACATTGTTCCCTCAGAAGTTCTTTAGTTTTAAAAAAATTCATAATGGGTTTCTGTTACACAAATAATCTTACTCTCATTTTTATCTCTCAAGTGCTGCTCTGACTTGTAAGACAGCTTCTTTTGTCAGTTTTCTTTGGTTTAGTGTTTTGGGGGGTAACTCAAAAATTCTGAATTCTCAATTGTGTTTGATAAAAGTAAACACAATGCAGAGAATGTCTTAGGTCTTCCTTAAGTCTTTAGAAAGATGGTGTAATACTGTAGATGATAGAATAAGAAAACCAAGGAAGGGGGCACCTGGGTGGCTCAGTGGGTTAAGTGGCTGCCTTCGCTCAGGTCATGATCTCAGGGTCCTGGGATTGAGCCCCGCATCGGGATCTCTGCTTCTCTCTCTCTCTCTGCCTGCCTCTCTGTCTACTTGCGATCTCTCTCTCTGTCAAATAAATTTTTTAAAAAAGAAGAAAGGAAACCAAGGAAGGAAATTTTACCATTCTTCTAGGCTACTCCATGATACTTTCTATCTTCCTGTTTTAGTTATTTCATACATCATTGATGGTAACGAAGATTTAATGATAAAATAATCTCTAAGATGGTGAATAATAAAATATTTCAAAAAATCTGGGAAGTATTAAGCTCTAAAGTTCCATTATGTAGCTTAGATAGATAAGACTCTCTTGATCCATACAGTAATGGCGAGATTGAGGATGAGGATGTTCTATTACATTTCTCGAAATGAGTAAAATTCCTATTTAATAGCAGGGAAACCTTAAGAATAAACGTTATTAAAAATTCACCCTTACAAATCATTAGAACTGTTTGAAAGAGAACCTCAAAAATTGATCTGACAGAGTCAGATGATATACTGAGAGTTAATAACGTACTAGCCTATTAGTGTCATTCAGAAGACAGTCCTCCTCTCTGTACCACACCTTTCCTATTCTATTCAGAGCACATAATCCGGACAGGAAGTTGAGCTTGCTGGAAAGCGGAGGAGCAGGGAAGCTTCCAAAGCCCATTTGATCACAGACTGTGGGATGGTGATGCCTACCTCGGTAGAGCTACCGGCCGATTGTAGCCCGGAGGAATTTTAGCAGCAGTGTGAGTGCCGCATTGCTCTTCATCCTCTCATTCTCCTCTCGCTGAGCACAGCCACATTAGAGAATCCATACTGAACACCGAACATTAGGCTGGGAACCTTACAAGAAGCCTGTTCTACTTCCAAAATCCAAGAGAAGGTTCTCAACAGAATCAGAGTATAGGTTTCAATTCTGAGTAGAGACCTAAGGTCCATCTCCTGGTGGGTATACACTGAATCAATAAAAGAGTTTTTCTCATTCATGTAACAGTAAAGAACTTAAAAGAAAAAACAAACAAACAAACAAACAAAAACAGAAACTAGCCAAAGAGACCTGCAAACAAACATGACAATACAAGAAATCGGGGCTATAATTCTGAATATTCTGAGAACGAGGACTTCGAAACTGATTTGCAGTAAAATGCATGATGATAGAACTTCTAAGCAGAAGGAAAAAAAAGAAAATTAAAAGAGTTGGGTAACATAAAGTGGAGTTGCAAGGATGCTAAAATGGTGCTATAAATCAAGTTCTTATCAGAGTGCTGAAGAAAGTTCTGGCATTGTAGAAATCGCGTCCAGGTTGTGGACGAGAAACTTGAAAATAGAACTAAAATAAGAAAGGAAATAAAAATGCAAAGGCAGGTAATGACATCCATCCCAAGATTTTTCAAAAGTTCAGAAAAAGTACAATGGGGGAACAGTTCATATCAGTAATATTTACTAATGGAGATACTCCTTGATACCAGCTTCCTAACTAATAATTAGTATATTATAGTCATTTAGTCAGTATTTATTGACCACATGGATCCTGGAAAAATTAATTGATTAGCTAAGTGTTGTCAAATGATAATCTTTAACCAAATGGGGCTGGCAGATATTTTATTTGGCCTGTATGATGTCACTTTAAGAAAAAAATGTTATGCTGATATTAAATAGTGTGACTTAACAAATTCACCTGAAAAATTTGGCTGTTTGGGCACACTTAGACCCTATTTCCACATGGCACCTGTTTTTTGATTATGAGTAGTAGCTACTCCCTTTACATGGGGCTTGTATTTTGACTCAGGGCCTACTTCACTACTTGTCTAGACACTGGAGTTACTGGAGTTTGTGACCACTCCCCTCCTTTTTACAACAAAGAAAAAGAACCAGTAAGAGCACATTGAATGGCTTATCACAATGCAAGTGTAAATATGAAGAGAGGTCAACAAGTCTAGACATATTCTGGCAAAACAATTAATTACAAAGATCAGGAATAAATTTTTGCAAGTATCTGTGCTAAAAATATGGTTTACCTGCCAAGTAGAAGTCAGAATGAATTTAGTTTTACTCTTCAACAGCAAATATAAGACAGTAATGGAGAAATAATTATGAAGTTTCAAGGGAAAATTTTACACTTTAAACTTTTTATTCATTGTTTTTGGCTATGTAACATTTTTTGGGGGGGACCTTACAAACACATTGCCAACAGGCTACTAAAAAATATATAGGTATACATACATTTTACAGTCAGGTAGAGATCAAGACTTATGAATGTTTAAAGGACAGTGGTTAGCTCTGAAGCCATTTAAACATAGAATTGCCAAAATAATTAGTGCATGTGTGGCCACAACACTGAGTTGTAATGGCAACATCATTTCACAAGCAGAAAAATAATAACACAAACACATATCCCAAACTCCAAACCCCACACTAGCAAAGGTTAAAAAAATAGACATGTCATCAAAAGGTAGTAATAACATGCTGAGTGATTACTTGTGCATAAAAAGAGATTTAGCATGGGTTCCTGGTGGCTCAGTGGGTTAAGTCTCTGTCTTGACCTCAGGTCATGATCCCAGGGTCTCAAGATCAAGCCCCACATCAGGGCATTCTGCTCAGCAGGGAACCTGCTTCCTTCTCTGTCTCTTTCTCTGCCTACTTGTGATCTCTGTCAAATAAATAAATAAAATCTTAAAAAAAATAAAAAGATTCAACAGATACCATTTAGTTCATAATGTTGGTAATCAAATAAATCCAGGTTTTGAAAAAATTTAAAGCTAAACAACATATACAAAATAGTAAGAAACAAAACAACACCTAACAGTCTAACAGTGATGGTCTCACGTGATACCCGAAAAGAGAAAATTCACTAAAGGAACAATATAATTACTGGTAATCACAAATTATCCTGTTGAAGTAATCATTGACAAGAGTTACCAATTCCTAAATAAGGAATTATATATAGTGTCAAATGCTGCCAGTCAGGTGTGTACTTTGTGTTACTTTTTCCCCTTCTGTTGGCTAACCAGTTTAATTCACAACATAGTCATACAGAAGTGGATATTGTGACGACTGCTTTTAAAATTAAAGTTCTTTTTTTAAAACATTTTTTTTTAAGATTTTACTTATTTATTTGACAGAGACACAGCGAGAGAGGAAACACAAGCAGGGTAGTGGGAGAGGCAGAGGCAGGCTTCCTGCTGAGCAGGGAGCCTGAGGTAGGGCTCAATCCCAGGACTCAGGGACCATGACCTGAGCTGAAAGCAGCTATTCAATGGACTGAGTCACCCAGGTGCCCCTAAAATGAAAGTTCTTCTGAAACTCCCTCCTTCCTTACCTCCCCCAACCCCATAGTATATCATTAGTCATCCCTCACAACCCTGAGGCAGCAGCTCATTCTGCCCGTGGGTCCTATCCCCATGCTTTAATAAACCATCATTTTCACCCCCCCCCAAAAGAAAAAGAGAGAGAGAGAGAGAGAGATGAAGAATAAGAAACAGAATTTGGGTAGTTTGAAACAATCTGCCCAGTAGTACTGAACAGCATGAGAATTTTCATCCCCAGCATCAGGGTACTCTTCTCACTAGGGGTGATTCAGTAGGATGACTAGGACTGACCTCTGGTACCAGTAAATCAAGGACTCCACCCAAACTGAGACGGTAAATACATTTGAGTGATATTTCCAAAAGAGTTTTGAAATTGATTTTGTTAAAAAAAAAAAAAAAGGAAGGGGAGGGGAATTGTGTTCAATCTTTTTAATACTTCCTTATGTTACTGTTTTATTTAAAAAACATTTTAATGAGTGTCTTGGGAGTAGAGACTACAGTCATCTTATTGCTTACGTCATAAAGAAAATGCATACTTAGATCACTGTTCCCCTTAAGGTTTGGTCAGCAAGCCATTTGAGTTCTAATTTTTGAGGGGGTTGATAAATCTAGAAGTGCATCGAGCCCACCGTAGTCTTCTTCAATTGAGGGGTCTAGAGGTGAGGCCATGGAAATTTAGGGTCTTAATAAGTTCCCCAAGTGACATTAATATATAATGGAATGTGAAGACTACTGTTACTTCTTTTTCTTTTCTTTTTCCTTTTGTGAATCCTCCATTCATGTCTTTTTTTTTTTAAATGCAGTATAGTTGACAGACAATATTATATTAGTTTCAGGTATATAACATAGTAATTTGCTGAATGTATATATTACACAATGCTTACCGTGATTGTATAGTTACCATCTATCACCATACAAAGTTATTGCAATAGTATCAACTGTATTTCCTATGCTGTACTTCTCATCCTTATGACTTAGAACTGGAAGTTTGTGTCTCTTAATCCCCTTCATTTATTTCCCCCCATCTCTCCACCCTACTTGCCTCTCTGGCAATACCACTCTGTTCCATTTATGAGTCTGCCTCTCTGGCAATACCACTCTGTTCCATTTATGAGTCTGCTTTTGACTTTTTGTTCATTCATATTCTTTTTACATTCCACATACAAGCACATTCATACAGTGTTTGTCTTTTAAAATCTGACTTATTTCACTTGTCATAATACCATCTAGATGTATCTATGTAGTCACAAAGCATTATTGCTTTCTCCGGCTAAGTAATAATCCATCATCCATATGTATTTCACATCTTCTTTATCTAATGATGAACACTGAGGTTTCTTGCATATCTTTGCAGTTGTAAATAATGCTTCAGTAAATGTAGGGGCAATATATCTTTGTGAATTAATGTTTTCATTTTCTTTGGATAAATATTCAGAATTGGAATTACTGAATCACATGATATTTTTTAAATTTTTGAGGAATGTTCATTCTGTTTTTCATAGTGGCTGCACCAATTTACATTCCCACCAGTAGTGCATGGGGGTTCCCTTTTCTACACATCTGTGCCAATACTTCTTACATCTTGTCTTGCTGATACTAACCACACTGACAGGTAGAAGGTGCTATCTCATGGTGTTGATTTGCATTTCCCCAATAATGAGTGATGTTGAGCATCTTTTCATGTGTCTGTTGGCCATCTGTACATTTTCTCTGGAAAAATGTCTATTCAGGTTCCCTCATTTTTTTATTAGATTGTTTCAGTGTTGAGTTATATGACTTTTTTATTATTTTGGGCATTGACCCTTTATTGGACATACTATTTGCTAATATCTTAACCTGTTTAGTAGGTTACCCTTTTGTTTTGTTGATGGTTTCCTTTACAATGCCAAAGTTTTTTAGTGTGGGTTGTCCCAATTGTTTATTTTTGGTCTTGTTTTCCTTATCCTGAGAAGACAGATTCAGGAAAATACTGTTAAGGCTAGTGTCCAAGAGAATACTGCCTATATTTTCTTTAAGAAGTTTTATAGTTTCAGGTCTGAAATTTACATTTTTAATCCCTTTTGAGTTTATTTTTGTGTATGGTATAAAAAAGTGGTCCAGTTTCATTATTTTGCATGTACTGTGCAGTTTTCCCAATACCTTGTATTGACAAGGCTGTCTTTTCCTCACTGTATATTCTTGCCATCTTTGTGATAAATTGACCATAAAAATGTGGGTCTGTTTCTGGGCTTACTATTCTATTCCACTGATGCATATGTCTTTTTTTGTACTAGTACCATACTGTTTAGATTACTAGAGCTTTGAAGTATAGATTGCACTTGGAATTGTGATCTCTTGAGCTTTATTCTTCTATTTCAAAATGACATTGGCTATTTTTTGTGTGTCTGATTCTATACAAATTTTAGGATTATTTGTTCTAGTCCTGTGTAAAATACTATTGGTATTTTGATAGGGATTGCATTAAATCAGTAAATTGCTTTGCATAGTATATAGACATTTTAACAGTATTCAGTCTTTCAATCCATGAGTGTGGTATATCTTTCCATTTATTTATGGCATCATCATCTTTTTTTTTCCATCATAGTCTTAAGAATTTTCATAGTACAGATCTTTTAGCTTCTTGGTTAAATTTATCCTTAGGTGTTTTATTCTTTTTTGATGTAGTTGTATATGGAATTGGTTTCTGAATTTCTCTTTCTCCTAGTTCAGTATTAATGTATAGTAACAACAGATTTCTCTATATTGATTTTTAAAAATTTTTTATTTTTTATTAACATACAATGTGTTTTAAGCCCCAGGGATACAGGTCTGTGAATCACCAGGTTTACCCCCTTCACAGCACTCACCATAGCACATACCTTCCCCAATGTCCATAACCCAATCACCCTCTCCCCATCCCCCTCCCCGTGGCAACCCTCAGTTTGTTTGGTGAGATTAAGAGTCTCTTATGGTTTGTCTCCCTCTATATTGATTTTTTATGCTACAACTTTACTGAATTCACATACTGTTTCTAACTTTTACTTGAAACAGTTACTACTTGTTTCTAACTAGTCTTTGGGGTTTTCTATAACTATCATGTCACCTGCAGATAGTCAAAATTTCAGTTATTTTTTTTGGCCAATTTGGATGCCTTTTATTTCTTCTTACTTGATTGTAGTGTCCATGACTTCCAGTACTATGTTGAATAAAAGTGGTGAGAATGGACAACTTTATGTTGTTGCTGATCCTATAGGAAAACCTTTTAGGTTTTTATCTTTGAGTATGATGTTAGCTGTAGATTTGTCATGTATGACTTTCATTGTGTTGAAGTATGTTTCCCTAAACCCACTTTTTTTTTTTTTTTTTTTTTTAAGGAATGGATGTTGAATTTTGTCAAATACTTTTCCTGCATCTCATGATGATCACGTGAGTTTTTTTGCATTTTGTTAATGTGGTATATCACACTGAATGAATTCTAGATGTTGACCTTTTCTTGCATCCTTGAAATAAGCTCTACTTGATTTTGGTGAATTATCTTATTTTAATTTGGTTTCCTAAGATTTTGTTGAGAATTTTTACATCTGTGTTCATCAGCACTACTGGTCTATAATTGTCTTTTTTTTTTTTTTTTTTTTTTTGTAGTGTCTGTCTGATTTGGTATCAAGATAATGCTCACCTCATGGAATAAATTTGCTAGCATTCCTTCTTCTTTTTCTTTTGTTTTTTGAAATACTTTGAGAATTATAGGCATTAGCTCTTCTTTAAATTTTTGATGGATTCACTTGCAAAGCCATCTGGTTCTGAACTCTTGTTTCTTGGGAGTGTTTTGGTTACTGGTTCAATTTTGTTAGTAGTAATCAGTCTTTCCAAATTTTTTATTTCTTCCTGATGCAGTCTTAGAAGATTGTGTGTTCTGGGAATTTTCCTCTTTCTTATAGGCTGTTTAATTTGTTGGTGTATAATTTTTCATAGCATTCCCTTATAATCCTTTGTATTCCTCTGGTATCAGTTGTAACTCTTCTTTCATTTCTGATTATTTTGTGTCCTGTTTTTGATCAACAGTGCTAAAGTTTATCAACTTTGTTTATCTTTTCAAAAAAGGAGCTTATTCCATTGATCTTTTTCTATTGTTTGTTTAAGTCTCCATTTCATTCACTTTCATTGTGATCTGTATTATTTTCTTCCTTCTCCTAACATTTGGCTTTGTTCCTGTTTTAATTCCCTTAGATCTAAGATTGGAGTTGTTTTTCTTGTGTCTAGAGGTAGGGCTATATTGCTACAAACTCTTAGCACTGCTTTTTTGTTTCCCAAAGTCTTTGAAACATCGTGTATCCATTTTCATTTGTCTTTCACTTTCATTTCTGTCATTTGATTTTCTTTTTGATTTCTTCATTGACTGCTCAGTAGCATGTTGTTTAACCTTTTGTGTTTAGCCTTTATATAGTTTCTAGTTTTTTCTTGTAATTGATTTCTAGTTTCACCCTGGTGTGGTTAGAAAAGTTGCTTGATATGATTACAAACTTCCTAAATTCCTTGAAAATTGTTTTGTGGCCTAATGTGTAATGTATCCTGAGGATCGTTCCATATGCACCTGAAAAAAATATTTATAGATGGAATATTTTGTTTATATCTGTCCATCTGGTCTAATATGTTGTTCAAAGACATTGTTTCCTCATTGATATCTTGTCTGCATTATCTACCCATTGATGTAAGTGGGGTGTTCATGTCCCCTACTGTTAACTGTTTTACCATCAATTTCACCCTTCATGCCTGTTAATTGAAGAGCGCTTTTTAGAAAAAATGGAAATAAAGCTAGGATCTTCGTAACTCAGTAGCATTTTGGTTTTTCTGTTACCCTTTCTGGTAGGCAGCTTCTAAACTAGCTCCTAAGTGATCTTGCTTCCTGGTGTTCTCTCCCTCGTGTATCTTCCTTCCCTTAGGTAATAACTGGATCTTCTGAATTACCCATGGTGAACAGAATGTAACAAGGGTATGGAATGTCTCTTCTGAGAATAAGCTGCTTAAGTACAATAGCACAAGTCTTGGGTGTGCTCTCTCTCCCTTTGCCTGTGGCCACAGCTAGTTCACCCTGCGGGAAGCTAACTGCGATATCATGAGGTAGACCCAAGGAGAGGCCTAGGACAGTGAGCTTGATGTCAAATTCTTCAGACCCAGTTAGTCCTTTCAGATGACTGTAGCTCCTGCTGACAGCTTGAATACGCCCCTCATCATGAGGACCCTGAGCCAAAGGCACTCAGTTCCACTATGCCTGGATTCCTGACCCATAGAAACTGTGAGATAATAAATACATGTTGTCTTAAAGCTGTAAGTAATTTGCTACACGATGCACAGCTAATTCTTCCTTAAGGCATAAGACACAGGATTGTTCTCTAGCATACTTATGATTCCAGCCATTTCTGTAGTTTTCTCTTTGGACTGTTATTTCCCTAGCTTCTCCTCTTATGTTCTCATCATGATCCCCATGACCTAGTTTCCTCACCATGTAATGGTCTTTGACTCAGATCTCTATTTATAGTCTAGGCAGATGCTAGATCAGGTCAGTTTAGGCGGTAACCTGGTCCCTTAATGTTGAGATCCAGGCAGACCGACACAAGTTGTTGCTATTGAACGTTATTTCCGAACACTGTTAGTATTCAACATCAAATTTCTCCATTTAGCTATATCTTAAGGGATATTTGAAATGCACTAACATACTGTTTTCCTTTCAAGAGGTTGAGTTACTTGGGCCAGCTGAGTTTATAGGATTAGAAATTATTTGAGTGGTATTTACACAGAACTCATAGTTAAGTGCAAAGAAAAGATAAGCCTTCTAAATGTGAGACTGTAGAGCTTAAAAAGAGGTCAATTTAGGGTCTGTGGGGACACAGTAGTTTTTATGAAGCTGGTCTATTAGTCACTTAAGCATTGTGTGGCATTTTCTAACCCTACCTAATTTGGCACAAATATGCAATGCAAACTTGAGGTAGAAAAGTATCATTATCACTAACCTATTTCCTTTCTTAGGATATTGAGAAATTTCTTTGCATAGCCAAACTCCTAAAGTAATTGCCCAAGAGTAAATCTGTTGATATGGCAATAAGATGATGTAGAGGGCATGGTGCTATCCTCTAAATTTTTCTTAAACCCGCTGAGCTGTGAGGACTCGATCTAATGTACTCTGTTGTGGCCTGAACCTCTGCTGGGAGTACATGATTAACAGTGTTGTGAAACAATGCTGACAAGGACTTTGGCCAAGAACCTCCCTGTAGTATATGGTAGCTAGACAAAGACTTTGCCTGCTGATGCCAAATCAGCCATTGTGCTCTGTCAAAACTACTAGTCAAGCTGTTTATTTGCCACCAGGGAGAGAAAATGACCTGAAGATTGCCTGGGTTTTGCAATTTATGACTAGCTCTCCTGGCATCATGAAGACAGACGTACTGCTGCAGCTCTGTATTTCCACTTCTGTTCCCTAAGCTAATTGTTTGTATTAACAGTGAAGTGATTAAAAACATAGGCCTAGAGGTCAGGCGTCTAGTCCCATCACTTAGTTCTGTGTCCTTGCCTGGAGTATTTGAATTCTCAGTCTCAGTTTTCTCATCTGTAAATGGGTATTGTAATAGTACCTAACTCAGAGTAGGAGAGGGTCAAGAAGATAAAAGGGGAAAATATATGGAAAACTCTTAAAGTATTGGCTGGCATGTAGCAGTTAACAGAAGTAGATAGTAGGGGCACCTGCATGGCTGAGTTTGTTAAGCATCTGATTCTTGATTTTGGCTCAGGTTATGATCTCAGGGTCCTGGGATCGAGACCCTCATCTAGCTCGAGGCTCAGTGGGGAGCCTGCTTGGTACTTTTTTTTTTCTCTCTCTCTTGCTGCCTCTCCTCCTCTCTAAAAATAAATAGATCTTTAAAAGAAAAAAGCCAATACTAGTATTTTTACTATTAATATTACTAATAGCTCTCAATTCAGTAAAATTACACATAAGCTTCAGTGAAAAATCCTTTTATGAGCAATCATGTTGTAATTCTGCTTCTCTTTACTTACATAGTTAAGATATTGAGCCTTCTTAAGAGGCTATAGTTCTGATGACAGTTGAGACTTTAATTTCAAAATTTAAAGTGCATTATTAAAGTTAAAGACAAAATTAAATATGTAATTCCAAATGTACTCTTAGTACTTAACTCTAAAATTTGGGGGTCTTACATTGTGTTTTTACAAACGGCTTTTAACTTAAAATGTACCCATTTTACATATGTCAGTATTTTCTGTTTACTGGAAACCAACACATCTGGGTTCTCTTTCAACTTTGAAAAGCTGTCCCAACTGTAACACTTTTTATATACTCTTTCTTCTAATAAATTGTTCTTGGTGCTTTTTTCATTACTAATGAAAAAGTTTTCCAGCTCCCCTCTAAATCTGCATAGATAAGGAATCATGTGTTTGTAATGCAGGTGCATACCCCAAGCTTAAGTGCTTTTTTGATGAAGAATAAGGAGAAGTAACCAGATGTTCATTTTTCTGCCAGCATGATCAGCATTTAACTGGGAATCCTGAATTTGTTTCGTCTTTTTTCTTTTCTTTATTTTTTCCCCTTAGAGAGAGTTATAATTGAACCACCCCCCTACATGAGGGTCACGGTAGTCAGAATGTCCATCTGTTGTTAGGGTGTGCACATCCTAAATTTAGTTGAGGAAGTGCAGGTTGGAAGCAGATCTGGATCCTTAGATCCAGAGGTCTTAGCTGAGTCATTCCATTAGTCACAGAATCTGACTGATTAAATTTTACTTGAGATTCTTGATTTAGTGGCATTTACTCTAATGTGACAAAAAGGTCTTTGGTTTAGTTACAAGAATATCCTTAAAACTATCTTGTATTTTGAGAAGACCTCATCACCATCCATCTTTCTTGCAAATGAATATGTGTCAAAATTATTATTGTAGTGACTAAACCTCCTAACCTTTTCTTAGAATTATGGGTTTGAAACTCCACTTTCATTTCTATATATAATGACAGCACTCAGAACAGCCTTAGAATTTGCAAAGATTCCCAAACCAAGGGATGTTTGATACTTCTATCAATTACTGTAGTTTTGGAAAGGCATTTACCCAGGAGGGATATTAAGTGAACAGTAGGTGGGTGTTCTAAATTTGCTCGTTTCAGAGCTGTACAATGATGCTGTGGATCTCTGGTATATTGTAAAATATTAGGCCACTATATGGTTCAAACCCGAGGTAACTCTGTTGTTATTCCCCAGAAAAAGTATTGTACTCTTTGAAGTGGATTAATTAAATCATTCATTCAATGATTATTTATTCAGCTGATGAATTTATTGACTTATTTTGAGTTCTGTAATTATAGTAGTGAACAAAGAGGTTTCTTTTGTAATAGAACTTACTTTTTAGTGGGAGGAAAAGAACAAAAAACATCAACACATGTGTGTCAGAGAGCAAAAAATAGAATGGGGAAAAATAAAAATGACAAGAAACAGGAATATATGAAGGTCAGGAAGGGATGGGGAAATTAATGTAGGTAAGATCTCTACACAAGAAGTATGTGCTGGAGCATAGAAGGAAATAAGACTAGTTCACATTTAGGACATGCCACTAGACAAGGGCACGATTGGCTTGATTAAGGAACAGTGAGTGATAAGGCTAAATGTGGCTGAGGCAAAGTGAGCAAGGGGGAGGTATTAGGGGATGAAGTCAAAGGGTAAGGGTGAAGGAGTTGCCATATTGGACATAGGAGGAGATCATTAGGCCTCTGGCTTCTGGTTTGATTGACCTGGCAAATACCAGATACTCTTGAACAAAGGAAGGAGATGAATTATCTTGTGTTTTAAAGGGATTGTTTTGGTTGCTCTAGGAAAAGACACTGGAAAAAAAAAAAAATAGGGCATGAAGAGAGGCTCAGGACCAATTAGTAGTCCAAGTAGGATGAGAACTGAAAATTGGCCATTGGATTTAGCAGTGTGAAGAACATATTGTGACCTTGATAAGAAGGTCGTCATCACATAGCATTTTACATAAGTGTACCCTGAGATGGATTTTTGCATGCTATATTAGGGATCAACTCCTGTGGAAGGAGAAGAAGAAAGCAGGATAGAGTAGAGGATGAATTTGAGATGTCATGTGTTTGAACTGTGATGCAAGCTCAAAAAAAAAAAAAAAAAAAAAAAAAAGCCTGGGGCATTCAATGGAGGGCTGTGAATATACAAATGGAGTCTCAAGAATATTTTGCATTAAATATCTGGGTTTTTCTAAGCCTGCAAAAATCGATTGTTGGCTGTATGCTCACCCACCAGGAGAGGCATGTGCTTGGGTTCAGGCAGCTTTCTGCAACTGAGGCAAATCCTAAAGTAACTGAGAGCTGTAAGCTGTTTGTGCAATGATCCAGTGGTAAGGGAAAATGTCAGCACAAGAGAGGGGGAAGTCACTGGACTGATGTCACTTTGAAGGTGAAGGAAAATGGCATCTAGTTGACCTTTGTGCAGAGTAGTGATTATCAAAGCATATGCATATAATTATGTCAATCTCATCCAGTTTAATATCTTTAGTGACATAAAGTTTATGTTTATTAGAGGAAAACTCTGTAAGGAAATCCAAAGACTATGTTTTTCATACTCATTTTAAAAGGTCCTTTTGCAGGTGAGCCCAGCATTGTTTTCTTTTACAGATTTTTTTTTATGAATTATTCACTTCATCAACATGTAAAAATATCATGCTGCCATTATAGTTAAAATTTGATTGGACAGAAGTGCATCATGATGAACAATAATTATTTTTCTATTTTGTGCAATTTGGTTATTCCCCAAAAAAATCTGTAGTAGCAGCAGCATACTTTTTCCTACAATGGAGCCTGAAATGTAGGCTTCAGGAATGGATATGAGGTAATACTAACATCTGGAGTAGAGTAACTGGGTAAGAATCAGTGACACATGAAGGAAGTCATGTATTTTCCTTCAACTCACCTGCTTTTCAGTATGGAACATGCTAGATATATGAGCACAGTAAACTGAACAGAAACTTAAGTATGGAACATACAACAAATTCAAAACCTGTGTACATTAACGTGGCTGTACCTCAGTTCATCTCTTCAAGTCTAAAAAAGAGATATTATTCTAACTTCCTGACTTCATAGTGAACACAGATTTAAACATTTTACATCAGAAATCAATAAAATTAGCAGTACTATGCCATTCTGGGCAGGTCAGTGAATGCACTAGCAAACTTACCTGTTGAACTAAGGTTCACTCCACTTAAGAGGGCCGCTTAGGCAAGAGTAGTTTGAGGTAGAGTGAACTCATGTGGACTTGTAAACTTTTGAGAAGTTAGTGAGAAAAGACATAGAAATTTCTCATCTGGACGTCACTGAATAGTACAGTAAACAGACACATGAGAGCAGCAGTTGATGACGTCTGAATGTTTCTTCCAACCTTAGGATTCTCTTCAACTCTGTCCCAGAAGCACTCTTTGCTGATGGCTGAACCACTTTATTTCTCTACGCCTCACTTCTCTTCCTGATAAATTTGTGAATGTTCTTGTAACACATCTGGTGAAGTGGTTGTAAGGAAACCTATCCCTAAAGATTATTTTCACCCATAGTTTTGATTCAGCAGAGGTCTATCAGCTGACAATAAAACATCCCCATATTTTCCCAAGCCTCTTTCTCAAAAAGTAAAAGAGGATGCACATCTATGAATAGCTCATCATTATGGATTATCAAGGCCATGAACAGAAAGAAAGGAATCGTAAAAATCAGGCACCCTGAAAGAAACTCAAAATATAGTTCACAGTGGATTCCATTGGTAGCTTCTCCTTTTCATTTCAGTCCAAGCTTAATTCCAATACCCAGCAACTATTACAGATAGGGCATTCCTTTGCCAGGAATGTTCTTCTTGCCACAAGTTACGCAAATCACTCTCTCTCATTCAGTATTCTTCAGTTACATCAAGACTCACGGATGTTTTTTAACTCACAAATCCAGTAGGATTTATAGTTTGCAAAAGATTCTTCTAGATGTAATTAAAAAGTCAGGTATTTTTCACAATTTTGAATTGTCTTATTCTCTCACTCATACTTAGCTCAGTGTTCTGCCATAAAAGACCCTAGGTAAATGCCCTCCAGATGCAGTCATGAGTTTTCTAAAGGAATACTTTGTGTATCCTTAAAGGGCACGATCCAGATCTGGTTAAATATATGGCTTTTAAATCAACATATACCCTTTTAGACTTTTAATCAATTATATTTCTAAGGATTGACTGCAGTTTGCATTTTTCAAAGAGCTTTGGCCTAGATAATTTGGATTGATTAACCTGAAAGTGAAATTGGCAGCCACTGTTTTCACTGTGAAGTCAGTGAAAAGCAATTAAAAAAAAAAATTCCTCACAAAGGAATACAGTTTTTTCTCTTTAACTTAAATCTTAAAAGAGTTCAGAAACAAAATACAGCAGAAATAATTATCTGCTTGTTTAAGAAATATTCTTTGATGCTCTGGGGTTCTAAATAATAAACAAAAGCCATTTATTTCAAACTAAAGTCTTGACAAATCTTGAAACTGAATAATGATCTTGAAATCTGAAATTGTCTTGAAATCTAAAATAATCTTACATCATAATCTCAAAACTAAAATCTTAACATAAATAATGGTATGTGCATAAGGACAACTCACCTCTAAAAGATAATTTCTGGATTAATAGTGCATCTTAAAAACATGGCAGTACCTACTAAAATTGAAAAACATGATTGAGGGGGTACATGAGTGGCTCAGTGGGTTAAGCCTCTGCCTTCGGCTCAGGTCATGATTTCGGAGTCCTGAGATCTCCCTCTGTCCATCCTTCTCCCCACTTTCTCTCTCTCTCTCAAAAGAAAAAAAAAAAGTCAATTAAATCAACCTAGTATATATTAGACACCTAATATATACTTAGTTCCATGATAATAAGATAGTCCAGTAACTTACAAATTCCTACTTTCAAGAAGCTTATGAAGTAGAAGGAGAATAAAGAAATGAATTATATACATAAAAATGACACAGTGTGTATTAAAAATGTTAAAATCTGGAATAATATTGAAGTTTGAATGGGGTGAGGTGGTAATTTTGGCGAGGATACAAGCTGGAAAAAAAAAATCAAATAGGCCGGAAACCCAATAGAGGCTTGGGAAATAGTGAATCACACAGTTTAGTTTAAGTATTGGCACAGGTGTAGAAACAGGAAGACCTTAAGCTGGCATGGTTGCCTGGAGGCATTAAGCACACTTTTTTTCTACAAACATGTAGAATTAAAAAACAGGATACTGACTTCCAAATCACAATAGGAAGTAAAAGGAAATGAAACATTTCTTTCTAATTATTTTTGCTATAAAACATTGTTCTGTTAAGAGTGAGCATCGAGCATCATACTCATTCAGGACTTTTTTTTTTTTTTTAAGAGAAATAAGATGCAGATGAGTTTTGGGATTAATGGAAGCTACAAGTCATCAGAAGATATTACAGCTTCCATCCTCTATGCATTAAATAAACTGGTAATATAACATTTAGGAAAAAGTGTTAAAAATTCCAGTGTGAATTAACAAGGAAGCCAATTAATAGCAAATGTTAATATATATCACTTTCTGTTCTGCCAAGAACAGAAGTATCAAGAAAGTAGTATTATAACGTTTCCAATGGATAGAAATGAGTATCTATACCTTATAAATGTAGATCATGGCTCTGCTCAAACATTCACTTGGTATAGATAAAATTGGAATAAAAATTAGTCAACATATAACAGAGTCAGATTAATAGAGAAGTTGATAGTGACTGCTTTAGTGCAGCACTGATAAGACTTTTTTTTTTTTTTTTAAAGATTTCATTTATTTATTTGTAAGAGACAGAGGGAGAGAGAGCAAGCGAGCACAGGCAGACAAAGAGGCAGGCAGAGGCAGAGGGAGAAGCAGGCTCCCTGCTGAGCAAGGAGCCCGATGTGGGACTTGATCCCAGGACCCTGGGATCATGACCTGAGCCGAAGGCAGCTGCTTAACCAACTGAGCCACCCAGGCGTCCCAGAGGGAGAAGCAGGCTCCCCGCCAAGCAAGGAGCCCGATGTGGGACTCGATCCCAGGACGCTAGGATCATGACCCGAGCCGAAGGCAGCCGCTTAACCAACTGAGCCACCCAGGCGTCCCACAGTCTAAGACATTTTGCAATGATGAATGTGGCTGAGTATTTCAGATGTTGCTGCTGTGACTGAGGAATAGAACTTTTAATTTTCCTTCATTTTAATTGATTAAAATTCAGTCACATGTAAGACAGTGGCTTATATATTGGGTCACCCACTTCTAGCATTTTCTGTGTTTATGTTTCCAAGTGGCTGAATTTAAAAAATTTCCCCATCCATCATTAGTTTTAGGCTTTGTTGAAAGGTGGATTCAAAAGTGATGTGTGTTGTTTCTGACTTAAAGAGTAATGCATGCTTCATTTGTAGTCTAAATTCCAGTTTTGTAGATGTTCTTTGGCAGCATACAGCGCAATGTAGTAAGGATTTGTAATGTCAGTCAACAATAGCCCAATTGCAGAAGACAATTAATACTGTTGGATTTCTGTCTAGAGACTATAACAGGCACTACGCATTTGAGAATGTTTGATTAGAAATAGTATCAGTAGGTTACCAAAAAGGAATCAAATGATGCCCTGCTAATAAAACAAGGAATAACTAAGATAAACTAAGATAAAGGTCCGTTCATCTGTCTTTCTCTCTCTCTCTCTCTCTCTCTCCCTTCCTTCCTTTCTTTTTCTTTCTCTTTTCCTTTCCTTTCCTTTTCCTTCCTTCCTTCTTCTCTCTTTCCCTCCTTGCTTCCTTCCTTCCACCTTTCTATCCTTCTTTCCTTCTTTTTACTATAATGTTTGTCTAACATGAGCTAAGCGCTTCTTAGTTTTCTGAGAACTAATGAAAAATAATTTAAGGATTTAAACATCTTTCTTTCTTTATTAAATATATGTCATGGATGTTAATGCATTTTTTATCACCTGACTAAGCGGAAAAGCAGTACACCATTTCAAATGCCCCAATTGTCCGAAACTTGAAATTGCTCAGTAGCTGATGAGTTTTAGAAGGCAGGAAGTGATTTATCATGAGAGTCATTTGAAAGAATTCGTGCAAGATCAGTTTCCTAACCTGAACATGTAACAAATTCTTCCTTAGGACACTTTCAGAATCATGTATTCTTTTTCCAAAGAACACAGACATGGGTCTCAGCTCTCAAGAAAATAAATGAATCAAATCATGCCAGTGACCCATATATGAAGCTACCACCAAAACAAAGGAGTTTACGTCATTGGGTTAAAACATGAATAATCAAATATGGTCAGGAAAACAGAACATAGATACAAACAATATGCAAAAACCAGAACTATCAAAAGCATTGTGAGAGACGTATTTTCTTGAGATTAAAAATAATTGTATAAAATTAACTAATTCTGCTACAGAGCATTTGAACTGCAAAAGCACCAGGTCTAGAAGTATTTCCTGAAGTGTGAACCAGGTATAAATTATAATTTTATCCTCTGGATAATGAATTGGAAACAACCTGTTGGTACCTTCATACTCAGGTTGGAGCATTACATGTCACTGAATGAACAGTAATAGTATCAGATACTACTCTCCATTCCAGTTATAGTGTTTGACTTCTTTGACTAGACTAAGATTATATAGTAACCCAAAAAATGGCAAGTGACATTCATATCGGTGTGTGTGCATATATGTATGTATGTATTATATGTATATTATATTATTATTATATTATATTATATGTATATTGTACTATATATTATATATTATATATATAATATATATTTATATATTTATATTATATATTATATATTATATATATAATATATATTTATATATAATATTATATATTATATATTATATATTATAATATTTATATATTATATTATATATATATTATTTATATATTATATATATATATTTATATATTATATAAAATTCATTTA